>NC_091978.1:21336903-21648655 GCF_044704955.1 Pristiophorus japonicus | reverse complement strand
GGGGGATGAGGGCGGGAGGGGGGGATGAGGGCGGGAGGGGGGGATGAGGGCGGGAGGGGGGGATGAGGGCGGGAGGGGGGATGAGGGCGGGAGGGGAGGATGAGGGCGGGAGGGGAGGATGAGGGCGGGAGGGGAGGATGAGGGCGGGAGGGGAGGATGAGGGCGGGAGGGGAGGATGAGGGCGGGAGGGGAGGATGAGGGAGGGAGGGGAGGATGAGGGAGGGAGGGGGAGGATGAGGGAGGGAGGGGAGGATGAGGGAGGGAGGGGAGGATGAGGGAGGGAGGGGAGGATGAGGGAGGGAGGGGAGGATGAGGGAGGGAGGGGAGGATGAGGGAGGGAGGGGAGGATGAGGGAGGGAGGGGAGGATGAGGGAGGGAGGGGAGGATGAGGGAGGGAGGGGAGGATGAGGGAGGGAGGGGAGGATGAGGGAGGGAGGGGAGGATGAGGGAGGGAGGGGAGGATGAGGGAGGGAGGGGAGGATGAGGGAGGGAGGGGAGGATGAGGGAGGGAGGGGAGGATGAGGGAGGGAGGGGAGGATGAGGGAGGGGAGGGGAGGATGAGGGAGGGAGGGGAGGATGAGGGAGGGAGGGGAGGATGAGTGTGGGAGGGGAGGATGAGGTGGGAGGGGAGGATGAGGGAGGGAGGGGAGGATGAGGGAGAGGGGAGGATGGGAGGGAGGGAGGGGAGGGAGGGGAGGATAGGGGAGGGAGGGAGGGGAGGATGAGGGAGGGGAGGATGAGGGAGGGGAGGGAGGGAGGATGAGGGAGGGGAGGGAGGGGAGGATGAGGGAGGGGAGGATGAGGAGGATGGGAGGATGAGGGAGGGGAGGGGAGGGGAGGATGAGGGAGGGGAGGGAGGGATGAGGGAGGGGAGGATGAGGGAGGGGAGGATGAGGGAGGGGAGGATGAGGGAGGGGAGGATGAGGGAGGGGAGGATGAGGGGAGGATGAGGGAGGGGAGGATGAGGGAGGGGAGGGATGAGGGAGGGGAGGATGAGGGAGGGGAGGATGAGGGAGGGGAGGATGAGGGAGGGGAGGATGAGGGAGGGGAGGATGAGGGAGGGAGGGAAGAGGGAGGGGAGGGAGGAGGAGGGAGGGGAGGATGAGGGAGGGGAGGGAGGAGAGGGATGAGGGAGGGGAGGGAGGGGAGGATGAGGGAGGGGAGGGAGGAGGAGGATGAGGGAGGGGAGGGAGGGAGAGGATGAGGGAGGGGAGGGAGGGGAGGATGAGGGAGGGGAGGGAGGGGAGGATGAGGGAGGGGAGGGAGGGGAGGATGAGGGAGGGGAGGGAGGGGAGGATGAGGGAGGGGAGGATGAGGGAGGGGAGGGAGGGAGGGAGGGAGGGGAGGATGAGGGAGGGGAGGGAGGGGAGGATGAGGGAGGGGAGGATGAGGGAGGGGAGGATGAGGGAGGGGAGGGAGGGGAGGATGAGGGAGGGGAGGGAGGGGAGGATGAGGGAGGGGAGGATGAGGGAGGGGAGGATGAGGGGAGGGGAGGATGAGGGAGGGGAGGGAGGGGAGGATGAGGGAGGGAGGATGAGGGAGGGGAGGATGAGGGAGGGGAGGATGAGGGAGGGGAGGATGAGGGAGGGGAGGATGAGGGAGGGGAGGATGAGGGAGGGGAGGATGAGGGAGGGGAGGATGAGGGAGGGGAGGATGAGGGAGGGGAGGATGAGGGAGGGGAGGATGAGGGAGGGGAGGATGAGGGAGGGGAGGATGAGGGAGGGGAGGGAGGGAGGGATGAGGGAGGGGAGGGGGGAGGGGAGGATGAGGGGAGGGGAGGGAGGGGAGGATGAGGGAGGGGAGGGAGGGGAGGATGAGGGAGGGGAGGGAGGGGAGGATGAGGGAGGGGAGGGAGGGGAGGATGAGGGAGGGGAGGGAGGGGAGGATGAGGGAGGGGAGGGAGGGGAGGGAGGGGAGGATGAGGGAGGGGAGGGAGGGGAGGGAGGGGAGGATGAGGGAGGGGAGGGAGGGGAGGATGAGGGAGGGGAGGGAGGGGAGATGAGGGAGGGAGGGAGGGGAGGATGAGGGAGGGGAGGATGAGGGAGGGGAGGATGAGGGAGGGGAGGATGAGGGAGGGGGGATGAGGGAGGGGAGGATGAGGGAGGGGAGGATGAGGGAGGGGAGGATGAGGGAGGGGAGGGAGGGGAGGATGAGGGAGGGGAGGGAGGGGAGGATGAGGGAGGGAGGGAGGGGAGGATGAGGGAAGGGAGGATGAGGGAGGGGAGGGGAGGATGAGGGAGGGGAGGGGAGGATGAGGGAGGGGAGGGAGGATGAGGGAGGGGAGGGAGGATGAGGGAGGGGAGGGAGGGGAGGATGAGGGAGGGGAGGGAGGGGAGGATGAGGGAGGGGAGGATGAGGGAGGGGAGGATGAGGGAGGGGAGGGAGGGGAGGATGAGGGAGGGGAGGGAGGGGAGGGAGGGGAGGATGAGGGAGGGGAGGGAGGGGAGGATGAGGGAGGGGAGGGAGGGGAGGATGAGGGAGGGGAGGGAGGGGAGGATGAGGGAGGGGAGGATGAGGGAGGATGAGGGAGGGGAGGGAGGGAGGGGAGGATGAGGGAGGGGAGGGAGGGAGGGGAGGATGAGGGAGGGGAGGGAGGGGAGGATGAGGGAGGGGAGGGAGGGGAGGATGAGGGAGGGGAGGGAGGGGAGGGAGGGGAGGGAGGGGAGGGAGGGGAGGATGAGGGAGGGAGGATGGGGGAGGGGAGGATGGGGGAGGGGAGGATGGGGGAGGGGAGGGAGGGGAGGATGGGGGAGGGGAGGGAGGGGAGGATGAGGGAGGGGAGGATGAGGGAGGGGAGGGTGGGGAGGATGAGGGAGGGGAGGGTGGGGAGGATGAGGGAGGGGAGGGTGGGGAGGATGAGGGAGGGGAGGGTGGGGAGGATGAGGGAGGGGAGGGTGGGGAGGATGAGGGAGGGGAGGGAGGATGAGGGGAGGGAGGATGAGGGAGGGGAGGGAGGATGAGGGGAGGGAGGATGAGGGAGGGGAGGATGAGGGAGTGTGCCTGGGATCCGCGGTGACTCTGCCCCCTCTCCCTACCTGTCCCCCTTCGCGGGGAGGGGGCGGTGCCGCGGCTTTACTCACTTGAACCTGCCGCCGCAGTGCTGACACAGCTCCCCGACCCAGCCGGCCTGACACACGCACTGGCCGCCCGGCGCGCTGCAGTTGCCGTGGACGCAGGGCTTCTCGCAGTCCTTGCCCTGAGCGCCGGGCCAGCTGCAAAGAGCCAGCACAACGGCCAGCCACAGGCCGCACAGACGCCGGCCCCACTGGAGCCCGCTTCCCGACAGCGCCGTGGCCGGGAGCACCCTCAGCCGAGGCCGGGACCTTGCGCGCCGCGCCTCCTCTCGCTCCTCCGCCGCCATGTTCTCAACTTTCCGTCTGATCCGGGAGAAGGGGCAAAACCGTTCTCTGCGTGCGCGCTCTCCCAGGCCCGCTGAGCGTGCGCGCTCTCCTCGCTGCCTGCTTTCCACGGTGCGGGTCCAAGTTTCTTCACTGCGCATGTGTGAAAGTCTGGTGGCGTGATGCAGTGCAGAAGGCGCCCATTGTACCACCTGGACCAGAAGATGAGAAACATAGAAACATAGAAAATAGGTGCAGGAGTAGGCCATTCGGCCCTTCGAGCCTGCACCACCATTCAATAAAATCATGGCTGATCATTCCCTCAGTACCCCTTTCCTGCTTTCTCTCCATACTCCTTGATCCCTTTAGCCGTTAGGGCCATATCTAATTCCCTCTTGAATATATCCAATGAACTGGCATCAACAACTCTCTGGGGAAGGAATTCCACAGGTTAACAACTCTCTGAGAGAAGAAGTTTCTCATCATCTCAGTCCTAAATGGCCTACCCCTTATCCTAAGACTGTGTCCTCTGGTTCTGGACTTCCTCAACATCGGAAACATTCTACCCGCGTCTAACCTGTCCCATCCCGTCAGAACCTTCTATGTGTCTATGAGATCCCCTCTCATCCTTCTAAACTCCAATGTATAATGGCCCAGTTGAACCAATCTCTCGTCATATGTCAGTCCTGCCATCCCGGGAATCAGTCTGGTGAACCTTCGCTGCACTCCCTCAATAGCAAGAATGTCCTTCCTCAGATTGGGAGACAAAAACTGAACACAGTATTCCAGGTGAGGCCTCACCAAGGCCCTGTACAACTGCAGTAAGACCTCTTCTGCTCCTATACTCAAATCTCCTAGCTATGAAGGCCAACATACCATTTGCCTTCTTCACTGCCTACTGTACCTGCATGCCAACTTTCAACGACTGATGAACCATAACACCCCAGGTCTCGTTGCAACTGCCCTTTTCCTAATCTGCCACCATTTAGATAATATTCTGTCTTCGCGTTTTTGCCCTCAAAGTGGATAACCTCACATTTATCCATATTATACTGCATCTGCCATGCATTTGCCAACTCACCTAACCTGTCCAAATCACTCTGCAGCCTCCTAGCGTCCCCCTCACAGCTCACACCACCACCCAGTTTAGTGTCATCTGCAAACTTGGAGGTATTACACTCAATTCCTTCATCCAAATCATTGATGTATATTGTAAAGAGCTGGGGTCCCAGCACTGAACCCTGCGGCACTCCACTAGTTACTGCCTGCCATTTTGAAAAGGATCCGTTTATCCCGACTTTCTGCTTCCTGTCTGCCAACCAGTTCCCTATCCACGTCAGTATATTACCCCCAATACCATGTGCTTTGATTTTACACACCAATCTCTTGTGTGGGACCTTGTCAAAAGCCTTTTGAAAGTCCAAATACACCACATCCACTGGTTCTCTCTCGTCCACTCTACTAGTTACATCCTCAAAAAATTCCAGAAGATTTGTCAATCATGATTTCCCCTTCATGCTGACTTGGACTGATCCTGTCACTGCTTTCCAAATGCGCTGCTATTTCATCCTTAATAATTGATTCCAACATTTTCCCCACTACTGATATCAGGCGAACCGGTCTATAATTACCCGCTTTCTCTCTCGCTCCAGTTTTAAAAAGTGGTGTTACATTAGCTACCCTCCAGTCCATAGGAACTGATCCAGAGTTGATAGACTGTTGGAAAATGATCACCAATGCATCCACTATTTCTAGGGCCACTTCCTTAAGTACTCTGGAATGCAGACAATCAGGCCCCGGTGTTTTATCGGCCTTCAATCCCATCAATTTCCCTAACACAATTTCCCGCCTAATAAGGATATCTTTCAGTTTCTCCTTCTCACTAGACACTCGGTCCCCGAGTACTTCCAGAAGGTTATTTGTGTCTTCCTTCGTGAAGACAGAACCAAAGTATTTGTTCAATTGGTCTGCCATTTCTTTGTTCCCCATTATAAATTTACCTGAGTCTGACTGCAAGGGACCTACATTTGTCTTCATTAATCTTTTTCTCTTTACATATTTATAGAAGCTTTTTCAGTCAGATTTTATGTTCTTCTCGTACTCTATTTTCCCCCTCTTAATTAAACCCTTTGTCCTCCTCTGCTGAATTCTAAATTTCTCCCAGTCCTCAGGTTTGTTGCTTTTTCTGGCCAATTTATATGCCTCTTTCTTGGATTTAACACTATCCTTAATTTCCCTTGTTAGCCACGGTTGAGCCACCTTCCCCGTTTTATTTTTACTCCAGACAGGGATGTACATACAATTGCTGAAGTTCATCCATGTGATCTTTAAATGTTTGCCATTGCCTATCCACCGACAACCCTTAAAGTATGATTTGCCAGTCAATTCTAGCCAATTCATGCCTCAAACCATCGAAGTTACCTTTCCTTAAGTTCAGGACCCGAGTTGCTGAATTAACCGTGTCATTCTCCATCTTAATAAAGAACTCTACCATGTTATGGTCACTCTTCCCCAAGGGGCCTCGCACAACAAGATTGCCAATCAGACCTCTCTCATTATTCATCAACCAGTCCAGGATGGCCAGCTCTCTAGTTGGTTCCTCAACATATTGGTCTCGAAAACCATCCCTAATACACTCCAGGAAATCCTCCTCCACCGTATTGCTACCAGTTTGGTAAGCCCAATGAATATGTAGATTAAAGTCACCCATGATAACTGCTGCACCTTTATTGCACGCATCCCTAATTTCTTGTTTGATGCTGTCCCCAACATTACTACTACTGTTTGGATATGCACACAACTCCCACTTGCGTTTTCTGCCCTTTGGAGTTCCATAGCTCCACCCATACCGATTCCACATCATCCAAGCTAATGTCCTTTCTTGCTATTGCATTAATTTCCTCTTTAACCAGCAATGGCACCCCGCCTCCTTTTCCTTTCTGTCTATCCTTCCTAAATGTTGAATACTCCTGGATGTTGGGTTCCAAGCCTTGTTCACCCTGGAACCATGTCTCTGTGATGCCAATTACATCATACATGTTAACTGCTATCTGCGCAGTTAATTCGTCCACCTTATTCCGAATACTCCTCGCATTGAGGCACAGAGCCTTCAGCCTTGTCTTTCTAACACACTTTGCCCTTTTAGAATTTTGGTGTAATGTGGCCCTTTTTTCTTTCTCTGCCCTCCACTTTTACTTTTCTTCTTTCTATCTTTTGTTTCTGCCCCCATTCTACTTTCCTCTGTCTCCCTGCATAGGTTCCCCTGCCATATTAGTTTAACTCCTCCCCAACAGCACTAGCAAACACTCCCCCTAGGACATTGGTTCCGGTCCTGCCCAGGTGCAGACCGTCTGGTTTCTACTGGTCCCACCTCCCCCAGAACCGGTTCCAATGTCCCAGGAATTTGAATCCCTCCCTTCTGCACCACTCCTCAAGCCACGTATTCATCTGAGCTATCCTGCGATTCCTACTCTGACTAGCACGTGGCACTGGTATCAATCCTGAGATTACTACTTTTGAGGTCCTACTTTTTAATTTAGCTCCTAGCTCCCTAAATTCATCTTGGAGGACCTCATCCCGTTTTTTACCTACATCGTTGGTTCCTATATGCACCAAGACAACTGGCTGTTCACCATACCTTTTCAGAATGCCCTGCACCCGCTCCGAGACATCCTTGACCCTTGTACCAGGGAGGCAACATACCATCCTGGAGTCTCGGTTGCAGCCGCAGAAACGTCTATCTATTCCCATGACAATTGAATCCCCTATCACTAAAGCTCTCCCACTCTTTTTCCTGCCCTCCTGTGCAGCAGAGCCACCCACGGTGCCATGAACTTGGCTGCTGCTGCCCTCCCCTGATGAGTCATCCCCCTCAACAGTACCCAAAGCGGTGTATCTGTTGGCAGGAGGATGACCGCAAGGGACCCCTGTACTACCTTCCTTGCACTGCTCTTCCTGTTGGTCATCCATTCCCTATCTGGCTGTGTACCCTTTACCTGCGGTAAGATCAACTCGCTAAACGTGCTATTCACGTCATTCTCAGCATCGTGGATGCTCCAGAGTTCATCCACCCGCAGCTCCAGTGCCGCAATGCGGTCCATCAGGAGCTGCAGGCGGATCCATTTCCCGCACACGTAGTCGTCAGGGACACCGGAAGCGTCCCTGGCTTCCCACATAGTACAGGAGGAGCATAACATGTGTCCGAGCTGTCCTGGCATGACTTAACCCTTAGATAAACTTAAACCTTAGATAAACTTAAATTGGCAACAACAATGCGAAAGGTTACTTACTGATATAGAAAAGAAAAGAAAAAACGACTCACCAATCACCAGCCAATCACTTACCCCCTTGGCTGTTACGTCACCTTTCGATTTCTTTCTACTTCTTTTTTGCCTCCCCACTGCAGCTGCACCGGCTGGACTCTTGTAGGCCTCACCAACGTCCCACTCCACCTCCTCAACGCTGCTGCTGCTCCCTCCGACTGCTGGGCCTCTTGTAGGCCTCACCAACATCCCGCTCCACCTCCTCAACGCTGCTGCTGCTCCCTCCGACTGCTGGGCCTCTTGTAGGCTTCACCAACATCCCGCTCCGCCTCCTCGATGCTGCTGCTGCTCCCTCCGACTGCTGGGCCTCTTGTAGGCCTCACCAACGTCCCACTCCACCTCCTCAATGCTGCTGCTGCTCCCTCCGACTGCTGGGCCTCTTGTAGGCCTCACCAACGTCACGCTCCACCTCCTCAACATTGCCACTGCTCCCTCCGACTGCTGGGCCTCTTGTAGGCCTCACCAACATCCCGCTCCACCTCCTCGATGCTGCTGCTGCTCCCTCCGACTGCTGGGCCTCTTGTAGGCCTCACCAACGTCACGCTCCACCTCCTCAACGTTGCCACTGCTCCCTCCGATTGCTCCCTCCTCCTGAGCTGGCATATCTCAGTGATAACCTCTTTGTGGAAGAGCAATCTCCGAAAGCAGGTGGTGTCGGGCAAGTTGAGGTGAGACTGTTTCTCCCTGTACTTGCGGAAGGGTGTAACGCCTGGTCCTCCTCATCAGTCTGTCATTGGACACATGATGCTGTTGAGTGTACCTTCTGCCATCTCGAGTCTGCAGCATGTAATTGGTCATCAAGAGAGGATGAGAAAGGACAGGCCCCATTCCAATCTGTTTTCCACTGATTAGTCACAAAGAATGAATGTCCCGATGAAGATACCTATTAAATTCCAATTGTCCACAGTATGATAAAGATGTTTGTTCAGATGTTCACATCATCACCAAAGACCTCCAGAGTACATCCGAACTCCCCCGAGGTTGAAGCCTTTTAAATGATGCGACATGTGATTTAGAATATGGCGTCGATACCGCTGTGAGTAGTTTCGGTTAGTTCCATTTTTGCTGGGCGTTTCTTTGGGCAAGGGATATTGTGGGCAAGATGTGTGCGAGGTAGTGAAAGTGACGCTGGGCGATCTCCTGGGTGTTAATTTCAGCAATTGTGATCTTTACGACAAAATAAAGAGGGCGGTCGTTATTATTGAATCTTGACGTAATTACACGCGGAAAGTAACGCTGAGCGATATTATGGGTGTTGGTTTCACCCATTCTGATGATTCCACCCAAAAAAAGTAGGCGGGCAGTATTATTTTTTCCCGGTGTTACATACATGGGGAAAGTAACACTTGGCGATAAGTGTCTGAAAAATGGACGTCAGTTTCCATTTTGTGGCTAAATGAGCGATATCTGGGCTTTCTACCTCATTTCAGCGGTAAAATGGGTGTTAAGCGGGTGTTATGTATGCAAAAAAAAGTGTAAAATCTAGCCCCAGATCCCTCTTGCTAATTTGCGAACATGAATATTTTCTGCATCTATTCCTCCCTTTGCGATTAGATGATCCTGATTGGTTTTATTTTCCCCGCTCCCTTTCTACTTTAAATAAATCATCCCTTCCCTAGAACTGTTTTGTCAGGACATTAGCACCCTCCCTGTTCATGTGTAGCCCTATCTCAACAAAAATATATCCCAATGAGAAGGCAAGACTGTAAGAGAAGGGATAACCATCTGTGGCTAACTGAGGAAATAAGGTTGATATCAAATTGAAAACAAGGGTATAAAATGTGGCCAAGACTAGTGGGAGGCATGAGGATTGGAAACATTTTAAAAGCCATCAAAGAACGATTTAAAAAATAGAGAGGGAAGATAGATTATGAAAGTAAATTAGCACAAAATATAAAAGCAGATAGTTAGAGTTTCTACAAGGGACATAAAAAGGAAAAGAGTGGCTAAAGTAAATGTTGGTCCCCTAGAGGATGAGACTGGGAAAGAATAATAGGAAACAGGGAAATGGCAGAGATTTTGAACAAATATTTTACATAAGAACATAAGAACATAAGAAATAGGAGCAGGAGTTGGCTATACGGTCCCTCGAGCCTGCTCCGCCATTCAATATCATGGCTGATCTGATCATGGACTCAGCTCCACTTCCCCGTCCGCTCCCCATAACCTCTTATCGTTTAAGAAACTGTCAATTTCTGTCTTAAATTTATTCAATGTCCCAGCTTCCACAGCTCTCTGAGGCAGCGAATTCCACAGATTTACAACCCTCTGAGAGAAGAAATTTCTCCTCATCTCCGTTTTAAATGGGCGGCCCCTTCGTCTAAGATCGTGCCCTCTAGTTCTAGTCTCCCCCATTAGTGGAAACATCCTCTCTGCATCCACCTTGTCAAGCCCCCTCATAATCTTATACGTTTCGATAAGATCACCTCTCATTCTTCTGAATTCCAATGAGTAGAGGCCCAATCTACCCAACCTTTCCTCATAAGTCAATCCCCTCATCCTCGGAATCAACCCAGTGAACCTTCTCTGAACTGCCCGATTCCAGGGATGGCTGGGCTGTCATATGAGGAGAGACTGGATCAACTGGGCCTTTATTCACTTGAGTTTAGAAGGATAAGAGGGGATTTCAGAGAAACATATAAGATTCTGACTGGACTAGACAGGCTAGATGCGGGAAGAATGTTCCCGATGTTGGGGAAGTCCAGAACCAGGGGACAATCTTAGGATAAGGGGCAGGCCATTTAGGACTGAGATGAGAAGAAACTTCTTCACTGAGAGAGCTGTTAACCTGTGGAATTCTCTGCCGCAGAGAATTGTTGATGCCAGTTCATTGGATTATATTCAAGAGGGAGTTAGATATGACCCTTATGGTTAAGGGGATAAAGGGGTATGGAGAGAAAGCAGGAAAGGGGTACTGAAGGAATGATCAGCCATGATCTTATTGAATGGCGGTGCAGGCTCGAAGGGCCGAATGGCCGACTCCTGCACCTATTTTCTATGTTTCTATGTTTCTATGCCTCCAAAGCAAGTATATCCTTTTGTAAATATGGAAACCAAAACTGCACGCAGTATTCCAGGTGTGGCCTCAACAATACCTTATATCGCTGCAGTAAGACTTCCCTGCTTTTATACTCCATCCCCTTTGCAATAAAGGCCAATATACTATTGACCTTCCTGATCACTTGCTGTACCTGCATACTATCCTTTTGTGTTTCATGCACAAGTACCCCCAGGTCCCGCTGTACTGTGGCACTTTGCAATCTTTCTTCATTTAAATAATAACTTGCTCTTTGAATTTTTTCTGCCAAAGTGCATGACCTCACATTTTCCAACATTATACTCCATCTGCCGAATTTTTGCCCACTCACTTAGCCTGTTTATGTCCTTTTGCAGATTTTGTGTGTCCTCCTCACACATTGTTTTTCCTCCCATCTTTGTATCTTCAGTAATATTTTGTACCGGTCTTCACGGTAGAAGACATTAAAAACATCCCAATAGTGGATAATCAAGGGGCTATAGGAAGGGAGGAATTTAATACAATCACTAACACTAAAGAAGTAGTACTTGGTAAAATAACGGGACTAAAGGCAGACAAGTCCCCTGGACCCGATGGCTTGCATCCTAGGGTCCTAAAAGAAGTGGCTGCAGAGATAGTGGATGCATTGGTTGTAATCTGCCAAAATTCCCTGGATTCTGGGGTGGTCCCAGCGGATTGGAAAACTGCAAATGTAATGCCCCTATTTAAAAAAGGAGGCAGACTGAAATGCAGAAAACTGTAGACCAGTTAGCTGAACATCTGTCATTGGGAAAGTGCTGGAGTTCATTATTAAGGAAGCAGTAGCAGGACATTTGGAAAAGCATAATTTAATCAAGCAGAGTCAGCATGGTTTTAGGAAAGGGAAATCATGTTTGACAAAGTTCCCGGAGTCCTCTGAGGATGTAATGAGCAGAGTGGATAAGGGGAAACCAGTGGATGTGGTGTATTTGGTTTTGGATTTCCAGAAGGCATTCAGTAAGGTTCCACAAAAAAGGTGACTGCACAAGGTAAAAGTTCATGGGGTTGGGATAATATATTAGCATGGATAGAGGATTGGCTAACTAACAGAAAACAGAAAGTTGGGAAACATAGAAACATAGAAACATAGAAAACAGGTGCAGGAGTAGGCCATTCGGCCCTTCAAGCCTGCACCACCATTCAATAAGATCATGGTTGATCATTCCCTCAGTACCCCTTTCCTGCTTTCTCTCCATACCCCTTGATCCCTTCAGCCGTAAGGGCCATATCTAACTCGCTCTTGAATATATCCAATGAACTGGCATCAACAACTCTGTGCAGTAGAGAATTCCACAGGTTAACAACTCTCCAAGCAGTTTCTCCTCATCTCAATCCTAAATGGCTTACCCCTTATCCTTAGACTGTGTTCCCTGGTTCTGGACTTCCCCAACATCGGGAACATTCTTCTTGCATCTAACCTGTTCAGTCCCATCAGAATTTTATATGTTTCTATGAGATCCCCTCTCATCCTTCTAAACTCCAGTGAATACAGGTCCAGTCGATCCAGTCTCTCCTCATATGTCAGTCCTGCCATCCCGGCAATCAGTCTGGTGAACATTCGCTGTACTCCCTCAATAGCAAAAATGTCCTTCCTCAGAAGAACACAATATTCCAGGCGTGGCCTCACCAAGGCCCTGTACAACTGCAGTAAGACCTCCCTGCTCCTATACTCAAATCCCCTAGCTATGAAGGCCAACATACCATTTACCTTCTTCACCGCCTGCATGCCAACTTTCAAAGACTGATGTACCATGACACCCAGGTCTCGTTGCACCTCCCCTTTTCCTAATCTGCCGCCATTCAGATAATATTCTGCCTTCGTGTTTTTGCCACCAAAGTGGATAACCTCACATTTATCCACATTATACTGCATCTGCCATGCATTTGCCCACTCACCTAACATGTCCAAGTCAGCCTGCAGCCTCTTAGCATCCTCCTCATAGCTTACACCGCCACCCAGCTTAGTGTCATCTGCAAACTTGGAGATATTACACTTAATTCCTTCATCTAAATCATTGATGTATATTGTAAATAGCTGGGGTCCCAGCACTGAGCCCTGCAGCACTTCACTAGTCACTGCCTGCCATTCCGAAAAGGACCCGTTTATCCCAACTCTCTGCTTCCTGTCTGCCAACCAGTTCTCTATCCACGTCAGTACATTACCCTCAATACCATGTGCTTTAATTTTGCACACCAATCTCTTGTGTGGGACCTTGTCAAAATCCTTTTGAAAGTCCAAATACACCACATCCACTGGTTCTCCCTTGTCCACTCTACTAGTTACATCCTCAAAAAAATTCTAGAAGATTTGTCAAGCATGATTTCCCTTTCATAAATCCATGCTGACTTGGACCAATCCTATCACTGCTTTCCAAATGCGCTGCTATTACATTTTTAATAATTGATTCCAACATTTTCCCCACTATGATATCAGGTTAACCGGTCTATAATTACCCGCTTTCTCTCTCCCTCATTTTTTTAAAAAGTGGTGTTATATTAGCTACCCTCCAGTCCATAGGAACTGATCCAGAGTCGACAGACTGTTGGAAAATGATCACCAATGCATCCACTATTTCTAGGGCCACTTCCTTAAGTAATCTGGGATGTAGACTATCAGGCCCTGGGGATTTATTGACCTTCAATCCCATCAATTTCCCTAACACAATTTCCCGACAACTAAGGATTTCCTTCAGTTCCTCCTTCTCATTAGACCATCGGTCCCCTAATACTTCCGGAAGGTTATTTGCGTCTTCCTTCGTGATCAATGAGTCATTTTCCGGTTGGCAAACAGTAACTAGTGGAGTGCTGCAAGGATCGGTGTTGGGGCCTCAACTATTTACAATCTATATTGATGACTTGGATGAAGGGACCGAGTGTAATGTAGCCAAGTTTGCTTTTGATACAAAGATGGGTGGGAAAGCAAATTATGAGGAAGACACAGAAAATCTGCAAAGGAATCTAGACAGGCTAAGTGAGTGGGCAAAAATTTGGCAGATGGAGTACAATGTGGAAAACTGTGAGGTTATCCACATTGGCAGAAAAATTAGAAAAGCAAATTATAATTTAAATGGAGAAAAATTACAAAGTGCTGCAGTACAGAGGGACCTTGTGCATGAAACATACAAAGTTAGTGTGCAGGTACAGCAAGTAATTAGAAAGGCAAATGAAATGTTGGCCTTTATTGCAAGGGGGATAGAGTATAAAAGCAGAGAAGTCCTGCTACAACTGTACAGGGTATTGGTGAGGCCACACCTTGAGTACTGTGTACAATTTTGGTCTCTGTATTTAGCATTGGAGGCTGTTCAGATAAGTTTCACTAGGTTGATTCCGGAGATGAGGGGGTTGACTTATGAAGATAGGTTGAGTAGGTTGGGCCTATACTCATTGAAGTTCAGAAGAATGAGAGGTGATGTTATCAAAACATATAAGATAATGAGGGGGCTCGACAAGGTGGATTCAGAGAGGCTATTACCACTCATAGGGGAAACTAAAACTAGGGGGCATAGTCTCAGAATAAGGGGCTGCCCTTTTAAAACTGAGATGAGGAGGAATTTCTTCTCTCAGAGGGTTGTAAATCTGTGGATTTCTCTGCTCCAGAGAGCTGTGGAGGCTGGGTCATTGAATAAATTTAAGGCAGATTTTTGAGCGAAAGGAGAGTAAAGGGTTATGGGGAGCGGGCAGGGAAGTGGAGCTGAGTCCATGATCAGACCAGCCATGATCTTATTAAATGGTGAAGCAGGCATGAGGGGTCAAATGGCCTACTCCTGCTGCTATTTCTTATGTTCTTATGTTCTTTTCTGTCCCAGAACTGTTGCCATTGCCCAATAACATGGAATCCCTCTTCCTGAAACCACACGTTTAGCCGTGCATTGATTTCCCTAATCTTCTTGTTCTTCCCTATTCTAGTGCAGGCTTGGGGAAGTAATCCTAAGATTAGCAAGCGTGGGAGGTCCCAAAGCACTTCACAGACAATTATAGTCACTTTTTAAGTATAGTCACTGTGTAATGTAGGAAACACGGCAGCTAATTTACCCACACCAAGTTTCCACAAGCAACAATGAGATAATGAGCAATTAAACTGTTTTAGTAGCGTTGGTTGATGTATAATCATTTGCTCGGACACTGGGAGAAAGCCACTGCAGTTATTCGAATACTGGGATCTTTTATGTCAACCTAAGAGGGCAGACGGGGCCTCAGTTTAACGCCTTATTCGAAACACATCCTCTCCGACAGTGCAGCACTCCCTCAGCACTATACTGAAATATCAGACAACATCATGTGCTCAAGCCTTGCAGTGGGGCTTGAACCCATGACCTTTTGAGTCAGAGGCAAGAGTGCTACCAACTGAGCATAAATATGATTGATATCACTCAATATTCATATGTAACGATTCTGCCTTTATTTATCATTTCCGTTGATATCCTGCGAATAAATCTTCTTTCCAAATGTTACACAGTCTCTGCCATATCCCATTCTTCCCGCAGCTCTTCACCAGACTATTCTAATTAAATGTACCAGCTGTTGGCCAGGCCAGATCCAAGACCGTCCCATTTTCTGTCGTCGAACTACAGCACGCGGATGACGCACATTCAGAGGCCGAACTCCAAGTCGTCGTCAACATATTCACCAAGGCGTATGAAAGCACGGGACATACACTAAACATCCATAAGACAAAGATCCTCCACCAACCTGACCCCGCCACACAGCACTGCCCCCCAATCATCAAGATCCACGGCGCGGCCCTGGACAACATGGACCACTTTCCATACCTCGGGAGCCTATTATCAGCAAGGGCAACATTGACGATGAGGCTCAACACCGCCTCCAGTGCACCAGCGCAGCCTTTGGCCACTTGAGGAAGAGAGTGTTCGAAGATCAGGCCCTCAAATCTGGCACCAAGCTTATGGTCGACAGAGCTGTAGTGATACCCGCCCTTCTGTATGGCTCAGAGTCATGGACCATATACAGTAGAGACCTCAAATTGCTGGAGAAATACCACCAACGATGCCTCAGCAAGTTCCAGCAAATCCCCTGGAAGGACAGATGCACCAACATCAGTGTTCTCAATCAGGCCAATATCCCCGGCATCGAAGCACTGACCACACTTGACCAGCTCTGTTGGGCGAGCCACATTGTTAGCATGCCTGACACAAGACTCCCAAAGCAAGTGCTCTACTCGGAACTCCTACACAGCAAGCGAACCCCAGGTGGAGAGAGGAAACGTTTCAAGGACACCCTCAACGCCTCCTTGACAAAGTGCAACAACCCCACCGACACCTGGGAGTCCCTGGCCAAAGACCGCCCTAAGTGGAGGAAGAGCATTTGGGAGGATGCTGAGCACCTCGAGTCTCAACGCCGAGAGCATGCAGAAAACAAACGCAGGCAGCGGAGAGAGCGTGCAGCAAACCAGACTCCCCACCCAACCTTTCCTCCAACGACTGTCTGTCCCACCTGTGACAGAGACTGTAATTCCCATATTGGACTGTTTAGTCACCTGAGAACTCACTTCTGGAGTGGACGCTGTCATGTATGTATGCTTGGGGTTACTAGCCACCAGGTGGCGCCACTGTCAGAGGTCATTGGGCTGTAGACACGTGTGTGCAGCCCAGGTATAAAAGGCAAGCCATCGTGTAATGTAATCACTTTGGGCCCGAATAAAGCAGCCAGGTTTGCACCGGTGTTAGTTTACAGTGTTCAGTCTATCGAGTTATTGCATACACAACATTTGGCGACGAGGAAACTTATGAACCTTCACATGCAAAAATGAGCACAATTGGAATTCTGGAGAGATTCGTGGAGTGAGAGGACTGGACACATTTTGGAGCTTGCCTGGACCAGTATTTCGTGACCAACAAAATGGAGGAACTCACTGACGCAGTTAGGCGCAGGGCGGTCTTCCTCACGGATTGCGATCCAAAAATCTATGGACTCATAAAGAATCTTCTCTCGCCTGCAAGTCCAACGGACAAGGACTATGAGGAATTGTGTGCTCTGGTATGTGACCATCTCAAACCAGAAGAAGGCATCATCATCTCACGATATCGATTCTACAAGCACGTTCGTTCTGAGGGCCAGGAAGTGTCGGAATTCGTTGCCGACCTAAGATGTCTAGCTGGACCGTGTAAGTTTGAAAACGCGTTGGGAGACATGCTGTGGAATTTCTTTGTTATCAACCACGAGGTGATCCTGCGTAAGCTACTGGAGGCGGAGACGCTGGATTTGAGCAAGGCCATCACGATTGCCCAGGCATGCATGACGACCGACAAAATTTAAAGCAGATATCATCAAAAAATCAGAACTTGGCAAGTACTGTAAACAAGATTGTATCGTCATTTGGCAGAGCTGCATATGGCAGGGCCTACTCGACTACGTATGCGAAACCTGTGGCTGCCCAAAGTCCGCCAACGGGAATGATTCCGATTTCACCGTGTTGGCATTGTGGGGGCAATCATCGGCCTCATGAGTGTCGGTTTAAACAGTAAATATGTAAAGGCTGTTCGAGACCGCGTTGCGGAATTGGAGCTGAGGGTGGATTCACTCTGGAGCATCCACGATGCTGAGAATGACATAAGTGGCAAGTGTAGTGAGTTGGTCTTACCGCATGAGAAAGAAATGGAAGACCAGCAGGAAGAGTAGTACAAAGAAGGTAGTGCAGGGGTCCCATATGGTCATCCCCCTGCAAAACAGATACACTGCTTTGAGTGCTATTGAGGGAGATGACTCATCAGGGGAGAGCAGCAGCAGCCAAGTTCATGGCACCGTGGCTGGCTCTGTTGTACAGGAGGGCATGAAGAAGAGTGGGAGAGCGATAGTGATAGGGGATTCAATCATAAAGGGAATAGATAGGCGTTTCTGCGGCCGCAACCGAGACTCCAGGATGGTATGTTGCCTCCCTGGTGCAAGGGTCAAGGATGTCTCCGAGCGAGTGCAGGACATTCTAAAAAGGGAGGGAGAACAGCCAGTTGTCATGGTGCACATTGGTACCAACGACATAGATAAAAAAAGGGATGAGGTCCTACGAGACGAATTTAAGGAGCTAGGAGCTAAATTAAAAAGTAGGACCTCAAAAGTAGTAACCTCGGGATTGCTACCAGTGCCATGTGCTAGTCAGAGTAGGAATCGCAGGATAGCACAGATGAATACGTGGCTTGAGCAGTGGTGCAGCAGGGAGGGATTCAAATTCGTGGGGCATTGGAACAGGTTCTGGGGGAGGTGGGACCAGTACAAACTGGACGGTCTGCACTTGGGCAGGACCGGAACCAATGTCCTAGGGGGAGTGTTTGCTAGTGCTGTTGGGGAGGAGTTAAACTAATATGGCAGGGGGATGGGAACCAATACAGGGAGACAGAGGGAAACAAAAAGGAGACAAAAACAAAAGACAGAAAAGAGATGAGTAAAAGTGGAGGGCAGAGAAACCAAAGACAAGAAACAAAAAGGGCCACTGAATATAAAAGGGCTGCAGGAGGGGTCAAAACTAAAAATCATGGTTTAAAAACTAGGATGAAAACACTCTACCTAAATGCACGCAGCATTCGAAATAAAGTAAATGAGTTGACGGCACAAATCATTACAAATGGGTATGATTTGGTGGCCATGACAGAAACATGGTTGCAAGTTGGCCAAGACTGGGAATTAAACATACAGGGGTATCTGACGCTTCAGAAAGATAGGCAAGAAGGGAAAGGAGGTGGGGTAGCTCTGTTAATAAAAGATGATATCAGGGCAGTTGTGAGGGATGATATTGGCTCCAATGAACAAAATGTTGAATCATTGTGGGTGGAGATTAGAGATAGTAAGGGGAAAAAGTCACTGGTCGGCGTAGTTTATAGGCCCCCAAATAATAACTTCATGGTGGAGCGGGCAATAATCAAGGGAATAATGAAGGCATGTGAAAAAGGAACGGCAGTAGTCATGGGGGATTTTAACCTACATATCGATTGGTCAAATCAAATCGCACGGGGTAGCCTGGAGGAGGAATTCATAGAATGCATACGGGATTGTTTCTTAGAACAGTATGTAACAGAACCTACAAGGGAGTAAGCCATCTTAGATCTGGTCCTGTGTAATGAGACAGGAAAAATAAACGATCTCCGAGTAAAAGATCCTCTCGGAATGAGTGATCACAATATGATTGAATTTGTAATACAGATTGAGGATAAGGAAGTTGTGTCAGAAACAAGTGTACTCTGCTTAAACAAAGGGGACTACAGTGGGATGAGGGCAGAGTTGGCTAAAGTAGACTGGAAACAAGGACTAAATGGTGGCACAATTGAGGAACAGTGGAGGACTTTTAAGGAGCTCTTTCATAGTGCGCAACAAAAATATATTCCAGTGAAAAAGAAGGGCGGCAAGAGAAGGGATAACCAGCCGTGGATAACCAAGGAAATAAAGGAAAGTATCAAATCAAAGACCAATGCGTATAAGGTGGCCAAGGTTAGTGGGAAACTAGAGGATTGGGAAAAATGTTAAGCAACAGCAAAGAATGACTAAAAAAGCAATGAAGAAAGGGAAGATAGATTACGAAGGTAAACTTGCGCAAAACATAAAAACAGATAGTAAAAGCTTCTACAGATATATAAAACGGAAAAGAGTGACTAAAGTAAATGTTGGTCCCTTTGAAGATGAAAAGGATTTAATAATGGGAAATGTGGAAATGGCTGAGACCTTAAACAATTATTTTGCTTCCGTCTTCACAGTGGAAGACACAAAAACCATGCCAAAATTTGCAGGCCACAGGAATGTGGGAAGGGAGGACCTTGAGACAATCACTATCACTAGGGGGGTGGTGCTGGACAGGCTAATGGGACTGAAGGTAGACAAGTCCCCTGGTCCTGATGAAATGCATCCCAGGGTATTAAAAGAGATGGCGGAAGTTATAGCAGATGCATTCATTATAATCTACCAAAATTCTCTGGACTCTGGGGAGGTACCAGCGGATTGGAAAGCAGCTAATGTAACGCCTCTGTTTAAAAAAGGGGGCAGGCAAAAGGCAGGTAACTATAGGCCGGTTAGTTTAACATCTGTAGTGGGGAAAATGTTTGAAACTATCATTAAGGAAGAAATAGCGGGACATCTAGATAGGAATAGTGCAATCAAGCAGACGCAGCATGGATTCATGAAAGGGAAATCATGTTTAACTAACTTACTGGAATTCTTTGAGGATATAACGAGCATGGTGGATAGAGGTGTACCGATGAATGTGGTCTATTTAGATTTCCAAAAGGCATTCGATAAGGTGCCACACAAAAGGTTACTGCAGAAGATAAAGGTACGCGGAGTCAGAGGAAATGTATTAGCATGGATAGAGAATTGGCTGGCGAACAGAAAGCAGAGAGTCGGGATAAATGGGTCCTTTTCCGGTTGGAAATCAGTGGTTAGTGGTGTGCCACAGGGATCAGTGCTGGGACCACAACTGTTTACAATATACATAGATGACCTAGAAGAGGGGACAGAGTGTAGTGCAACAAAATTTGCAGATGATACTAAGATTAGTGGGAAAGCGGGTTGTGTAGAGGTCTCAGAGAGGCTGCAAGGAGATTTGGATAGGTTAAGCGAATGGGCTAAGGTTTGGCAGATGGAATACAATGTCGGAAAGTGTGGGGTCATCCACCTTGGGGAAAAAACACAGTAAAAGGGAATATTATTTGAATGGGGAAAAATTACAACATGCTGTGGTGCAGAGGGACCTGGGAGTCCTTGTGCATGAAACTCTTTTAGGTCCTTGTGCATGAATCCCAAAAGGTTAGTTTGCAGGTGCAGCAGGTAATCAGGAAGGCGAATGGAATGTTGGCCTTCATTGCGAGAGGGATGGAGTACAAAAGCAGGGAGGTCTTGCTGCAACTGTATAAGGTATTGGTAAGGCCGCACCTGGAGTACTGCGTGCAGTTTTGGTCACTTTACTTGAGGAAGAATATACCAGCTTTGGAAGGGGTACAGAGACGATTCACTCGGCTGATTCCAGAAATGAGGGGGTTAACTTATGATGATAGATTGAGTAGACTGGGTCTTTACTCGTTGGAGTTCAGAAGGATGAGGGGTGATCTTATAGAAACATTTAAAATCATGAAAGGGATAGACAAGATAGAGGCAGAGAAGTTGTTTCCACTGGTAGGGGAGACTAGAACTAGGGGGCACAGCCTCAAAATACAGAGGAGCTAATTTAAAACCAAGTTGAGAAAGAATTTCTTCTCCCAGAGGGTTGTGAATCTGTGGAATTCTCTGCCCAAGGAAGCAGTTGAGGCTAGCTCATTGAATGTTTTCAAGTCACAGATAGATAGATTTTTAACCAATAAGGGAATTAAGGGTTACGGGGAGAGGGCGGTTAAGTGGAGCTGAGTCCACGACCAGATCAGCCATGATCTTATTGAATGGCGGAGCAGGCTTGAGGGGCTAGATGGCCTACTCCTGTTCCTAATTCTTATGTTCTTATGTTCTTATGAGACTGGGTCATCTCCAGCTCATGTGTCCAGTGTGATGACCAGTATAGCATGGATTCGGATATGCAATCCGAGATACTGGAGGAGGAAATGTATGCACTGTATTCGTTCCGAACAAAGAGCCAACCGATGATGATTAATGTGAAACTTAACGACGTGCCGGTACCGATGGAATTGGACACATAGAAACATAGAAAATAGGTGCAGGAGTAGGCCATTCGGCCCTTCGAGCCTGCACCGCCATTCAATGTGTTCATGGCTGAACATGTAACTTCATTACCCCATTTCTGCTTTCTCGCCATACCCCTTGATCCCGTTAGTAGTAAGGACTATATCTAACTCCTTTTTGAATATATTTAGTGAATTGGCCTCAACAACTTCCTGTGGTAGAGAATTCCACAGGTTCACCACTCTCTGGGTGAAGAAGTTTCTTCTCATCTCGGTCCTAAATGGCGTACCCCTTATCCTTAGACTGTGACCCCTGGTTCTGGACTTCCCCAACATTGGGAACATTCTTCCTGCATCTAATCTGTCTAAATCCGTCAGAATTTTAAACGTTTCGATGAGATCGCCTCTCATTCTTCTGAACTCCAGTGAATACAAGCCCAGTTGATCCAGTCTTTCTTGATATGTCAGTCCTGCCATCCCGGGAATCAGTTTGGTGAACCTTCGCTGCACTCCCTCAACAGCAAGAATGTCCTTCCTCAAGTTAGGAGACCAAAACTGTACACAATACTCCAGGTGTGGCCTCACCAAGGTCCTGTAGAACTGTAGTAACACCTCCCTGCCCCTGTACTCAAATCCCCTCACTATGAAGGCCAACATGCCATTTGCTTTCTTAACCGCCTGCTGCATCTGCATGCCAATCTTCAATGACTGATGTACCATGACACCCAGGTCTCGTTGCACCTCCCCTTTTCCTAATCTGTCACTATTCAGATAATAGTCTGTCTCTCTGTGTTTACCACCAAAGTGGATAACCTCACATTTATCCACATTATACTTCATCTGCCATGCATTTGCCCACTCACCTAACCTATCCAAGTCAATCTGCAGCCTCATAGCATCCTCCTCGCAGCTCACACTGCCACCCAACTTAGTGTCATCCGCAAATTTGGAGTACTACATTTAATTCCCTCATCTAAATCATTAATGTACAATGTAAACAGCTGGGGCCCCAGCACAGAACCTTGCGGTACCCCATTAGTCACTGCCTGCCATTCTGAAAAGTATCCATTTACTCCTACTCTTTGCTTCCTGTCTGCCAACCAGTTCTCAATCCACGTCAGCACACTACCTCCAATCCCATGTGCTTTCACTTTGCACATTAATTTCTCGTGTGGGACCTTGTCGAAAGCCTTCTGAAAGTCCAAATACACCACATCAACTGGTTCTCCCTTATCCACTCTACTGGAAACATTCTCAAAAAATTCCAGAAGATTTGTCAAGCATGGTTTCCCTTGCACAAATCCATGCTGACTTGGACCTATCATGTCACCTCTTTCCAAATGCGCTGCTATGACATCCTTAATAATAGATTCCATCATTTTACCCACTACCGATGTCAGGCTGACCAGTCTATAATTCCCTGTTTTCTCTCTCCCTCCTTTTTTAAAAAGTGGGGTTACATTGGCTACCCTCCACTCCATAGGAACTGATCCAGAGTCTATGGAATGTTGGAAAATGACTGTCAATGCATCCACTATTTCCAAGGCCACCTCCTTAAGTACTCTGGGATGCAGTCCATCAGGCCCTGGGGATTTATTGGCCATCAATCCCATCAATTTCCCCAACACAATTTCCCGACTAATAAGGATTTCCCCCAGTTCCTCCTTCTTACTCGACCCTCTGACCCCTTTTATATCCGAAAGGTTGTTTGTGTCCTCCTTATTGAATACCGAACCAAAGTACTTGTTCAATTGGTCTGCCATTTCTTTGTTCCCAGTTATGACTTCCCCTGATTCTGACTGCAGGGGACCTACATTTGTCTTTACTAACCTTTTTCTCTTCACATATCTATAGAAACTTTTGCAGTCCATCTGAATGTTCCCTGTAAGCTTCCTCTCGTACTCTATTTTCCCTGCCCTAATCAAACCCTTTGTCCTTCTCTGCTGAGTTCTAAATTTCTCCCAGTCCCCGGGTTCGCTGCTATTTCTGGCCAATTTGTATGCCACTTCCTTGGCTTTAATACTATCCCTGAATATCCCTTGATAGCCACGGTTGAGCCATCTTCTCTTTTTTATTTTTACGCCAGACAAGGATGTACAATTGTTGTAGTTCATCCAGGCGGTCTCTAAATGTCTGCCATTGCCCATCCACTGTCAACCCCTTAAGTATCATTTGCCAATCTATCCAAGCCAATTCACGCCTCATACCTTCAAAGTTACCCTTCTTTAAGTTCTGGACCATGGTCTCTAAATAAACTGTTTCATTCTCTACCCTAATGTAGAATTCCACCATATTATGGTCACTCTTCCCCAAGGGTCCTCGCACAACGAGATTGCTAATTAATCCTTTCTCATTATACAACACCCTGTCTAAGATGGTCTCCCCCCTAGTTGGTTCCTCGACCTATTGGTCTAGAAAACCATCCCTTATGCACTCCAGGAAATTCTCCACCAGCGTATTGCTTCCAGTTTGGTTAGCCCAATCTGTATGCATATTAAAGTCACCCATGCTGCACCTTTATTGCATGCACCCCTAATTTCCTGTTTGATGCCCTCCCCAACATCACTACTACTGTTTGGAGGTCTGTACACAACTCCCACTAACGTTTTTTGCCCTTTGGTGTTCTGCAGCTCTACTCATATAGATTCCACATCATCCAAGCTAATGTCCTTCCTAACTATTGCATTAATCTCCTCTTTAACCAGCAATGTTACCTCACCTCCTTTTCCTTTTATTCTATCCTTCCTGAATGTTGAATACCCTTGGATGTTGAGTTCCCAGCCCTGATCATCCTGGAGCCATGTCTCTGTATTCCCAATCACATTATATCTGTTAACATCGATTTGCACAGTTAATTCATCCACTTTATTACGGATATTCCTTGCATTAAGACACAAAGCCTTCAGGCTTGTTTTTTTAGCATCCTTTGTCCTTTTATAATTATGATGTAGTGTGGCCCTTTTTGCTTCTTGCCTTTATTTACTCGGCCTTCCACTATTGCTTTTTACCTTTCTACCATCTGTTTCTGACTCCATATTACTTCGTCCTGTCTCGCTGCATAGGTTCCCATCCCCCTGCCATATTAGGCACGGGTGCGAGTCAATCAATAATGAGCCAGAGAACATTCGACAAGCTGCGGGATACTAAGGATGCGAGGCCTAAGCTGAGTCCAAGTTGCATACCTACACTCAAGAACTCATAACGGTGATTGGCAGTGCAGTAATCAAGGTGTCGTATGATGGTGTGATTTATGATTTACCATTATGGATTGTTCCAGGCAATGGTCCAATGCTGTTCAGCAGGAATTGGCTGCAAAAAATCAAATGGAATAGGAACTATATCAAAGCGTTGTCGTTGTCGGAAGATACTCCATGTGCTCAAGTGCTGAGCAAGTTCCCTTCACTGTTTGAACCGGGCATCGGCAATTTCACGGGAGCCAAGGTGCAGATCCACGTGGACTCGGATGCAAGACCAGTCCATCACAAAGCCCGGGCGTCCCGTACATGATGAGGGAGAAGGTCGAAATTGAACTGGACAGACTCCAGCGTGAAGGGGTCATATCACCAGTCGAATTTAATGAATGGGCCAGCCCCATTGTTACTGTGTTGAAGAGTGATGGCACGGTCAGGATTTGTGGAGACTACAAGGTTACGATCAACCGAGTTTCGAAACAGGATCAATACCCGGTACTGAAGGCTGATGACATGTTTGCAACGCTAGCCGGGGAGAAGTCGTTCACGAAACTGGATCTGACGTCAGCCTACATGACACAGGAGCTGGTCGAGACATTGAAGAAACTTACATGCATCAACACTCATAAAGGACTGCTGATCTACAACAAGTGTCCTTTCAGAATTGCTCGGCTGCAGCCATATTTCAGAGGAACATGGAGAGTCTACTGAAGTCCATCCCTAGAACCATCGTGTTCCAAGATGACATCCTGGTCACAGGTCGTGACACTGTCGAACATCTGAAGAACCTGGAAGAGGTTTTACATCGTCTGGACAAAGTGGGACTCAGACGGAAACGTTCGAAGTGCATCTTCATGGCACTGGAAGTCAAAGTCCTGGGGAGGAAAATTGCTGCTGACAGCATCAGGCTCCGGACTCGAAAACCAAGGCCATCAAAAATGCACCCAAGCCTCAGAATGTGACGGAGCTGCGTTCATTCCTTGGTCTACTCAACCATTTCGGTAATTTCCTACCTAGATTGAGCACTTCATTAGAGCCACTGCACATGCTGCTAGGACGACAACTGGGTTTGGGGTGCATCGCAAGATAGAGCTTTGTTCTAATTGTGATCCGTGTAAGCGTCTAGTATTGGCCTGTAATGCTTCGTCATATGGAGTTGGTTGCATGCTCCAACAAGCGAATGAGTTGGGTAAACAACAAACTGTTGCGTATGCTTCTAAAAGTTTGTCAAAGGCGGAAAGAGCCTACAGCATGGTAGAAAAGGAGCATTAGCCTGTGTGTATGGGGTTAAAAGATGCATCAGTACCTGTTTGGTCTTCGGTTTGAACTGGAAACAGATCACAAGTCACTTATTTCATTGTTTTCAGAAAACAAAGGTATCAATACCAATGCATCGTCCCGCATCCAGAGGTGGGCGCTGACATTATCTGCTTATGATTATTTCATTCGCCATAGACCTGGCATGGAGAATTGTGTCTATTCACTGAGCCGTCTGCCGTTGCCCACACCGGAGGTGGAGACGCCACAACCTGCAGACCTACTGTTAGTTATGGATCCTTTTGAAAGTGAAGGAACCCCTGTCACGGCTCAACAAGTTAAGACCTGGATCAGCCAGGACCCGATATTATCGTTGTGAAAATATCTTTCCCAGGAAGGGACCTGCAAAGTCGATGTGGATCCTGGACAATGGTTTCGATGGCCACGACCACAGACTCAGCGGCGATTCCGTACATAAGAACATAAGAACCTAAGAAATAGGAACAGGAGTAGGCCATACGGCCCCTCGAGCCTGCTCCGCCATTCAATAAGATCATAGCTGATCTGGTCATGGACTCAGCTCCACTTCCCCGCCCGCTGGTGCTTTACTTAGCTGCATGCTTGTGTTGCAATTAGTGGTGATTGGTCTGCCATACCCAAGCAAATGGGTGATGAGACCAAACCTTACAATTGTCGCAAAGATGAACTATCCAGTCAGTCAGATTGTTTACTGTGGGATAATCGTGTTGTCATGCCCAAGAAAGGCAGTGAGAAATTTGTACATGATCTACATAACACTCATCCTGGTATTGTCATGATGAAAGCCATTGCCAGGTCTCATGTATGATGGCCTGGAATTGACTCTGATCTGCAATCATGTGTGCAACAATGCAACACTTGCACGCAGCTAAGTAAAGCACCAGCGGGCAGAGAAATGGAGCTGAGTCCATGATCAGATCAGCTATGATCTTATTGAATGGTGGAGCAGGCTCGAGGGGCCGTATGGCCTACTCCTGTTCCTATTTCTTATGTTCTTATGTACGGAATCGCTGCTGTGGTCGTGGTCATCTAAACCAATGTCCAGGATCCACATCGACTTTGCAGGTCCCTTCCTGGGAAAGATGCTTTTAGTTGTGCTGGATGCATATTCCAAGTGGATGGAGTGTATCACCATGTCATCCAATACATCCACAACTACCATTGAGAGCCTTCGTGTCATGTTTGCCACTTATGGTCTGCCCGACATCGTTGTAAGCGACAACGGACCTTGCTTCTCTAATCTGGAGTTTCAAGAGTTAATGAAACTCAATCGTATCAAACATGTGAGGTCAGCACCATTCAAACCCGCATCTAATGGTCAAGCAGAGCGTGCTGTCCAAACCATCAAGCAGAGTATGAAATGTGTAACTCAAGCTTCACTGCAGACTCACTTGTCATGCATATTGCTTAGTTACAGGGCAAGACCCCACACACTTACCGGGGTCCCACCTGCTGAACTATTGATGAAGAGAGGTTGCAAGACCAAGCTCTCTCTTGTCCACCCTGACTTGAACGATATGTTGAATACAGACGTCAAAGTCAGCAGTGGTATGATCGCGCTGCTGTGTCATGCGACATTTCTGTTAACGATCCTGTGTATGTACTAAATTATGGTCAAGGTCCCAAATGGATTACCGGTACTGTTACGGCCAAGGAGGCTAACAGAATGTTTATCATCAAGCTCAAGAATGGGCAAACATGCAGGAAACATGTTGATCAGATAAAGCTGCGGCCTACGGATGAACCGGAACAGTCTGAGGAAGACACAATCAGTGACCAACCAACCTACCCTCAGTCATCAGAGGACTCCGCTGTCATCAATGAATCTGGATTCTCAATCCCTGACATGGTCATTGCCAATCCCATCAGATCGGCTACCCAGCCCCCAGTCACAACAGACTCAGAACGTTCACCCAAGGCTGGAGTTGAACTGAGAAGATCAACTCGGGAGCGGAAAGCCCCAGACTGTCTCAATTTATAAAAAGACTGTTACTAATATCTTGAAGGGGTTATTGTCATGTATGTATGCTTCGGGTTACTAGCCACCAGGTGGCGCCACTGTCGGAGGTCATTGGGCAGTGCGCACGTGTGTGTGGCCCAGGTATAAAAGGCAAGCCATCATGTAATGGGCCCGAATAAAACAGAGCCAGGTTTGCATCTGTGTTAGTTTACAGTGTTCAGTCTATCGAGTTATTACATACATAACAGACGCAAGTCTTCCTTGATTTCGAGGGACTGCCTATGATGATGGATCCCTGTCAGCAGTCACTTCTGTGGTCACTCATCTGTTGAGAGGTATCTTAACTAAATTATCCTGGGCTTCATTTCTGACGCAGTGGGTGAGTTTCTAACTCACACCACTACTCACCTGCCCAAAACGGAGTAAGAGTTAAAATCGGGCCACAGGTCATATTGCGCACAGGTTTTCCCACGGTGTACTGAGGAATATTTTAAATGCGATTGTTTCAAGGTTGGGCCTGTAGATCCCTGCCTTTACTTACATTTGAATGACCCTAAAGAATGAGCTTGAGACTGGTCACACAGCATGACTAACAGCTTTAGTAATGTGTGGCTGCACAGACTTAATGACTCGCTTTGATCAGTAAATGATGCACTTGCTGCCTTCAGCTACAGCAGAAATGTCGTACTCAGTTTAAAAACATAATCATTAATGTAGCATGTCAAAGAAACAGTGTTGCCATTACCTTTTGGTTGGTGTCAACAAAAAGTCTGAACAACCAACATAATAGTCTGCCTTCATTTTCCCTGGCTGGGAAGTCTAGAACAAGGGGACACAGTCTCAGGATACGGGGTAGGAAATTTAGGACTGAGATGAGGAGAAATTTTTTCACCCAGAGCATGGTGAACCTGTGGAATTCTCTACCACAGAAGGCTGTGGAGGCCAAGTCACTAATTATTTAAGAGGGATTTCTAGAAACAAAAGGCATCAAGGGGTATGGGGAAAAACGGGAATATGGTGTTGAGATAGAGGATCAGCCATGATCATATTGAATGACGGTGCAGACTCAAAAGGCCGAATGACTTATTCCTGCTCCTATTTTCTCTGTTTCTATGTTAACCGCAACCAAAAATTAGATCGGGAGGTTGACCGCTAAAGCTCTTTACTTTCAAGAGAGAATATAGGACAGATTTTCCTCTTTTGATGTGGGATATAAAATGTCGCCTGGACAGATCACATCGAGGGAAATCAAGCATCAGGGATTCAACATGCATTGTATCAGGTGTGGCTCAGTGGCAGCATACTTACCTCTTGCTCAGAAGGTTGTGGGTTCAAGTCCCACTCGGGAGACTCTAGTGCATAATCTGGGCTGATGCTCCAGTGCAATACTGAGGGAGTGCTACTCGGTTGAAAGTGCTGTCTTGTGGATGAGATGTTAAACCGAGGTCCTATTTGCTCTCTTAGGTGGATGTAAGAGATCCCAGGCTGCTATTTGAAGAGCAAGGGAGTTCTCCCCGGTATCTTAGCCAATATTTATCCCTCAACCAGCAGATTTAGACATTTATTTCATTGCTTTTTATGGGAGCTTGCTGCGCGCAAATTGGGTGCTGTGTGTCCTGGGGGTTGGGGGGGGGGTGTGGAGGGGAGGTGCTGGGGTGGGTGATCAGCCATGATCTTGTTGAATGGCGGTGCAAGCTCGAAGGGCCAAATGGCCTACTCCTGCACCTATTTTCTATGTTTTTAATTACAACAGTGACTGCACTTCAAAAGTACTTAATTAGCTGTAAAGAGTTTTAGGATGTCCTGAGGATGTGGAAGGCGCTATATAAATGAACATATTTCTTTTTTATATAATGAAGCCTGTCCAATTTACACCATCAATTTAAATAGACAGAAAATCGGACAGTCTCTGTTATCGGCAGACAATCCTCTCCTCTGGATTTTGCTTCATGTGTCTCAGCCTAAGTGATGCATTACGTCCAAGTGCTAAAGAAGAAAGGCTGCTCTTATATATAAAAGTAATTGTCGATATTTAATGTCGATTTAAAAATCCAGTGTTTTTTCAGGTTCCATTTTCCAAGTCGAAAATAGGATGGGGGAAGGGGGGGGCGGGGTGAATAGAATCCTCCCAAAATCATAGCATGGTTACAGCATAGAAGGAGGCCATTCGTCCTGTGCTGGCTCTCTGCAAGAGCACCTCAGCTAGTCCCACTCCCCCTGCCCTTTCCCCTTAGCCCTGAAAATTCTTTTTTGTTTTTAGTTGGAACATCACTAAAAGTCAGAAAACAAATTTAGTCCCAAATTCATGGTGGTGGGGAGGGGTGCGGGGGGGAGAGGGGGAGGGTGTGGTCCGAAATTATTTGCAGTAAATTATGAATAATGTCATTGAAACAAAGGATACTGCATTTAAATCATTTATGTTTCATTTTCATGGTTTACAGGGCTGTAGTGATACCCGCCCTCCTGTATAGCTCAGAGATGTGGACCATATACAGTAGACACCTCAAATCGCTGGAGAAATACCACCAACGATGTCTCTGCAAGATCCTGCAAATTCCCTGGGAGGACAGATGCACCAATGTTAAGTGTCCTCGATCAGGCCAACATCCCCAGCATTGAAGCATTGACCATACTTAACCAGCTCCTTTGAGCGGCCCACATTGTCCGCATGCCTGACACAAGAATCCCAAAGCAAGCGCTCTACTCGGAATTTCTACATGGCAAGCAAGCCCCAGGTGGGCAGAGGAAACGTTTCAAGGACACCCTCAAAGCCTCCTTGATAAAATGCAACATCCCCACCAACACCTGGGAGTTCCTGGCCAAAGACCGCCCTAGGTGGAGGAAGAGCATCTGGGAGGGCGCTGAGTACCTTGACTCTCGAGAGCATGCAGAAAACAAGCGCAGGCATTGGAAGGAGCGTGCGGCAAACCAGTCTCACCCACCCTTTCCTTCAACGACTATCTGTCCCACCTGTGACAGAGACTGTAATTCCCGTATTGGACTGTTCAGCCACCTGTGAACTTACTTTTAGAGTAGAAGCAAGTCTTCCTCGATTCTGAGGGACTGCCTATGATGATGATGATGATGTTTCATTTTATCATGGATACTGGACAGGAATTAAAAGGGATGCCATGGGCATTTAAAATTGAGCTGCTTTCTCGACTGCAAGTCAAGGGAAGGGTTAGAAGCAGCAAAACTTGGTTATTCAGCGACGCAGGCCCAGATTCATAGTTACTACACTTGAATTGCTGTTGGATGATGTGAGGCAAAGGAAGACTTTGCTCTTAGGTACTAATGGACAACATCCCCAAAAAAGAGTGGTTTGGCAAACCTGGTGGATAATTGCCCACAGGCTGAATGCTGCCAGTCGAACCTACAGGACACGTCGGCAATTGTACAGGAAGATGGAAGACCCGAGGAACATTGCCAATGTGAAGCCCCCTGCCCCTCCGCAACACTCCCAGCACCCACGAAGCTGTCATATTGTCGAAAATACTCAACTGGTGCACGATTGGAAAAAAAAAGACTTGCATTTATATAGCATCTTTCTTGGCCACCGGACATCGCAAAGTGCTTTACAACCAATGAAGAATTTTTGAAGTGCATGTAATGGAGGAAATGTGGCAGCCAATTTGCGCAAAGCAAGTTTCCACAAACAGCAATGCGATAACGACCCGATAATCTGTTTTAGTGGTATGGATTGAGCGATAAATATTGGTCAAGACACAAGGGGAGAACTCCTCTGCTCTTCTTCGAAATAGTGCCATGGGATTTTTTACATCTACCTGAGAGAGCAGACAAGGCCTCGGTTTAATGTCTCATCCAAAAGACTGCAACTCCGAGAGGGCAGCACTCCTTTGTCAGCCTGGGTTTTTGTGCTCAAGTCTCTGGAGTGGGACTTGTACATGGATTTATGAAAAGGAAAATCATGTTTGACAAACCTACTGGAGTTTTTTGAGGGTGTAACTGATAAATTAGATAAGGGAGAACCAGAGGATGGAGTGTATTTGGATTTTCAGAAGGCCTTTGATAAAGTCCCACATAAGAGGTTAGTGTACAAAATTAAAGCACATGGGATTGGGGGTAATGTATTGGCATGGATTGAAGATTGGTTATCTGACAGGAAACAGAGAGTAGGAATAAATGGTATGTTGGCCTTCATTGCAAGAGGATTTGAGTACAGGAGCAAGGATATCTTACTACAGTTATACAGGGCCTTGGTGAGATTGCACCTGGAGTATTGTGTACAGTTTTGGTCTCCTTACCTAAGAAAGGATATACTTGCCATTGAGGGAGTGCAACAAAGGTTCACCAGACTGATTCCTGTGATGGCAGGACTGTCGTATGAAGAGAGACTGGGTCGACTAGGCCTGTATTCTCTAGAATTTAGAAGAATGAGAGGGGATCTCATTGAAATGTATAAAATTCTGACTGGGTTGGATAGACTGGATGCGGGGAGGATGTTTCCCCTGGCTATGAAGTCTAAAACAAGGGGTCACAGTCTCAGGATACGGGGTAGAAAATTTAGGACCGACATGAGGAGACATTTTTTCTCTCAGAGGGTGGTGAACCTGTGGAATTCTCTATCACAGGAGGCTGTGGAGGCCAAGTCACTGAATATATTTAAGAGGGAGATAGATAGATTTCGAGAAACAAAAGACATCAAAGGGTATGGGGAGAAAGTGGGAATATGGTGTTGAGATAGAGGATAAGCCATGATCATATTGAATGGCGATGCAGACTTGAAAGGCTGAATGGCCTACTGCTGCTCCTATTTGCTATGTTTCTATGTACCCACAACTTTCTGACTCAGAGGTGAAGCTGCTACCAATTGAGGCACGGCTGTCTTTAGGGAAGTAAACCTGCCGTCCTAACCCGATCCGTGACTCGAATCCCACACCAATATAGTTGACTCTTAACTACCCTCTCGAGCAGTCTGGCAGCCCACTCAGTCGTATCAAAGTGCAACTAGAGATGGACAATAACAGCTGACCTTGCTCTCGATGCCCACATGCCAAGAATCAATTAGATTAATTACCAATCAAGGTCAATCAGTTAAATGCTTGAAATTCCTAGCTGTTGTGCAGTTTAGATCTGTTTCCATCTATTACACAATCATGTTGCACAAGTACAAACATAGGACTCAATTTCCCACAATGCCGTTTTTTGGCATATTGCTAGAGTTACGCCCATTCTTTTTGGCTCCGACGACTCCAAAAAAATAACTTGCAAGTTTCCCCATTCTAATTTTTGAAATTAGCGTCGCGCAGCCTGTCCTTTAGCTTCGGGGGTGGAGCCTAATGTCTGCGCCGAAAAAATGATGCCTCCTCTTCTGCGCATGCGTGAAACAAAAAATGAAGTTTTTTTATGTGACTGCTATTGATGCGCATGGCCAGTACACCTCCCGGTCTGCATTCAGCCATTTTTAAAGAGCCAGTTGTGTGTGAGAACTTTAATTCTCAGTGGAAAAATCAGAGCTGCAATCTAAGATGCAAGGCGGCTCAAGGACCAAGAATTTCTCACAGGATGAAGTGGAGGCACTAGTTACTGTGATTGAGGCCGGACGGCACGAACTGAGCACTAAAAGAAATGAAGAAACGTTGGAACCAACTTGCAGAAGATTACTGTGCAATGGTGATCACCGAGAGATCTGGAGGCCAGTGCAAAAAGAAGTGGCAGGACTTCTTGGTCAAGTACTTAGTGTAAGTAATATTTTCATTTATTCACTGGAATTGCAATTGTAAATGTGACCATCTTTATATGGCCACGCAGCAGAAAGACACCATCTCTAAAAAGTTATATTTTCATCTTTGCAGAGGGAGGTGGCACACAACAAAAGGGAAAGAACTGAAACAGAAGGAGGCCCAGAAAATCTGCACTTACTGACACTCTTGGAAGAGAGGGTCGCTGCTTTGATGGGACTTGCCTGGAGAAAAGCAACCACCACTGCACAAACTGGGCCCACACTCGAGGGAGAGCATAAGTCCTGCAAATTCCACAGTCTGGCTTTGCTAAATGTTAAGTACTGCACGGGCTAGCCATGCTTCGGTTCATGGGGATGTCTCTGTTAGCTATGCTTCAATTGATGCAATGTGCTATCATTCATCGTTACATTCAGGTAGGCCACTTAACAGCGTATATGAACAAAGGGACCTTGGAGAGCTTGTCCACAGATCCCTGAAAGTAGCAGGCCAGGTGGATAAGGTGGTTAAGAAAGCATACGGAATGCTTGCCTTTATTGGCTGAGGCATAGAATACAAGAGCGGGGAGGTTATGCTTAAAGTGTATAATATCTGGTTAGGCCACAGCTGGAGTACTGCATGCAGTTCTGGTTGCCGTATTATAGGAGGGACGTGACTGCACGATAGAGGGTGCAGAGATTTACTCCGATGCTGCCTGGAATGGAGAATCTTAGCTACGAGGACAGATTCGATAGGCTGGGTTTGTTCTCATTGGAACAGAGGAGGTTGAGAGGAGATCTCGTTGGGGTGTACAAAAGTTTGAGGGGCCTAGATAAAGTGGATAGCAAGGGCCTATTTTTCCTGGTGGAGGGGTCAATTACAAGGGGGCATCGTTTTAAGGTGGTCTGGAACTCACTGTCTGGAAGGGTGGTGGATGCAGAAACCCTCGCCACGTTTAAAAGGTGCTTGGGTGGGCACTTAAAGTGCCGTAACCTGCAAGGTTACGGTCCTAGAGCTGGTAAGTGGGATTAGACTGGATAACCTCTGTTGGCTGGCACACTTACGATGGTAAGTCCTGCAGGGAATCAAATACAGCCAAGGTGATCTCCTGGACTAGTTTCAATCGCCTGGATGAGTTGGAGAGGAATTTTCCCATATTTCTTTTTCCCCAATTGGCCTGGGTTTTTATATGGTTTTTGCCTCTCCCAGGGGATCACATGGCTCCGGTTGGGGTGGAGTGTAGAATGTTTTGGTGCAAGGGGTGTCGCAGTTGTGTGGTGCAGACTGGTTGGGCTGGGTGCTCTTTACTTTTCCGCCATTGTTCATTGTTCATAGGTTTATATGTAACCTTCAGGGCTGCTGACCGAGGGCTGTGTGGCTCTTTGTCGGCCGGCGCAGACACGATGGGTCGAAATGGCCTCCTTCTACGCTGTAGGTTTCTATGTTTCTATTGTGGTCCTTCAAATGAGCCTGCTGCCTGCGCTGTGTCTGTCTACTTATGCCACCCTGCCCCCTCCTCAGCTGCTAACCGTTTTTCTGTTCTGTTATATTTTGCAGAACTTGAGGCCAACCCAGACGAGGCTGAAGCTGATGTAGAAGAAGATTCAGAAGTGGACGAGCCTGAAGAGGAGAACATCTTCCAATCCCACCTTCCAGACCAAGAACATCGGGGACTGGTGGAGGGGCAGGGGGAGGGGCAGGATGAAGCCCCCACTGTTGTACTCACTCTGGAGAAGCCGCCCATTGAGGTGCCAGGCCCTTTCCTGAGTGGTACGAGTGTTGGGACATTCCATGGTTTCCCGCAGTCCAAGGCTGGAGATTCCAGTGGGGTGTAGCGAGGCACATTCATGGCCGCACTGTCTGAGGCTGCGGGTCCCAGTGGGATGCAGTGAGGCACACCTAGGCCCCATTGTCCCAGGCTGCAGGTCCCAGTGGGATGCCCAGGGTGAGGAGGGGAAGCTGAGCTCGATCGCGCTCTCCTGAGGTGCAGGATCTAACAGATGTGGTTCAGATGATGGCAATGAGTATAGAGAGCATTGATTTTACGCGATTACTCCTGGGCACCATCGATGAGGCATCGGGAATGTTGGGAGAAGTAACAACACCCTCACGAGAAATGGGAACACTGTCGGTGTAAATGAGGGAGGGAATGTTGCAGGTAGCTGATACACTGTCAGTGAACAAGAGGGAGGGAATGGTACAGGTAATTGAGATATTGTTGGTGAACATGAGGGAGGTAATGTCACAGGCGGTGAAGAACGCAAATGGTATGTTGGCCTTCATAGCTAGGGGATTTGAATACAGGAGCAGGAGGTCTTACTGCAGTTGTACAGGGCCTTGGTGAGACCTCACCTGGAATATTGTGTTCAGTTTTGGTCTCCGAATCTGAGGAAGGACGTCTTGCTATTGAGGGAGTGCAGCGAAGGTTCATCAGACTGATTCCCGGGATGGCAGGACTGACATATGAGGAGAGAATGGATCGACTCGGCCTGTATTCACTGGCGTTTAGAAGGATGAGAGGGGATCTCATAGAAACATATAAAATTCTGACGGGACTGGACAGATTAGATGCACACAACTTTTGACTAGAGATAATAAGGGGTCCTGGCTTGTCCAGGTTTTGATCTGTTGGGCAGTGACGGGTGATTGCTCACTCTCAAATGCTTCCATAACCATGGCTAGATCTGCGGGCTGCGCCATTTCCAGCCCCATGGTGGGCAATGACAGCCTACTGAGAGCATTGGCGCAGTTTTCTGTGCCTGGCCTGTGGTGGATAGCGTAGTTGTATGCAGACAACTTGAGCGCCCAGCTCTGGATGCGGGCCGATGCGTTGGTATTTATCCCTTTACTCTCGGAAAACAGGGATATAAGTGGCTTATTGTCAGTTTCCAATTCGAATTTTAGTCCAAACAGGTATTGATGCATTTTCTTTACCTCATAGACACACGCTAACGCTTCTTTTTCAATCATGCTGTAGACTCTCTCGGCCTTAGACAGACTCCTGGATGCATAAACAACCAGTTACAGTTTCCCGAAATCATTAGCTTGTTGCAATACACACCTGATGCCATATGACGACGCATCACATGCTAGTACCAAATGCTTACATGGATCATACAACACAAGCAATTTTTTTGAGCATAACAATTTTCTTGCTTTTACAAAAGCATTTTCTTGGCTTTTGCCCCAAACCCATTCACCCCCTTTTCATAGTAAGACATGTAGTGATTCTAGCAGGATGCTGACACCCGGTAAGAAGTTACCAAAGTAGTTCAAGAGTCCCAGAAAAGACCGCAGCTCCATCACGTTTTGTGGCCGCGGTGCATTCTCAATTGCCTCCGTCTTCACGTTGGTGGACCCGATGCCGTCCGCCACAATCCTTCTTCCCAGGAACTCCACTTCAGCTGCCAGGAAAACACACTTTGAGCATTTTAACCTGAGCCCCACACGGTTGAGTCGACTAAGAACCTCCTCCAGGTTCTGCAGGTGCTTGACTGTGTTCCGACCTGTGACCAAAATGTCGTCCTGGAAGACCACGGTGTGCGGGACTGTCTTCAGTAAACTTTCCATGTTTCTCTGGAATATCGCCGCCACTGATCGGATTCCAAATGGACATCGATTATAAACAAAAAGACCTTGGTGCGTGTTGATGCAGGTGAGGGCCTTTGATGATTCCTCCAGTTCCTGCACCATGTAGGCTGAAGTCAGATCCAGCTTCGTGAACGTCTTTCCTCCCGCCAGCGTTGCAAAGAGGTCATCGGCTTTTGGTAATGGGTATTGGTCCTGCAGGGAGAAACGATTGATAGTTACTTTGTAATTGCTACAGATTCTGAGGGTGCGGTCTCCCTTGAGGACTGGAACAATAGGACTGGCCCACTTGCTGAACTCAATCGGTGAAATGATGCCCTCTCTTTGTAGCCGGTCTAGCTCGATCTCTACATTTTCTCTCATCATGTATGGTACTGCTCTCATCTTGTGATGGATGGGTCATGCCCCTGGAATTAGGTGGATCTGCACTTTTGCTCCTCAGAATTTCCCGATGCCTGGTTCGAACAGCGAAGGAAATTTGTTTAAGAAGTGTCATCAGCAGACAATTGCGCTCGGATGTCGTCCCAGTTCCAGCGTATCTTTCCCAGCCAGCTCCTGCCGAGCAGCTTGGGACCATCGCCCGGTACCACCCAGAGTGGTAGCTTGTGCACCGCTCCATCGTAGGAGACCTTTACGGTAGCACTGCCGATTACAGGAATCAGTTCTTTTGTGTAAGTTCTTAGCTTCGTACGAATTGGAGTTAAGACTGGCCTTGAGGCCTTGTTGCACCACAACCTTTCGAAAGTCTTTTTACCCATGATGGACTGGTTTGCGCCGGTGTCCAGCTCCATTGACACCGGGAGTCCACTTAGTTCACCATTCAGCATTATCGGGGGACAATTCGTGGTGAATATGTGCACCCCATGTACCTCTGCCTCCTCTATCTGAGGCTCTGTTTTGTCGTGATCCTCCTCTGCAATCTGGTGGTTTGCAGGTTTAGCAGCTCGCCTGCATGCTCGTTGGAGTTGTCCCATTGTTCCACAGCCCTTGCAAACCTTTCCTTTGAATCAGCATGAATGGAAATGATGATCACCCCCGCAGCGCCAACAAGGTGTTCATGGCCTTGCATTCATCACCCTTGATGGTGGACTCAGACATCTGCGGACGTGTAGCTGCAGGTATGTGTGACCTGCCCTGTACATTACGATTCAAAAACATCACTTTGTTTACAGTTCTTGTAGCAGCACTTGTGTGCTGAGAGATTTGCTTTGTATTGTCACTGGTGGCAATGAATGCCTGTGCTATCTTTATGGCCTTACTCAAGGTTGGGGTCTCTACAGTCAAAAGTTTGCGAAGTATGGTTTCGTGGCCAATGCCAAGTACGAAAAAGTCTCTGAGCATGTGCTCCAAATGTCCTTCAAATTCACAATGTCCTGCAAGGCGTCTTAGCTCGGCGACATAACTCGCCACTTCCTGGCCTTCAGACCTTTTGTAGGTACAGAACCGGTACTTCGCCATCAGAACGCTTTCCTTTGGGTTCAAATGCTCTCGGACCAGTGTGCACAAATCGTTGTACGATTTCTCCGTGGGTTTCGCTGGAGTGAGCAGATTCTTCATGAGGCCATACATTGGTGCCCCACAGACGGTGAGGAGGATCGCCTTTCGTTTGGCAGTGCTCTCTTCCCCATCTAGCTTGTTGGCCACGAAGTATTGGTCGAGTCGCTCCACACAAGTTTCCCAATCATCTCTCTCCGAAAATTTCTCCAGGATGCCTCCTGTTCTCTGCATCTTTGGGTTCACTATCTGTATCTCATTGCCAGTTGTAGCGTATGGAGAAAGAGTCAGACTGAACACTGAGCTCAAAGTAAAGTGTGACCATAGTCTTTTATTGCAGGTCTCCAGAGTGCCTCTCCAACCTGTGAAGCCTTCTTAAATACCTGTGCTCGCAAGGGATTATTGGATCCCTCGGGACTCCAGGGAACTCTGGTGACTGTACAGAGTAAATATAAGTCCACATATATAACACTGTCCTTCAGGATTTTTTCCAATCTCTGCCCCAGAGAACTGTGGAGGTGTGGTCATTGAAGATATTTAAGGTGGAGATAGACAGATTTTTGAACGATAAGGGAGTGAAGGGTTATGGGGACCAGGCAGGAATGTGGAGCTGAGCGTGTTATGCTCCTCTGATACTATGTGAGAAGTCAGGGACGCTTCCAGTGTCCCTGACGACTACGTGTGTGGGAAGTGTATCTGCCTGCCGCTCCTGACGGACCGCATTGTGGCACTGGAGCTGTGAGTGGATTCACTCTGGAACATCCACGATGCTGAGAATGACATGAATAGCACGTTTAGCGAGTTGGTCTTACCGCAGGTAAAGGGTACACAGCCAGATAGGGAATGGGTGACCAACAGGAAGAGCAGTGCAAGGAAGGTAGTGCATGGGTCCCCTGCGGTCATCCCCCTGCATCACCGCTTTGGGTACTGTTGAGGGGGATGACTCATCAGGGGAGAGCAGTGGCAGCCAAGTTCATGGCACCGTGGGTGGCTCTGCTGCACAGGAGGGCAGGAAAAAGAGTGGGAGAGCTACAGTGATAGGGGATTCGATTGTAAGGGGAATAGATAGGCGTTTCTGCGGCCGCAACCGAGACTCCAGGATGGTATGCTGCCTCCCCTGGTGCAAGGGTCAAGGATTTTTCGGTGTGGGTGCAGGGCATATTGAAAAGAGAGGGTGGACAGCCAGTTGTTGTGGTGCAGATAGGTACCAATGATATAGTTAAAAAATGGGATGAGGTCCTACGAGACGAATTTAGGGAGTTGGAGTTAAATTAAAAAGTAGGACCTCAAAAGTATTAATCTCAGAATTGCTACCAGTGCCACGTGCTAGTCAGAGTAGGAATCGCAGGATAGCTCAGATGAATACGTGGCTTGAGGAGTGGTGTAGAAGGGAGGGATTCAAATTTCAGGGACATTGGAACCGGTTCTGGGGGAGGTGGGACCAGTACAAACTGGACGTTCTGCACCTGGGCAGGACCGGAACCAATGTCCTAGGGGGGAGTGTTTGCTCGTGCTGTTGGGAAGGAGTTAAACTAATATGCGAGGGGGATGGGAACCTATGCAGGGAGACAGAGGGAAATAAAATGGAGGCAGAAGCAAAAGATAGAAAGGAGAATAGTAAAAGTGGAGGGCAGAGAAACCCAATGCAAAAAACAAAAAGGGCCACATTACAGCAAAATTCTAAAGGGGCAAAGTGTGTTAAAAAGGAAAGCCTGAAGGCTCTGTGCCTCAATGCGAGGAGTATTCGGAATAAGATGGACGAATTAACTGCGCAGATAGCAGTTAACGGATATGATGTAATTGGCAGCACGGAGACATGGCCCCAGGGTGACCAAGGCTGGGAACTCAACATCCAGGGGTATTCAACATTTAGGAAGGATAGACAGAAAGGAAAAGGAGGCAGGGTGGCGTTGCTGGTTAAAGAGGAAATTAATGCAATAGTAAGGAGGGACATTAGCTTGGATGATGTGGAATCAGTATGGGTGGAGCTGCGGATTGCCAAAGGGCAGAAAACGCTAGTGGGAGTTGTGTACAGACCACCAAACAGTAGTAGTGAGGTTGAGGACAGCATCAAACAAGGAATAAGGGATGTGTGCAATAAAGGTACAGCAGTTATCATGGGCGACTTTAATCTACATATAGATTGGGCTAACCAAACTGGTAGCAATGCATGGAGGAGGTTTTCCTGGAGTGTATTAGAGATGGTTTTCTCGATCAATATGTCGAGGAACCAACTGGAGAGCTGGCCATCCTAGACTGGGTGATGTGTAATGAAAAGGGACAGATTGGCAAACTTGTTGCGCGAGTCCCCATGGGGAAGAATGATCATAATATGGTAGAATTCTTTATTAAGATGGAGAGTGACATAGCTAGTTCAGAAACTAGGGTCCCGAACTTAAGGAAAGGTAACTTCGATGGTATGCAGCGTGAATTGGCTAGAATAGACCGAAAAATGATACTTAAAGGGTTGACAGTAGATAGGCAATGGCAAACATTTAAAGATCACATGGATGAACTTCAACAATTGTACATCCCTGTCTGGAGTAAAAGTAAAACGGGGAAGGTGGCTCAACCGTGGCTAACATGGGAAATTAAGGATAGTGTTAAATCCAAGGAAGGGGCATATAAATTGGCCAGAAAAGGGAGCATACCTGAGGACTGGGAGAAATTTAGAATTCAGCAAAGGAGGACTAAGGATTTAATGAAGAGGGGGGGAAATAGATTATGAGAGGAAGCTTGCCGGGAACATAAAAATTGACTGCAAACGCTTCTATAGATATGTGAAGAGAAAAAGATTAGTGAAGACAAATGTAGGTACCTTGCAGTCGGATTCAGGTGAATTTATAATGGGGAACAAAGAAATGGCAGACCAATTGAACAAATACTTTGGTTCTGTCTTCACGAAGGAAGACACAAATAACCATCCGGAAGTACTAGGGGACGAGGGTCTAGTGAGAAGGAGGAACTGAAGGATATCCTTATTAGACAGGAAAGTGTGTTAGGGAAATTGATGAGATTGAAGGCCAATAAATCCCCGGGGCCTGATAGTCTGCATCCCAGAGTACTTGAGGAAGTGGCCCTAGAAATAGTGGATGCATTGGTGATAATTTTCCAACAGTCTTTCGACTCTGGATCACTTCCCATAGACTGGGGTGTAGCTAATGTAACACCATTTTTTTAAAAAGGAGGGAGAGAGAAAATGGATAATTATAGACCAGTTAGCCTGACATCAGTAGTAGGGAAAATGTTGGAATCAATCATTAAGGATGAAATAACAGCATATTTGGAAAGCAGTGACAGGATCGGACCGAGTCAGCATGGATTTATGAAAGGGAAATCATGCTTGACAAATCTTCTGGAATTTTTTGAGGATGCAACTCGCAAAGTGGCAAGGGAGAACCAGTGGATGTGGTGTATTTGGACTTTCAAAAGGCTTTTGGCAAGGTCCCACACAAGAGATTGGTGTGCAAAATCAAAGTACATGATATTGGGGGTAATGTACTGACGTGGATAGAGAACTGGTTGGCAGACAGGAAGCAGAGAGTCGGGATAAACGGATCCTTTTCAGAATGGCAGGCAGTGACAAGTGGAGTGCCGCAGGGCTCAGTGCTGGGACCCCAGCTCTTTACAATATACATTAATGATTTAGATGAAGGAATTGAGTGTAATATCTCCAAGTTTGCAGATGACACTAAACTGGGTGGCGGTGTGAGCCATGAGGAGGTCACTAAGAGGCTGCAGGTTGACTTGGACAGGTTAGGTGAGTGGGCAAATGCATGGCAGATGCAGTATAATGTGGATAAATGCGAGGTTATCCACTTTGGGGGCAAAAACATGAAGGCAGAATATTATCTGAATGGTGGCAGATTAGGAAAAGAGGAGGTGCAACGAGACCTGGGCGTCATGGTTCATCAGTAATTGAAAGTTGGCATGCAGGTACAGCAGGCGGTGAAGAAGGGAAATGGTATGTTGGCCTTCATAGCTAGGGGATTTGAGTATAGGAGCAGGGAGGTCTTACTGCAGTTGTACAGGGCCTTGGTGAGACCTCACCTGGAATATTTTGTTCAATTTTGGTCTCCTAATCTGAGGAAGGGCGTTCTTGCTATTGAAGGTTCACCAGACTGATTTCAGGGATGGCTGGACTGACATATGAGGAGAGACTGGATCAACTGGGCCTTTATACTCTGGAGTTTAGAAGGATGAGAGGTGATCTCATAGAAACATATAAGATTCTGACGGGACGGAACAGGTTAGATGCCGGAAGAATGTTCCCGATTTTGGGGAAGTCCAGAACCAGGGGACACAGTCTTAGGATAAGGGGAAGGCCATTGAGGACTGAGATGAGGAGAAACTTCTTCACTCAGAGAGTTGTTAACCTGTGGAATTCCCTGTCGCACAAAGTTGTTGATGCCAGTTCATTGGATATATTCAAGGAAGAGTTAGATATGGCCCTTCCGGCTAAAGGGATCAAGGGGTATGGAAAGAAAGCAGGAAAGTGGTACTGAGGGAATGATCAGCCATGATCTTATTGAATGGTGGTGCAGGCTCGAAGGCCTACTCCTGCACCTACTTTCTATGTTTCTATGAGTCCAAGATCAGATCAGCCCTCATCACCATCATCATAGACAGTTCCTCAAAATGAGGATGACTTGCTTCCACGCCAAAAAAGGATGTGTTGACAGGTGTTTCAATGAAGGACCTAATATTCCAGGCCTTGAACTACATCTTGAAGGGTGGAAGATGCCTGTGCATGGATTTTTTTTTACATGTGGTGGCCGTTGCACACCAGCCACCACACGGGCTTGACAGAGCTAGGTCTTGGTCCAGTGGCAAGGGTTAGCCAAGATGACTGGAGTTCTGCTCTGCTGCACGGACCTAGTGCACACACATATTGCAGTGTGGGTTGATCCGTGCTGCCCCTGGGCCCCTGGCCCTGAACTCACGCCTCTCCTGGGCCCCGATCACACCCCTCCACAGTCTCTCGCCACTCCTGCTGTATCTGCCCACACTCCAATCACCGACTTGGACCTTGATGACGTCACTCTCCGCTGCCATCGCCCTCCTGCATCAGCTCACACTGCTCGCTGAAATGGAATGCCGCCAGGCTGCTCGCAGGCGCCGCACCTCCGCTCCTTTTATGGCCCCGATCTGCCGCTGGTGTTCTTACGCAGGTCGGGCATCCACACTGCTGCCAGATTATCTTATTAAATGGCGGAGCAGGCTCGAGGGGTTAAATGGCCTACCTTTGCCACACATCCCACGATATCCTTACCTAACAAAAAATTAGCGATCTCAGTCTTGAAAGCTCCAATTGTCCCAGCATCCACAGCCTGTTGGGGGAGAGAATTCCAGATTTCATTATTGCTACTGTAATTCTGCAATTGATATTTCTTTCTTTTGCTGTAATGCTAGCCTTTAGCCTTTGTTGGTTAAGTAGGGAAGTATGAATCGATTTTAAGGTAGTGACTACTAAAGTTTTCAACTGAGATCGACCCTACTTGTCAGTTTCAAAATCAGGTAATCACCTACTGGCTCCGAAGTTTCAGAGAGATATAATCAGTGATAACCAAGTGCAATGATAACAGTTTATTGGCCCAAAATTTGCGGTCAGCAGCGAAGCAAAGGTGTTTGATGCTGGCCCTGCAGAAAGCTGCTCACAGAGATCTTGCGATCTTGCGAACTCTGTGGCGAGAAGGTTGCCTTTTTCACCGCGTGAGTGATTCCAGTGCAGTCTCGTGGGAATTCCCTGGTGCAATCTGCTGTGATGTCAACAAGCTGTTCAAGCAGCCAATCACATTGCTAAATTCTCACAGACAGGAAAGCAGGAAATGAGAACATGCTTTTGTCCAGACTTTTAAAAACTGTTAGAGAGAGCAAAACAAAGATTGGGGCTCTCACATGGGGATAACTTGAAATAATAATAAACAAACTTTGGAAAAATATTTTTTTTAATTTTAAGTTCCTTAAAAATTGTAAATATTATCATAATGGATAAATTTGACACCACAAAATTGAAATAAGTTTTTCAGGGCCATAATGTTTGTTTAGCAGTCAAGTCGCTGTTAATTCCCCGGTTACTGCTAACCCAACAAAGCCTAAAATGTAATGGGGTATTTAACAGCGACATAACCATGGAAAAGTCCAAGGGCTGGATTTTCGGCTTGCTGCCGCTCTGTTTACGCCCCAGAGGGGCAGCAATGCCGGCAGTAAGCTCCTCCAGGCGGCCAGCCAGCTTCCAGCGCCCAGTCGGGGTTTTCGGTGCCAGTTTCGGTGGGGGTCGGAGCATTACCGCCCGGAAGAGGCGAGCCGGTGTGTAACTCCCCTGGTTGTGACACCACCTTGATTTTTGGCTCCTGCCCAATCCATAGCACTGCATAGAGCACCGTGCTGGGACCGCCTGTGAAAGCGGCTACAGTAAGGTAAGCAATGTCGACCTCAGGTAAGCATGATTTTTTTTGCGATTTATGTTGTGGTGGCGTGAGTTATTTATTGGGAATGTTTTTCTTGCTTTTTTTCTCGAGGCCGGCTGTTTAGCTCGGGATTTTCGCATGCTCAGCCAGCCTAGCGCCCTAAAAGAGGTGTACAACGCCTCCCTTGGCGCTCTGTCCCACACTCAGGGCCCAGCTGCCGAATTTTGCTGACTGAGGTGCAAACTGATGCTGGGCGCAAACTTTACCGTCCCTCCGCTATTACTGCCCCAAGATGAGCAGAGCCGGAAATCCAGACCCAAGTTTTTATCAGTTGCAATGATTACGCTGATTGGCAGCTTTGAAGGGTGGGGAGCGGAGCGGGAGGGCTGCCACATGCAGCCAGGATTAGAGCAGTGAATGACTGAACGCAACTTCAGGATTTCCATGTTTAGATGCGCATACACTACACCTTGAATTTGTGGTCAGCTTCAAAGGGGTAATGACGGTGAAGGCTGTTAATTCGCCATTATTACCCACCGCAAATTTTGGCCCAATATCTTTTTGACCAGGGTTTCTGTAGAATGGGAGAATTAGTTCAGTGGCAAATGATACAGAATCAAAGACATACCTATAATTAAAGGTTTCACTTGGTGGAATAGCCATTATATATAACAAGAGCAATATTTGTGATAAGATAAAAACAAGTAAATGAGTTATACTGATCTTGTAAGCCTAAAGGAAAAAGAGTTTGTTCAGTACTTGTTAAGTACTTGTTAAGATATAAGCTTATTAACTGAAGATATGGAACAAACTTAATTAAATTTTTCTTGTATTGCATTATATTTTATCTTTTGGTATAATCATGAAATGCAGACACATAAGAATTGTCACATAGTTGGGTTGAGAGAAATGTGTAAAAGGTTTGTAGCGATAGATAGGATCCGAAAAGGTTTCATCGACCGACATACAGTGCTCAGAACTGTAAGGAGTTTGATTTCCCACATTACAACAGTGACTGCACTCCTAAAGTACTTCATTGGCTGTAAAGTGCTGCAAGACGTTCGGTGGTCATGAGACGAGTTATATAAATGCAAGTCTTTCTTTCCCCAACAATCAGGTGTGGTTGAGAGTATCATACTTTACGTGTGCGTTTAAGTACTATTGCACATACTGTTTGTTTAATAAAACTATGAACGCTTGATTGACCTCAATATTTCAAGAACCTTATCGATTTTTGTGGAATCGGTCAAAATTTGATGAATAAATGAAACACATCCTCTAACACAGACCCCACATAGTATTTCAGGATAGAAAAAAAGAATTGTAAGAGAACGTGGGTCAAAGTGACGAGTTAGTAATCAGTATCACATGAGGGAAATGGTAGCAGATAAGAGAATATAAATATAAAACATTGGAATTGGGGTTCCCCCAATGGCTCAATGAGTAAATGCACAATGTGGTGTGGTACTGAGTGATATAGACCAAGAAGGTCCCAGTTTTTATCATTAGACTGTGCTGAATTAATTAACCTCAGCTGTAGCTCTAATCGATTCAGAGGTAAGATCAGCTACATTCTGCACTCCTAATTATTATCTAGTGAATCCCATGATATAGATTTTGGGTAAGGTCAGCTGTGATGCCACAGTGGTGCATTGAACTACCAATAGTCACTGTTCAGACACACACTGATGAGGAATAGATGTTTGGGGAAGATAATGGGTGGTGGGGGGGGCGGTGGGGCAGGGTTGGCAATGTGGGGGAACTGGACATTCCCATAGATCTGTATGATGTATGAGACCAGGAAAGAAAACTGAAAGAAACAAACAAGGCATATGCAGAAGCATCAAGACTTGGCGGGCCTTCCATCATACTCCCGGCCAAATTACGCCCAGAGTGTGCTGGCGACGCATGTATTAGGCCAGGGCCTGCGCATGCAGGATCCTAGCCTGCATTACTAGTTTCCTGCGGGCAATGTTTGAGGCAGAACATCCGTCTGACCTAAACATGGTCGCCATTTCAGAGGGGGCGTGGCCAAGAGGACGTACACCCCACACGAGGAGTTTCTTCGACCCTGGCCTGGGATCTGCTGGATATCCATTCCGAATGCAGGGATAAAGAAGCCTGGCCGACAGATGTTTGGCCCGCCTCAAGTTCCAAGTCTACATCTTGACCTCGATCACCAAAGTCTGCCACTTAGTTGAGGCTTCATCTGCCCCTTTCGCAAAGGGACTGACAGACCCTTGGGAACTTTCACGTTAGGGCGGGGGTCCCAGGGGGAAGTGAGCAGCTGGCAACCACCTTACACTGTGATTGACAGCTGATGGATTTTAGGGGCCAGGCACATTGTAATTTAGGTAATTTTGGTCAATTTGCTTCACTGGCGAATAAGGAAGTTAGGGGCAGGGGCACTCAAGGGAAATGGTGTTGTTCTGTTGAAATATATTTGTTTGCATTGACAACCTATGTTTTACATATCAAAAATAGATTATCTGGTCATTATCACATTGCTGTTTATGGGAGCTTGTTTGAGCGCAAATTGGCTGCCGCGTTTCCTACATTTACCCCAGCTAATGTAATATACATCAATGATTTAGATGAAGGAATTGAGTGCAATATCTCCAAGTTTGCAGATGACACTAAACTGGGTGATGGTCTGAGCCGTGAGGAGGATGCTAAGAGGCTGCAGAGTGACTTGGACAGGTTAGGTGAGTGGGCAAATGCATGGCAGATGCAGTATAATGTGGATAAATGTGAGGTTATCCACTTTGGTGGCAAAAACATGAGGGCAGAATATTATCTGAATGGCGGCAGATTAGGAAAAGGGGAGGTGCAACGAGACCTGGGTGTCATGGTTCATCAGTCACTTTGGCCCCAAGTTTCGACATGATTTGCTCCTGATTTTTAGGAGCAACTGGTGTAGAACGGAGTATCTTAGAAATCGGAATTCTCGCCATTTAGTTTGCTCCAGTTCTAGTCAGTTAGAACAGTTTCACTTTGGAACAGAATTTTGTTTTCAAAAGGGGGCGTGTCCGGCCACTTACGCCTGTTTTCAAAGTTTCGTCAGTGAAAACTTACTCCAAACTAACTTAGAATGGAGTAAGTGAAGATTTTTGTACGCTCGAAAAAACCTTGTCTACACTTTAGAAAATCAGGCGTAGGTTACAAATTAGGCGTAGGGAACGAGGTGGGAGGAGGAGAGGGGGAAGGGAAGTCATTAAATTCTACAATCAATCCTTAGTTATACTTATACAAATATTATACAAATAAATCAAACCTGAATAAAAATGTATAAGCAAAGAAAATATTAAATAAACCATCTTCCTACCTGTGTGAAACAGCAGCAGCATTCGAGCTGCTGTGCTTCAGGCAGGCCTTTCATGTTGGAGACAGGCAGGGGTGTGGCATCAGTGTCTCGATGGCAGCAGTAGGCGGGAAGCAGCCTTCGAGCTGAGCTGCGGTGCTTGAGGCAGGCACCCGGACGGACATGAGGCCATTCGGCCATGAGGTATCAGTGGCTGGCCGGGAGCCGAAGAAAGAACACAGGACACACGCAGCTGATTTAAGATTCTTTAGGCCGTTTGGCCACGCTTATGGGGCGGCATCAGTGGCTCGAAGGCAGCCGAAGAATCAGGAGCGGAAGGACGGACGTGAGGTCATTCGGCCATGAGATAGCAGCGGCGTCAGTGGCTGGCCGGGAGCCGAAGAAAGAACACATGACACACGCAGCTGATTAAGATTCTTTAGGCCGTTCGGCCACGCTTATGGGGCGGCGTCAGTGGGTCCAAGAAACAAATCTTCACTTTTTCTGCAGTCCTTTTAAAAATGGCTGAGTGCCAATGTTTGTTTGAAACTGTGCATGCCTGCACGCTCCAACGCGCACGCGCAGGGTTGCCGGCGCCACGAAGGCTAATTTAAATTGTACCCGCCCACTGCTACTTAGAAAATCGGCGCGAGTGTTAGGCTCCACCCCCTGCTTCGAAGAGCGTGCTGCTCCAAGCAGACATCGAGCTCCAAGGAGCTCGAGAATATCTGACTTTTTTTTAAGCGCAGTTTTCGGCGCGAAAAACAGGCGCCCAGCTCGGAGGTGCGCCGTTTTCGCCGCGGGACGAAACTTGCGGCCTGAAAATGGGCATGCAGGTACAGCAGGCGGTGAAGAAAGTAAATGGTATGTTGGCCTTCATAGCTAGGGGATTTGAGTATAGGAGCAGGGATAGAAACATAGAAACATAGAAAATAGGTGCAGGAGCAGGCCATTCAGCCCTTCTAGCCTGCACCGCCATTCAATGAGTTCATGGCTGAACATGAAACTTCAGTACCCCCTTCCTGCTTTCTCGCCATAACCCTTGATCCCCCGAGTAGTAAGGACTTCATCTAACTCCCTTTTGAATATATTTAGTGAATTGGCCTCAACTACTTTCTGTGGTAGAGAATTCCACAGGTTCACCACTCTCTGGGTGAAGAAGTTTCTCCTCATCTCGGTCCTAAATGGCTTACCCCTTATCCTCAGACTGTGACCCCTGGTTCTGGACTTCCCCAACATTGGGAACATTCTTTCTGCATCTAACCTGTCTAAACCCGTCAGAATTTTAAACGTTTCTATGAGGTCCCCTCTCATTCTTCTGAACTCCAGTGAATACAATCCCAATTGATCCAATCTTTCTTGATAGGTCAGTCCCGCCATCCCGGGAATCAGTCTGGTGAACCTTCGCTGCACTCCCTCAATAGCAAGAATGTCCTTCCTCAAGTTAGGAGACCAAAACTGTACACAATACTCCAGGTGTGGCCTCACCAAGGCCCTGTACAACTGTAGCAACACCTCCCTGCCCCTGTATTCAAATCCCCTCGCTATGAAGGCCAACATGCCATTTGCTTTCTTAACCGCCTGCTGTACCTGCATGCCAACCTTCAATGACTGATGTACCATGACACCCAGGTCTCGTTGCACCTTCCCTTTTCCTAATCTGTCACCATTCAGATAATAGTCTGTCTCTCTGTTTTTACCACCAAAGTGGATAACCTCACATTTATCCACATTATACTTCATCTGCCATGCATTTGCCCACTCACCTAACCTATCCAAGTCACTCTGCAGCCTAATAGCATCCTCCTCGCAGCTCACACTGCCACCCAACTTAGTATCATCCGCAAATTTGGAGATACTGCATTTAATCCCCTCGTCTAAATCATTAATGTACAATGTAAACAGCTGGGGCCCCAGCACAGAACCTTGCGGCACTCCACTAGTCACTGTCTGCCATTCTGAAAAGTACCCGTTTACTCCTACTCTTTGCTTCCTGTCTGACAACCAGTTCTCAATCCACGTCAGCACACTACCCCCAATCCCATGTGCTTTAACTTTGCACATTAATCTCTTGTGTGGGACCTTGTCGAAAGCCTTCTGAAAGTCCAAATATACCACATCAACTGGTTCTCCCTTGTCCACTTTACTGGAAACATCCTCAAAAAATTCCAGAAGATTTGTCAAGCATGATTTCCCTTTCACAAATCCATGCTGACTTGGACCTATCATGTCACCATTTTCCAGATGCACTGCTATGACATCCTTAATAATTGATTCCATCACTTTACCCACTACTGAGGTCAGGCTGACCGGTCTATAATTCCCTGTTTTCTCTCTCCCTCCTTTTTTAAAAAGTGGGGTTACATTGGCTACCCTCCACTCCATAGGAACTGATCCAGAGTCAATGGAATGTTGGAAAATGACTGTCAATGCATCCGCTATTTCCAAGGCCACCTCCTTAAGTACTCTAGGATGCAGTCCATCAGGCCCTGGGGATTTATCGGCCTTCAATCCCATCAATTTCCCCAACACAATTTCCCGACTAATAAAGATTTCCCTCAGTTCCTCTTCCTTACTAGACCCTCTGACCCCTTTTATATCCGGAAGGTTGTTTGTATCCTCCTTAGTGAATACCGAACCAAAGTACTTGTTCAATTGATCCGCCATTTCTTTGCTCCCCGTTATGACTTCCCCTGATTCTGACTGCAGGGGACCTACATTTGTCTTCACCAACCTTTTTCTCTTTACATACCTATAGAAACTTTTGCAATCCGCCTTAATGTTCCCTGCAAGCTTCTTCTCGTACTCCATTTTCCCTGTCCTAATCAAACCCTTTGTCCTCCTCTGCTGAGTTCTAAATTTCTCCCAGTCCCCAGGTTCGCTGCTATTTCTGGCCAATTTGTATGCCACTTCCTTGGCTTTAATACTATCCCTGATTTCCCTAGATAGCCACGGTTGAGCCACCTTCCCCTTTTTATTTTTACGCCAGACAGGAATGTACAATTGTTGTACTTCATCCATGCGGTCTCTAAATGTCTGCCATTGCCCATCCACAGTCAACCCCCTAAGTATCATTCGCCAATCTATCCTAGCCAATTCACGCCTCATACCTTCAAAGTTACCCTTCTTTAAGTTCTGGACCATGGTCTCTGAAATTACTGTTTCATTCTCCATCCTAATGCAGAATTCCACCATATTATGGTCACTCTTCCCCAAGGGGCCTCGCACAATGAGATTGCTAATTAATCCTCTCTCATTACACAACACCCAGTCTAAGATGGCCTCCCCCCTAGTTGGTTCCTCAACATATTGGTCTAGAAAACCATCCCTTATGCACTCCAGGAAATCCTCCTCCACCGTATTGCTTCCAGTTTGGCTAGCCCAATCTATGTGCATATTAAAGTCACCCATTATAACTGCTGCACCTTTATTGCATGCACCCCTAATTTCCTGTTTGATGCCCTCCCCAACATCCCTATTACTGTTTGGAGGTCTGTACACAACTCCTACTAACGTTTTTTGCCCTTTGGTGTTCTGCAGCTCTACCCATATAGATTCCACATCATCCAAGCTAATGTCTTTCCTAACTATTGCATTAATCTCCTCTTTAACCAGCAATGCTACCCCACCTCCTTTTCCTTTTATTCTATCCTTCCTGAATGTTGAATACCCCTGAATGTTGAGTTCCCAGCCCTGATCATCCTGGAGCCACGTCTCCGTAATCCCAATCACATCATATTTGTTAACATCTATTTGCACAATTAATTCATCCACCTTATTGCGGATACTCCTTGCATTAAGACACAAAGCCTTCAGGCTTGTTTTATTAACACCCTTTGTCCTTTTAGAATTTTGCTGTACAGTGGCCCTTTTTGTTCTTTGCCTTGGGTTTCTCTGCCCTCCACTTTTCCTCATCTCCTTTCTGTCTTTTGCTTTTGGCTCCTTTTTGTTTCCCTCTGTCTCCCTGCATTGGTTCCCATCCCCCTGCCATATTAGTTTAAATCCTCCCCAACAGCACTAGCAAACACTCCCCCTAGGACATTGGTTCCAGTCCTGCCCAGGTGCAGACCGTCTGGTTTGTACTGGTCCCACCTCCCCCAGAACCGGTCCCAATGCCCCAGGAATTTGAATCCCTCCCTGCTGCACCACTGCTCAAGCCACGTATTCATCTGCGCTATCCTGCGATTCCTACTCTGACTATCACGTGGCACTGGTAGCAATCCCGAGATTACTACTTTTGAGGTCCTACTTTTTAATTTAGCTCCTAGCTCCTTAAATTCGTTTCGTAGGACCTCATCCCTTTTTTTGCCTATGTCATTGGTACCAATGTGCACCACGACAACTGGCTGTTCTCCCTCCCATTTCAGAATGTCCTGCACCCGCTCCGAGACATCCTTGACCCTTGCACCAGGGAGGCAACATACCATCCTGGAGTCTCGGTTGCGGCCGCAGAAACGCCTATCTATTCCCCTCACAATTGAATCCCCTATCACTATCGCTCTCCCACTCTTTTTCTTGCCCTCCTGTGCAGCAGAGCCAGCCACGGTGCCATGAACTTGGCTGCTGCTGCCCTCCCCTGATGAGTCATTCCCCTCAACAGTACCCAAAGCGGTGTATCTGTTTTGCAGGGGGATGACCGCAGGGGACCCCTGCACTACCTTCCTTGCTCTACTCTTCCTGCTGGTCTTCCATTCCCTATCTGGCTGTGGACCCTTTCCCTGCGGTAAGACCAACTCACTACACGTGATACTCACGTCATTCTCAGCATCGTGGATGTCTTACTGCAGTTGGTGAGGCCTCACCTGGATTATTGTGTTCAGTTTTGGTCTCCTAATCTGAGGAAGGACATTCTTGCTATTGAGGGAGTGCAGCAAAGGTTCACCAGACTGATTCCCAGGATGGCAGGACTGACATATGAGGAGAGACTGGATCGACTGGGCCTGTATTCATTGGAGTTTAGAAGAATGAGGGGGATCTCATGGAAACATATAAAATACTGACGGGACTGGACAGGTTAGATGCAGGAAGAATGTTCCCGATGTTGGGGAAGTCCAGAACCAGGGGACACAATCTAAGGATAAGGGGTAAGCCATTTAGGACCGAGATGAGGAGAAACGTCTTCACTCAGAGAGTTGTTAACCTGTGGAATTCTCTACCGCAGAGAGTTGTTGATGCCAGTTCATTGGATATATTCAAGAGGGAGTTAGGTATGGCCCTTACGACTAAAGGATCAAGGTGTATGGAGAGAAAGCAGGAAAGGGGTACTGAGATGAATGATTAGCCATGATCTTATTAAATGGTGGTGCAGGCTCGAAGGGCCGAATGGCCTACTCCTGCACCTATTTTCTATCTTTCTATGTTTCTATTACAGCAGTGACTACACTTCAAAAAAAAAAGTAATTCATTGGCTGTAAAGTATTGAGAGAAGTCCGGTGGTCATGAAAGGTGCTGTATAAATCCAAGTAACTAAATAACTAAGTAATTATGAGTCAGTCAGTCAGTCAGTCTTTCTAAAATACATAGTTTGATTTAACAATTAAATCAAACTATGATAGCAGTATCCAATACAGAGAAAGGCCCAGGTCCATGGGATTGCGACAAATAATCTCTTGCTTAACATTGTATTTTTGTTTTGAACATATTTTCATCCCTCCTTCCCTTTTTGTGGCCTCTCAGAGGAGCCTAAATTCCCCCACTGAGAGGTTGAATGGGTCCCAGGTCTTAGTCATCAGGGCTCAGGAGCTCATGAGGAAACTCGTGACTCCTGCAATTGGTCTCGTATGACTCTCCAGCCAATGAGATCATAGCTGTAGTGACATCTGGCAAGGCTCTGTATTATTTTTCCTTGGGCACCGTAAAATCATTGTGTTCACAAACTCTATGTTATGTCATCGAATACTGGAGAAGTTCTACAGGGTTGGCAGCAAGCAACATGTTACACTTAAAAAGGGGAACAACTTGGTCCCTGGCAATGAGCAGGCCCATTAACCTTACATAAATAGAGTAATATAATGGGAGAGTAGGTTCGAGTAGAATCTGTACAGCAATCGTTTTTGGATACGAAGGGAACCAAGGGATATGGGGATCGGATGGGAAAGTGGAGTAGAGCTCGAAGATCAGCCATGATCTTATTGACAGAGTAGACTCGGGGGGCCGTTTGGCCTATTCTTGCTCCTACTTCTTATGCTCTTATAATAGCTTTAATAGTAACTGTCAGCATGGATTTAGGAGGAACAAGTCTCGTTGACTTTTTTTGAAGACATTACAAATAAGTTGACAGTGGTCCCTATGCTATAGGCTATATAATGTGTCAGCCTTAGTTCAGTGTTTGTACTTTTGCCTCTGTATAAAAAGGTGTGGGTTTAAGCCCCTCTCCAGAGGTTTAAGCACATAATCCACATTGCCACTTCAGTGAAGCACTGACCACACTTGATCAGCTCTGCTGGGCAGGCCACATTGTCCACATGCCAGACACGAGACTCCCAAAGCAAGCGCTCAACTTGGAACTCGTCCATGGCAAATGAGCCAACGGTGGGCAGAGGAAACGTTACAAGGACACCCTCAAAGCCTCCCTGATAAAATGTGACATCCCCACCGACACCTGGAAATCCCTGGCCAAAGACCGCCCTAAGTGGAGGAAGTGCATCCGGGAGGGCACTGAGCACCTCGAGTCTCATCGCCGAGAGCATGCAGAAATCAAGCGCAGGCAGCAGAAGGAGCGTGCGGCAAACCAGTCCCACCCACCCTTTCCTTCAACCACTGTCTGTCCCACCTGTGACAGAGACTGTGGTTCTCGTATTGGACTGTTCAGCCATCTAAGAACTCATGATAAGAGTGGAAACAACCCTATGATGATGAGGAAGGGTATTACCTTTCCCCAATGGACTTGAAAAGAAAATCTGGAAATAAAAAGCTGGTGTCAGTAAAGGTAAAAATAGAAGCTGTCGGATTGTCGTAAAAACCCATCTGGTTCACTAATGTCCTTTAGGGAAGGAAATCTGCCGCCCTACCCGGTCTGGCCTATACGTGACTCCAGACCCAGAGCAATGTGATTGACTCTTAACTGCCCTCTGAAACGGCCCCGCGAGCTACTTTATCAAACGGCTATGTGCAGCGGTTCAAGAAGGCCCACCACCACATTCTCAGGCAACTAATAGGTAACAAAAGCTGGGTCAAAATCCTGGAACTCCTTCTCTAACAGCACTGTGGGAGCACCTTCACCATTCGGACTGCAGCGGTTCAAGAAGGCAGCTCACCAGGGCAATTAGGGATGGGCAGTAAATGCTGGCTTTGCCAGTGACGCTCACATCCCATGAACGAATAATAAAAAATCCCCAGCAACAACTGTCACATCTGCCACTGCTGGCTGCTGCTTGCAAGAGTGAGGCGAAACAACAGGGTGAGTAAAGAAAGGTTCCGAGTAGCTGAAGTAATGGAGCTAGATTTCACGAGCTGTTGAACCTATTTTCCTTTGTCAGACACCTGCAGTGCAATTTAAACTAATTTACCTTTTCCATTCCCTTGACAACCGTACATAATTCTAAAAGATCATGTTTCTTCATAACTCAGACCACTGACAACAGGGATCAACCTTGTAGCTCTTTTCTGTACTGCTTCCAGTGTCAGCTGTGGCTCAGTGGGTAGCACTCTTGCCTCGGAGTTAGAAAGTTGTGGGTTCTACTCCCAGAGACTTGAGCACAAAAATCCAGGCTGACACTCCAGTGCAGGGCTGAGGGAGTGCTGCACGGTCGGAGATGCCGTCTTTTGGATGAGATATTAAACCAAGGCCCCGTCTGCTCTCTCAGGTGGATGTGACCACTATTTCGAAGAAGAGCAGGGGAGTGTTCCCCAGTGAACCCGGCCAATATTTATCCCTCAATCAAGATAACAAAAAATCAGATTATCTGGTCATTATCACATTGCTGTTTGCGAGAGCTTGCTGTGCGCAAATTGGCTGCTGCGTTTACAGCAGTGATGACACTTCAAAAAGTACTTAATTGGCTGTAAAGCACTTGGAGACGTCCGGTGGTCGTAAATGGCGCTATATAAATGCAAGTCTCTCTCTCTCTCTCTCTCTCTCTGAATGTCCTCCGTGCATCTTGACAACCGGAACTGGTTGCAGTGCTCAAGATGCAGTCTGGCCAGAGCATTGCACAGCTTCATCACAACTCCCTCTCACTGTCACCTATTATTTTGACTGTTTAGTTCAATGTCATTTTCATTGATTCATAGGTACTGTCAATTTCATATGTAAACACTGACTTTTTGTGTATTTCCACAATGATTATGCACTGCCGCCCGCCCTTATTATGACAAATGACACACAACAATGGTTAGTGACAAGCTATTTCCCCGTCTGGGGTTAATGTCAAATAGCACATTTTCACTCCGAGACTCTGGTCCTACGTGTGATGAATCATCCTGAAGATGTCTTTCAAGCATGACCTCTTCCATTTTTATCTTTTGCCGTGTAGATTAGACACAATGTCAAAATGCTGAATTATTGTTCATCAGTGGACAAACTGAAGGATGGTTTTGTAGATTTAAAAGATCATCCCAATACAATCGTGTGTAATTTAACGCTCACCCTGTTGCTAAGCACTATATCAGTATGTAATCTGCATGTCTGTTTCCCTGCTCCAGCTAGCCGAGTTCAATGCCTTTGAATCACCTTCCTACCTGGGCGTAGATTGGGCTTTGAGCCCACAGTCACAACAATGTATAACCTTCAGGCAAGCTGAGCATAACAATTGGCTGCGTCACTCTGCACAAACAAATGAAAATAGATTTTAGTATTTCCTTATGTTTTCTTTCTCTGATTTAATTTTTAAAAGTTTTTAAAACACTCTGGTTTTGGTTCCTGCACACGAGAGAGAGAGAGGGAGCCTTTCCTTTATGCAGCATCTTCTCACGGGTTAACACTCAACGTCAGCAGGGAGAGTGAGACCAGGATGGGGGCGGTGGGGCGGGGGGCACAGTGGAGGAGGGGGGGTGGGATACTCGATTGGTCGCCTGCTATACACCCAGCACAATTTTCCATTCCATTGGCTCCACAGGGAAAAAAATCAGGGCGGGGTGTATGACGGGCGGCCGATCCAATACTCCCAAGTTTCACTCCCCCTCTGAAGTTGAAAGAAAGAATTTGTCTTTGGCTCCTTTCACAACCTCAGGATGTCTCAAAACTGTAAAGTCCTTACTCTACAGCATGAAACCACACGAGGGATATTCCAGGGACAAGGCCACTCTGTGACCTTAACTCTATTATAGGATTCCAGAAGTGATGACACTGCATGGAACCTCCCTTTATATACCTGTGTGGTCAGGTAAGGAGTGTCTCGCACAAGTTCACCCTCTGTGGTCAAGGTGTGCATCTAAGTTGAGTGTATACAGTAATACAGTGGTGTTACATTGTCGTTACAAACATGACATTTGCTAGTGCTGTTGGGGAGGAGTTAAACTAATATGGCAAGGGGAATGGGAACCAATGCAGGGAGACAGAGGGAGACAAAAAGGAGGCAAAAGCAAAAGACAGAAAGGAGATGAGGAAAAGTGGAGGGCAGAGAAACCCAAGGCAAAGAACAAAAAGGGCCATTGTACAGCAAAATTTTAAAAGGACAAAGGGTGTTAAAAAAACAAGCCTGAAGGCTTTGTGTCTTAATGCAAGGAGTATCCGCAATAAGGTGGATGAATTAACTGCAAATAGATGTTAACAAATATGATGTGATTAGGATTACGGAGATGTGGCTCCAGGATGATCAGGGCTGGGAACTCAACATCCAGGGGTATTCAACATTCAGGAAGGATAGAATAAAAGGAAAAGGAGGTGGGGTAGCATTGCTGGTTAAAGAGGAGATTAATGCAATAGTTAGGAAAAACATTAGCTTGGATGATGTGGAATCTATATGGGTAGAGCTGCAGAACACCAAAGGGCAAAAAACGTTAGTGGGAGTTGTGTACAGACCTCCAAACAGTAGTAGTGATGTTGGGGAGGGCATCAAACAGGAAATTAGGGATGCATGCAATAAAGGTGCAGCAGTTATAATGGGTGACTTTAATATGCACATAGATTGGGCTAACCAAACTGGAAGCAATACGGTGGAGGAGGATTTCCTGGAGTGCATAAGGGATGGTTTTCTAGACCAATATGTCGAGGAACCAACTAGGGGGGAGGCCATCTTAGACTGGGTGCTGTGTAATGAGAGAGGATTAATTAGCAATCTCATTGTGCGAGGCCCCTTGGGGAAGAGTGACCATAATATGGTGGAATTCTGCATTAGGATGGAGAATGAAATAGTTAATTCAGAGACCATGGTCCAGAACTTAAAGAAGGGTAACTTTGAAGGTATGAGGTGTGAATTGGCTAGGATAGATTGGCGAATGATACTTAAGGGGTTGACTGTGGATGAGCAATGGCAGACATTTAGAGACCGCCTGGATGAATTACAACAATTGCACATTCCTGTCTGGCGTAAAAATAAAAAAGGGAAGGTGGCTCAACCGTGGCTATCTCGGGAAATCAGGGATAGTATTAAAGCCAAGGAAGTGGCATACAAATTGGCCAGAAATAGCAGCGAACCCGGGGACTGGGAGAAATTTAGAACTCCGCAGAGGAGGACAAAGGGTTTGATTAGGTCAGGGAAAATGGAGTACGAGAAGAAGCTTGCAGGGAACATTAAGGCGGATTGCAAAAGTTTCTATAGGTATATAAAGAGAAAAAGGTTAGTAAAGACAAACGTAGGTCCCCTGCAGTCAGAATCAGGGGAAGTCATAACGGGGAACAAAGAAATGGCAGACCAATTGAACAAGTACTTTGGTTCGGTATTCACTAAGGAGGACACAAACAACCTTCCGGATATAAAAGGGGTCAGAGGGTCTAGTAAGGAGGAGGAACTGAGGGAAATCTTTATTAGTCGGGAAATTGTGTTGGGGAAATTGATGGGATTGAAGGCCGATAAATCCCCAGGGCCTGATGGACTACATCCCAGAGTACTTAAGGAGGTGGCCTTGGAAATAGCAGATGCATTGACAGTCATTTTCCAACATTCCATTGACTCTGGATCAGTTCCTATCGAGTGGAGGGTAGCCAATGTAACCCCACTTTTAAAAAAAGGAGGGATAGAGAAAACAGGGAATTATAGACCGGTCAGCCTGACATCAGTAGTGGGTAAAATGATGGAATCAATTATTAAGGATGTCATAGCAGCGCATTTGGAAAATGGTGACATGATAGGTCCAAGTCAGCATGGATTTGTGAAAGGGAAATCATGCTTGACAAATCTTCTGGAATTTTTTGAGGATGTTTCCAGTAAAGTGGACAAAGGAGAACCAGTTGATGTGGTATATTTGGACTTTCAGAAGGCTTTCGACAAGGTCCCACACAAGAGATTAATGTGCAAAGTTAAAGCACATGGGATTGGGGGTAGTGTGCTAACGTGGATTGAGAACTGGTTGTCAGAAAGGAAGCAAAGAGTAGGAGTAAATGGGTACTTTTCAGAATGGCAGGCAGTGACTAGTGGGGTACCGCAAGGTTCTGTGCTGGGGCCCCAGCTGTTTACATTGTACATTAATGATTTAGACGATGGGATTAAATGTAGTATCTCCAAATTTGCGGATGACACTAAGTTGGGTGGCAGTGTGAGCTGCGAGGAGGATGCTATGAGGCTGCAGAGTGACTTGGATAGGTTAGATGAGTGGGCAAATGAATGGCAGATGAAGTATAATGTGGATAAATGTGAGGTTATCCACTTTGGTGGTAAAAACAGAGAGACAGACTATTATCTGAATGGTGACAGATTAGGAAAAGGGAAGGTGCAATGAGACCTGGGTGTCATGGTACATCAGTCATTGAAGGTTGGCATGCAGGTACAGCAGGCGGTTAAGAAAGCAAATGGCATGTTGGCCTTCATAGCGAGGGGATTTGTGTACAGGGGCAGGGAGGTGTTGCTACAGTTGTACAGGGCCTTGGTGAGGCCACACCTGGAGTATTATGTACAGTTTTGGTCTCCTAACTTGAGGAAGGACATTCTTGCTATTGAGGGAGTGCAGCGAAGATTCACCAGACTGATTCCCGGGATGGTGAGACTGACCTATCAAGAAAGACTGGGCTTGTATTCACTGGAGTTCAGAAGAATGAGAGGGGACCTCATAGAAACGTTTAAAATTCTGACGGGTTTAGACAGGTTAGATGCAGGAAGAATGTTCCCAATGTTGGGGTAGTCCAGAACCAGGGGTCACAGTCTAAGGATAAGGGGTAAGCCATTTAGGACCGAGATGAGGAGAAACTTCTTCACCCAGAGAGTGGTGAACCTGTGGAATTCTCTACCACAGAAAGTAGTTGAGGCCAATTCACTAAATATATTCAAAAGGGAGTTAGATGAAGTCCTTACTATTAGGGGGATCAAGGGGTATGGCGAGAAAGCAAGGATGGGGTACTGAAGTTTCATGTTCAGCCATGAACTCATTGAATGGCGGTGCAGGCTAGAAGGGCTGAATGGCCTGCTCCTGCACCTATTTTCTATGTTTCTATGTTTCAAAGTCTGACTGGGATCATAGGTTTAGTCTTTCAGGTGGTCTAGGCTCCCTCGAGGAGCGCCGTAGTTGGGGTTCTGGTTGCTGGACACTGATGTGAGTGTCTGTCACCTGTGGTGATTCCGGCCTGTCCGGGCTGACCTCCGGGACTGTGCATTCTTCTGATTGCTCTTGTTGCACGCTCGCTGGCGGTTGTGTGAGCTCCATCTCATGGTCTTCTTCAAGTTCCATGCTGAACCTTTTTTTTTTTACTTGGTCCAGATGCTTACGGCATATCTGGCCATTGTTGAGTTTTACCACGATGACCCTATTCCCCTCTTTGTCCATTACAGTACCCTCAAGCCATTTTGGCCCCATGGCGTGATTGAGGACAAAAACAGGATCATTTATTTCTATACATCTGCCCCTTGAGTTACGGTCATGGTACTATTTTTGTGACTTGCGCTTGCCCTCAACTATGTCGGTCAGGACTGGGTGGATGAGAGACAACCAAGTTTTGAGTGTCCGTTTCATGAGTAGCGCCAGTGAACGTGCAACAAGAGCAATCAGAAGAATGCACAGTCCCTGAGGTCAGCCCAGAATCACCACAGGTGACAAGACACTCACGTCAGTGTCTAACAACCAGAGCCCCAGCTGTGGGCAGAGCCCCCGTGAGCGAGTGCGGGTGGGATCTATAGGCCAGCAGGAGGCACGATAGGCGGCATTGTAGGGAGGGTCCTTGAATTCTGAGCATACCTTGCTTAATGATTTGGACTGCCCGTTCCACCTGGCCATTGGAGGACGGCTTGATCAGTGCAGTCCTGATGTGGTTGATGCCATTGCCCAACATAAATTCCCGGAATTCATAGCTCGTGAAACACGGGCCATTATCACTAACCAGGATGTCCGGCAAGCCATGGGTTGCAAAGATCGCACGTAGGCTTTCCACGGTGGTGGATGACGTGCATAAATTGAGGATGATGCATTCGATCCATTTCGAGTACGCATCTACTACAATGAGGAATATCTTCCCCATGAACGGGCCTGCGTAGTCAATGTGAATGCGTGACCATGGCTTGGGGGGCCAGGGCCACGGGCTGAGCGGGGCCTCCCTGGGGGCATTACCCAGCTGGGCACAGGTCATGCACCTGCGAACACAGTGTTCCAGGTCTGAGTCAATTCCAGGCCACCAAACGTGTGACCGGGCAATGGCCTTCATCATCACAATGCCTGGATGCTCGCTGTGGAGTTCCCTGATGAATGCCTCCCTGCCCTTCTGAGACATGACTACCCGGCTGCCCCATAGTAGGCAGTCGGCTTGGATGGAGAGTTCATCCATCCGCCTGTGGAATGGTCTGACCTCCTCAGGGCATGCTCTGTGTGCGGGCGCCCAATCCCCAGTCAGGACAACATTTCTTAATCAAGGATAGGAGGGGATCTCTGTTTGTCCAGATTTTGATTTGGCGGGCAGTGATGGGGGAGCCTGCCATCGACAGCCATGACCATCTCAGCGCTTTGCTCAGCTGCCCCCTCCGTGGTGGCCAGTGGGAGCCTGCTGAGCGCGTCAGCGCAGTTTTCAGTGCCGGGCCAGTGCCGGATGGAGTAGTCATAAGCAGCCAGCGTGAGAGCCCACCGCTGTATGCGAGCTGATGCGTCAGCATTGACAGCCTTACTGTCTGACAACAGGGATGTGAGTGGCTTGTGGTCTGTTTCTAATACAAACTTCCGACTAAAGAGGTACTGATGCATTTTTTTTACACCATAGACACACGCAAGCGCTTCCTTCTCGACCATATCCCCGTTCTGCTTGAGAGCGCATAAGCCACAGGTTTTAGCTGACCCTCAGCATTACCCTGCTGCAACATGCACCCAACCCCATAGGACGATGCAACACATGTCAGAACTAAACGTTTACAGGGGTCGTATGGTGTCAACAACAGTTTGAACAAAGTAGGTTTTGTGCCCGATCAAAAGCCCGTTCCTGACAAGAACCCCTAACCAATCACAACCCTTACGCAGGAGCACGTGTAGTGGCTCCAACAATGTGCTCAAGTTCGGCAGAAAGTTTCCGAAATAGCTCAACAGTCCCAGGAATGAACGCAACTCCGATGTGTTGCAGGCCTGGGCGCTCGTCGAATTGCCTGTTTTGGATTTGGTGGGCCGAATCCCATCTGCAGCAACCCTCCTGCCCAGAAACTCAACCTCAGGAGCTAAGAACACACATTTAGACTTCTTGAGTCGCAGGACTACCCGGTCCAGTTGGCATAGCACCTCCTTCAGGTTGTGGAGGTGTTCCTCGGTGTCTCGACCCGTGATGAGGATGTCGTCCTGGAATACGATCGTTCCCGGAATGGATTTAAGCAGGCTTTCCATGTTACATTGAAAAATCGCGGCTGCTGATCGAATGCCAAACGGGCACCTGTTATACGCAAACAGTCCCTTGTGCGTGATGATGGTGGTCAGTAGTTTAGATTCGTCGGCCAGTTCCTGGGTCATATAGGCTGAAGTGAGGTCCAACTTGGTGAACAGCTTGCTGCCTGCCAGCGTGGCGAAGAGGTCCTCCACTCTCGGGAGCGGGTATTGATCTTGTAGGGACACCCGATTGATGGTGGCCTTGTAGTCACCACAGATCCTGACAGAGCCATCCGCTTTTAGGACGGGAATGATGGGGCTCGCCCAGTCGCTGAATTCAACAGGCGAGATGATGCCCTCTCGCAACAGCCGGTCCAATTCGCTCTCGATTTTTTCTTTCATCACATACGGCACCGCTCTGGCTTTGTGGTGCACTGGCCTGGCATCCGGGGTGATGTGTATCACTACTTTAGTGCCTTTGAAAGTCCCGACGCCCGGTTGGAATAATGACTCGAATTGTTGTTGGACTTGTGAGCACGAACTTCGCTCCACCAAGGACATTGTGTGAACATCCCTCCATTTCCAGTTCATCTCGGCTAACCAGCTCCTCCCCAACAGTGCGGGACCATTGCCCGAGACAATCCAGAGTGGCAGCCGGTTCACTAATCCATTGTGTGTGACAGCCATCATTGCACTGCCTAGCACTGGAATGATTTCTTTAGTGTAAGTCCGTAATTGTGTCTCAATACATTCTAGTTTGGCTTCTCAAATTGCTGAACGTCCATGAGTGACTGGCTGGTCCCAGTATCTAGCTCCATGCATACTGGGATGCCGTTCAACAAAACCCTCATCATCATTGGTGGCGTTTTGGTGTATGAACTGTGAATATTCGCCACATGGACCCGCTGAACCTCGGCGTCCATCGATTTGCCCCAAAAGTCATCCTGCCTCACAGAACCCTCTTCTGGTCCATCTGCCTCATATATTAGTCTGGTTGCAGGTTTTCTGCACATTCAAGCTAAATGGCCACTGAGATTTCAGTTTCTGCAGACAACTTGTTGGAATCTGCAGGATCTGGCTGAGTGTTTTCCCCCACACCTCCAGCGTGAGTTAAAGTTTCCATTGTTGGGGACAAAGGGACTATGGGCAGAAATTCCACGCTGACTGTCCCTTTGACTGCTCTTAAGTACCCTATTAGTGGGTGTCAATGGCCCCATCCCGGGCTGCATTGTCCACTGTGATGGCGTGAATGTCCATTCAGCCTGCCATTGTCTCTGTTGAGGTCCTGCTCTGGGGTCGATTGCTGCCTGGGGAATGTTAGACTGCCCCTGCCTGCCTGCGGGGCTCTGAGCAGCATTGATGATGTTGACTCCCTGATAAATCGCTGTGTTAGAGGCAGAATTGCGTGCGTAAATCATTTTCGTCTCTTCCTCCCCCGCCATGAAAGTTTGAGCTAACAACCCTGCCGCTTCCAAGGTCAAGTCCTTGGTCTCAATTAACTTGCGAAAAATTCCCACATGACTGATACCCTCGATAAAGAAGTCCCTTAGCATCTCCCCCCTGCAGGCGTCTGTGAACTTAGAGGCTGGCCAAATGCCGGAGGTCTGCTGCAAAGTCTGGTATGCTCTGTCCTTCACGACGTCGGTGGGTGTAGAATCTGTGTCGGGCCATGTGTATGCTCCCCGATTAATTTGCTCAGCTCTTCAAAGGTTTTGTCCGACGGCTTTTCAGGTGCCAGTAAGTCCTTCATGAGCGCATAAGTCTTTGGCCCGCAGCTGGTCAGGAGATGAGCCCGTCGCTTGTCAGCCGCTGCATCCCCCAGCCAGTCTTTCGTAACGAAGCTTTGCTGAAGCCTCGCGACAAAATCGTCCCAGTCTTCCCCAACATAGTAACGTTCCTTTATGCTACCAGTGGCCATTCGCGTGGGTTGTGAATTCCCGTTTCTCGTTGCCAATGTCAAGTCCTTACTCTACAGCATGAAACCACATGAGGCACATTCCAGGGACAAGGCCACTCTGTGACCTTAACTCTTTATTACAACGCTCCAGAAGTGATGACCCTGCGTGGGACTGCCCTTTATATACCTGTGTGGTCAGGTGAGGAGTGTCTCCCACAAGTTCACCCCCTGTGGTCAAGGTGTGCATCTAAGTTGAGTGTATACAGTAATACAGTGGTGTTACATTGTCGTTACAATCATGACAAAAACCCTTTATCGCCAATGAAGCACAGACACTGTAATATAGGAAACGCGGCAGCCAATTTGCACACAGCAAACTCCCATAAACAGCAAAGTAATGATGACCAGATAAACTGTTTTTAATTATGTTGATTGAGGGATATATATTGGCCAACGCCATCTTCGAAATAGTGTCATGGGATCTTTTACATCTATCCGAGAGAGCAGAAGGGGCCTCGGTTTAATATCTCATCTAAAAGATGGCACCTCCGCCAGTGCAAGACTCCCTCAGCACATAGAATATCAGCCTAGATTTTTGTGCTAGCCTCTGGAGTTAGGGTTAGGATTAAAACCATGAAAGTTACCCTCCACATCTCTGAGCATTTTACACACAATGAATTATATCAAAATGCAATGACTGTTTAGGAAAATACAGCAGCCGGAATTGTAGTTGTTAATAAAAGATCTCATCATCATCATAGACAGCCCCTCGAAATCGAGGAAGACTTGCTTCCACTCTAAAAGTGAGTTCTCAGGTGATTGTACAGTCCAATACGGGAATTACAGTCTCTGTCACAGGTGGGGCAGACAATCGTTGGAGGAAAGGGTGGGTAGGACTGGTTTGCTGCACGCTCTTTCCGCTGCCTGTACTTGATTTCTGCATGCTCTCGGCGACGAGACTCGAGGTGCTCAGAGCCCTCCCTGATGCTCTTCCTCCACTTAGGGCGGTCTTTGGCCAGGGATTCCCAGGTGCCAGTGAGGATGTTGCACTTTATCAAGGAAGCTTTGAGGGTGTCCTTGAAATGTTTACTCTGCCCACCTCGGGCTCGCTTGCCGTGTAGGAGTTCCGAATAGAGTGCTTGCTTTGGGGGTCTCATGTCGGTCGAGCGTGGTCAGTGTTTCGATGCTGGGGAGGTTGGCCTGACTGAGAACACTGACGTTGGTGCAGATGGTAGAAAGGTAAAAAGCAATAGTGGAAGGCCGAGTAAACAAAGGCAAGAAACAAAAAGGGCCACACTACATCATAATTCTAAAAGGACAAAGGGTGTTAAAAAAACAAGCCTGAAGGCTTTGTGTCTTAATGCAAGGAGTATCCATAATAAGGTGGATGAATTAACTGTGCAAATAGATGTTAACAGATATGATGTGATTGGGATTACGGGGACGTGGCTCCAGGATCAGGGCTGGGAACTCAACATCCATGGATATTCAACATTCAGGAAGGATAGAATGAAAGGAAAAGGAGGTGGGGTAGCATTGCTGGTTAAAGAGGAGATTAATGCAATAGTTAGGAAGGACATTAGCTTGGATGATATGGAATCTATATGGGTAGAGCTGCAGAACACCAAAGGGCAAAAAACGTTAGTGGGAGTTGTGTACAGACCTCCAAACAGTAGTAGTGATGTTGGGGAGGGCATCAAACAGGAAATTAGGGGTGCATGCAATAAAGGTGCAGCAGTTTTAATGGGTGACTTTAATATGCATATAGATTGGGCTAACCAAACTGGAAGCAATACGGTGGTGGAGGATTTCCCGGAGTGCATAAGGGATGGTTTTCTCGACCAATATATCGAGGAACCAACTAGGGGGGAGGCCATCTTAGACTGGGTGCTGTGTAATGAGAGAGGATTAATTAGTAATCTCGTTGTGTGAGGCCCCTTGGGGCAGAGTGACCATAATATGGTGGAATTCTGCATTAGGATGGAGAATGAAACAGTTAATTCAGAGACATGGTCCAGAACTTAAAGAAGGGTAACTTTGAAGGTATGAGGCGTGAATTGGCTCGGATAGATTGGCGAATGATTCTTAAGGGGTTGACAGTGGATGGGCAATGGCAGACATTTAGAGACCGCATGGCTGAACTACAACAATTGTACATTCCTGTCTGGCGTAAAAATAAAAAAGGGAAGATGGCTCAACCGTGGCTATCAAGGGAAATCAGGGATAGTATTAAAGCCAAGGAAGTGGCATACAAATTGGCCAGAAATAGCAGTGAACCTGGGGACTGGGAGAAATTTAGAACTCAGCAGAGGAGGACAAAGGGTTTGATTAGGGCAGGGAAAATAGAATACGAGAGGAAGATTGCAGGGAACATTAAGACGGACTGCAAAAGTTTCTATAGATATGTAAAGAGAAAAAGGTTAGTAAAGACAAACGTAGGTCCCCTGCAGTCAGAATCAGGGGAAGTCATAATGGGGAACAAAGAAATGGCAGACCAATTGAACAAGTACTTTGGTTCGGTATTCACTAAGCAGGACACAAACAACCTTCCGGATGTAAAAGGGGTCAGAGAGTCTAGTAAGAAGGAGGAACTGAGGGAAATCCTTATTAGTCGGGAAATTGTGTTGGGGAAATTGATGGGATTGAAGGCCGATAAATCCCCAGGGCCTGATGGACTGCATCCCAGAGTACTTAAGGAGGTGGCCTTGGAAATAGCGGATGCATTGACAGTCATTTTCCAACATTCCATAGACTCTGGATCAGTTCCTATGGAGTGGCGGGTAGGCAATGTAACCTCACTTTTTAAAAAATGAGGGAGAGAGAAAACAGGGAATTATAGACCGGTCAGCCTGACATCAGTAGTGGGTAAAATGATGGAATCAATTATTAAGGATGTCATAGCAGCGCATTTGGAAAGAGGTGACATGATAGGTCCAAGTCAGCATGGATTTGTGAAAAGGAAATCATGCTTGACAAATCATCTGGAATTTTTTGAGGATGTTTCCAGTAGAGTGGACAAGGGAGAACCAGTTGATGTGCTATATTTGGATTTTCAGAAGGCTTTCGACAAGGTCCCACACAAGAGATTAATGTGCAAAGTTAAAGCACATGGGATTGGGGGTAGTGTGCTGACATGGATTGAGAACTGGTTGTCAGACAGAAAGCAAAGAGCAGGAGTAAATGGGTACTTTTCAGAATGGCAGGCAGTGACTAGTGGGGTACCACAAGGTTCTGTGCTGGGGCCCCAGCTGTTTACATTGTACATTAATGATTTGGACGAGGGGATTAAATGTAGTATCTCCAAATTTGCAGATGACACTAAGTTGGGTGGCAGTGTGAGCTGCGAGGAGGATGCTATGAGGCTGCAGAGTGACTTGGATAGGTTAGGTGAGTGGGCAAATGCATGGCAGATGAAGTATAATGTGGATAAATGTGAGGTTATCCACTTTGGTGGTAAAAACAGAGAGACAGACTATTTTCTGAATAGTGACAGATTAGGAAAAGGGGAGGTGCAACGAGACCTGGGTGTCATGGTACAACAGTCATTGAAGGTTGGCATGCAGGTACAACAGGCGGTTAAGAAAGCAAATGGCATGTTGGCCTTCATAGCGAGGGGATTTGAGTACAGGGGCAGGGAGGTACTGCTACAGTTGTACAGGGCCTTGGTGAGGCCACACCTGGAGTATTGTGTACAGTTTTGGTCTCCTAACTTGAGGAAGGACATTCTTGCTATTGAGGGAGTGCAGCGAAGGTTCTCCAGACTGATTCCCGGGATGGCGGGACTGACCTATCAAGAAAGACTGGATCAACTGGGCTTGTATTCACTGGAGTTCAGAAGAATGAGAGGGGATCTCATAGAAACGTTTGAAATTCTGACGGATTTAGACATCCATCAGCTCCAGAACAACAAGGCATCAGGAGGCAGATGGAATAAAAGGTCTGCACCGGGAAAGTTTAACCTACCGTTTTATAGATACCTTTAAAAACGATAATCCATAAAGATCGCACCGAGTGTCAGTGTCATCAACAGAACAAACACATTTACACTTTCCCCTGCCCCAATAATCATTATCTAAATCTAACATTGTTTCTTTGTCTCTTGTTAAACCTGCGAGCTCTGATTTTAACCAAACCCGTCCCGTGGAAATGAAGTGGGTTTGGGTCGCTCGCTCGTTTTAACAATTCGTCCAATTTTACTCTCCATTGACTTCAATTGGGTGTAACGGGCTGTTAAATAGGTTTGTGACCAGAACCAGTCCCATTCCTGTCAGGGGACTTAGGTTAAGGTCAGGGCTGCTGTATTTGAACTTGAACGCGTGACGGAAGCCTGTGATCACACTGGGGAATCTAATCCTTACTAAATAGTTCAATTGGGAGATTAAGACACAATGCAGGGAACATTTTCAACCCCAATAACCATAAGACAAACATTTCATGGTGGCTTTCATTGTGCCATTTACTGTCCAATTCATGTCAGCAGTCATCCCTGCTCTCTGTCTGAAGAAAGGAACAGAAAGTAAGAACTTGCATTTATACAGTGCCTTTCCGGACTTCAGGACGTCACAAAGCGCTTTACAACCAATGAAGTGCTTTTATTGGTACAATTGGCCAGGACGCATCCGCTCTTCAAGTAGTGCCGTGGGATCTTCTACATCTACCTGAGCGGGCAGACGGGGCCTTGGTTTAATGTCTCATACGAAACACTGCATCTTTGGTTGTGAAAGGCGCTATATAAATGCAAGTCCTTTCCTTCTGGAGATTGATTCGTTTTGCCCGTCACTCTCTTCATGCACCACCTTGAGCACAGTGTTGCAGCAACAAGAAGGATGGTTTGTGAATGTCCCCCAAAGAACTATTGGTGAGGGCACTGAAGAAAATAACATCCCTGATGATCAGAAAATCAACTTGAGAAATGTTCAACTCTGGGCGAAGTTGAAATATGAAGCAGAGGTCTCAAAAGCTCAGCCCAAATCAGTTGCCACCTCGGGAGCAGTGATGAAATACGAGATCCCCAAGTTGTTACTTACTTTCCAGCCAAGCCAATCCAGGTACAAACTATATGCACTGCATGCTGTATGAAGCTCGACTCTCAAAATTATACAATCTTAAAGCCATTCGGCCCATCTTGTTTAGCTCTGTGAAAGAGCTATTCAATTAGTACTTCATCCCTACTCTTCCCCAGAGCCCTGGAAATTTTTGTTTTTCAATTATATGGTTTACACACAACATGAATTATCTGGAGAGTCAAGCCGCAGGTTATTTTCCAATATGAATTCCCCAGTGTGTAGGTGCAGCTCAGCAACAACATCACCAAAGAATTAAAACAAAGGGGACAGAACAAATTTCATATACATTTCTTCTTAGGCAGTCCCTCGGAACCGAGGATGATTTGCTTTCACATTAAAAATAGGGTTCTCTGGTGACTGATGAGACCAATGCAGGACTTACAGTCTCTGTCACAGGTGGGGCAGACGGTGGTTGGAGGGGCGGGGGGTGGGGTGCTTGGGTTGTCGTGCGCTCCTTTCGCTGTTTGTGCTTGGCTTCCGCTTACTCCCGGTGAAGAGACTCGAGGCGTTCGGCGCCTTCCCGGATGCTTCTCCTCCACTTTGAGCAGTCTTGGGCCACGGATTCTCAGGTGTCGGTGGGGATGTTGCACTTGGAGGCTTTGAGTGTTTCCTTGAAGCATTTCCTCTGCCCACCTGTGGCTCTCTTGTCGTGTTGGAGCTCCGAGTAGAGCGCTTGTTTTGGTAGTCTCGTATCGGGCATGCGGACGATGTGGCCCATCCATCGGAGCTGATAAGAATATACGAACAGAAGAACATAAGAAATAGGAGCAGGAGTAGGCCATATGGCCCCTCGAGCCTGCTCCGCCATTTAATACAATCATGGCTGATCCGATCATGGACTCAGGTCCACTTCCCTGCCTGCTCTCCATAATCCCTTATTCCCTTATCGTTTAAGAAACTGTCTATTTTGTCTTAAATTTATTCAATGTCCCAGCTTTCACAACTCTCTGAGGCAGCGAATTCCACAGATCCACAACCCTTTGAGAGAAGAAATTTCTCCTCATCTCAGTTTTAAATGGGCGGCCCCTTATTCTAAGATTATGCCCTCTAGTTCTAGTCTCCCCTATCAGTGGAAACATCCTCTCTGCATCCATCTTGTCAAGACCCCTCATAATCTTATACGTTTCGATAAGATCACCTCTCATTCTTCTGAACTCCAATGAGTAGAGGCCCAACCTCCTCTTGGATTTAGTTTTGGGGAATGAAGCTGGGCAATTTGAAGGGGTATTAGTGGGAGAACATTTGGGTGCCAGCGACCATAATTCAGTCAGATTTAAGTTGGTTATGGATAAGGACAAGAATAGACCTAGAATAAAAGTTCCGAATTGGGGAAGAACTAATTTTGCTCAGTTAAGGAGTGATTTGGCCGGAATGGACTGGAAACAGCTACTTGTGGGTAAATCAATGTCGGAACAGTGGGAGGCATTCAAGGAGGAGATCCGGAAGGCTCAGGCCAAACATGTGCCCTTAAAGAAAAAGGCTGGGAAAAATAATTCTAGAGCCCCCCTGGATGTCTCGGGACTTACAGGGGTGCATTCAGAAAAAAAAGGACGCTTATGTCATATACCAACGGCTAAATACTTTGGAATCTTTTGAGGAATATAGGAAGTTAAGAGGTAAAATTAAAAGGGATAGTAGGAATGCTAAGAGAGAGCACGAGAAATTTTGGCCAGTAAAATTAAGGACAACCCTAAGATGCTCGATAACTATATTAAGAGTAAGAGGGTAACTAAAGAAAGGGTAGGGCCTATTAGAGGCCATGAAGGTAATCATTGTGTGGAGGCGGAAGATGTTGGTAGGATTCTTAACGAATACTTTGCATCTGTTTTCACAAAGGAAAGAGGTAATGTAGATACTGCTATCGAGAGGAGTGTGATATTCTGAATGAAATAAATATAGTGAAAGAGGAGGTATTAAGGGGTTTAGCAGCTTTAAAAGTAGATAAGTCCCCAGGCCCGGATGAAATGCAATCCAGGCTGTTGAGCGAAGTAAAAGAGGAAACAGTTGAGGCCCCTTGACCATCATTTTCCAATCCTCTTTGGATCTGGGCATGGTGCCAGAGGATTGGAGGACTGCTAATATAGTACCGTTGTTTAAGAAGGGAAAAGGGGATAAGCCGAGTAATTACAGGCCTGTCAGCCTAACCTCAGTGGTGGGAAAATTATTGGAAAAAATCCTGAAAGACAGGATAAATCGGAATTTGGAAAGGCAAGGATTAATTCGGGACAGTCAGCATGGATTTGTTAAGGGAAGATCGTGTTTGACTAACCTGATTGAATTGTTTGAGGAGGTAACCAAGAGGGTCGATGAGGGTAGAGCTTACGATGTAGTATATATTGATTTTAGCAAGACTTTTGATAAAGTCCCAAATGGTAGACTGGTCATGAAGATTAAAGCCCATAGGATACAGGGCAAAGTGGCAAGTTGGATCCAAAATTGGCTTGGAGGGAGGAAGCAAAGGGTAATGATTAATGGATGTTTTTGTGACTGGAAGGATGTTTCCAGTGGGGTTCTGCAGGGCTCAGTACTGGGTCCCTTGCTTTTTGTGGTATATATCAACTATTTAGATTTGAATACAGGGAGTATGATTAAGAAGTTTGCAGACAACACTAAAAGTGGCTGTGTGGTTGATAATGAAGAGGAAAGTCATGGGCTGCAGGAGGATATCAATCAATCTACTGGTCAGATGGGCAGAGCAGTGGCAAATGGAATTTAATTCAGAGAAGTGTGAGATGATGCACTTTGGGAGGGCTGATAAGGAACAGGTATATACATTAAGCGGTCGGCCACTTAATAGTGTAGATGAACAAAGGAACCTTGGAGTGCTTGCCCACAGATCCCTGAAAGTAGCAGGACAGTGGATAAGGTGGGTAAGAAGGCACACATCATGCTTGCCTTTATTAGCCGAGGTATAGAATAAAAGAGCAGGGAGGTTCTGCTTAAATTGTATTATACTTTGGTTAGGCCACAGCTGGAATACTGCGTGCAGTTCTGGTCGCCATATTATAGGAAGGATGTGATTGCACTAGAGAGAGTGCAGAGATTATTTACTCGGATGCTGCCTGGAATGGAGAATCTTAGTTATGAGGACAGATTGGATAAGCTGGGTTTGTTCTCATTGGAACAAAGGAGGTTAAGAGGAGACCTCATTCAGGTGAACAAATATTGAGGGGCCTGGACATAGTGGATATTAAGGGTCTATTTCTATTGGTGGAGGGGTCTATTACGAGGGGGCATAGATTTAGGTGGAAGGTTTAGAGGGGATTTGAGGGGGGGCTTCTTTACGCAGAGGGTTGTCGGGATCTGGAACTCGCTGCCTGGAAGAGTGGTGGATGCAGAAAACCTCACCACTTTTAAGAGATGGTTGGATGGGCACTTAAAGTGCAGTAACTTGCAGGGTTACGGACCTAGTGCTGGTAATTGGGATTAGACTGGATGACCTTTTGTTGGACGGAGCGGATATAATGGTAAGTACTGCAGGGAATAGAATACGGCCAGGGTGATCTCCTGGACTAGTTTCGATTGCCTGGATGGGTCGAAGAGGAATTTTCCCAGATTTTTTCTTCCGAAACTGTTTTTGCCTCTCCCAGGAGATCACATGGCTCCGGTTGGGGTGGAGTGTAGAATGTTTCAGTATAAAGGGTGTCGCAGTTGTGTGAGGCGGACTCGTTGGGCTGGGTGCTCTTTGTCTTTCCGTCATTGTTCATAGTTTATATGTAACCTTCAGGGCTGCTGACCAAGGGCCGTGCGGCTCTTTGGCGGCCGGCGTGGACACGATGGGCTGAAATGGCCTCCTTCTACGCTGTAACTTTCTATGTTTCGATGTTTCTAATCTTTCCTCATAAGTTAACCCCCTCATCTCTGGAATCAACCTTGTGAACCTTCTCTGAACTGCCTCCAAAGCAAGTATATCCTTTCGTAAATATGGAAACCAAAACTGCACGCAGTTTTCCAGGTGTGGCCTCACCAATACCCTGTATAACTGTAGTAAGGCTTCCCTGCTTTTATACTCCATCCCTTTTGCAATAAAGGCCAAGATTCCATTGGCCTTCCTGATCACTTGCTGTACCTGCATACTAACCTTTTGTGTTTCATGCACAAGTACCTCCAGGTCCCGCTGTACTGCAGCACTTTGCAATCTTTCTCCATTTAAATAATAACTTGCTCTTTGCTTTTTCCTGCCAAAATGCATGACCTCACACTTTCCAACATTATACTCCAGCTGCAAAATTTTTGCCCATTCACTTAGCCTGTCTATGTCCTTTTGCAGATTTTTTGTGTTCTCCTCACACATTGCTTTTCCTCCCATCTTTGTATCGTCAGCAAACTTGGCTATGTTACACTCAGTCCCTTCCTCCAAGTCGTTAATATAGATTGTAAATAGTTGGGGTCCCAGCACTGATCCCTGCGGCACCCCACTGGTTACTGATTGCCAACCCAAGAATGAACCATTTATCCCTACTCTCTGTTTTCTGGTCGTTAGCCAATCCTCTAACCATGCTAATATATTACCCCCAACCCTGAGAAATTTTATCTTGTGCAGTAACCTTTTATGTGGCACCTTGTCAAATGCCTTCTGGAAGTCCAAATACACCACCATCCACTGGTTCCCCTTTATCCACCCTATTCGTTACATCCTCAAAAAACTCCAACAAATTTGTCAAACATGTCTTCCCCTTCATAAATCCATGCTGACTCTGCCTGACCGAATTTTGCTTATCCAAATGTCCTGCTACTGCTTCTTTAATAATGGACTCCAACATTTTTCCAACCACAGATGTTAGGCTAACTGGTCTATAGTTTCCTGCTTTTTGTCTGCCTCCTTTTTTAAATAGAGGTGTTACATTTGCAGTTTTCCAATCTGCTGGGACTGCCCCAAAATCCAGGGAATTTTGGTAAATTACAACCAATGCATCCACTATCCCTGCCGCCACTTCTCTTAAGACCCTAGGATGCAAGCCATCAGGTCCAGGGGATTTATCTGCCTTTAGTCCCATTATCTTACTGAGTACCACCTCCTTCGTGATTGTGTGTTAAGTTCCTACCCCGCTATAGCCCCTTGATTATCCACTGTTGGAATATTATTAATGTCCTCTACCATAAAGACTGATACAAAATATTTGTTCAGAGGTTTTGCCATCTCCATGTTCTCCATTACTAATTCCCTGGTCTTGTCCTCTAAGAGACCAACATTTACTCTAGCCACTCTTTTCCTTTTTACATACCTATAGAAACTCTTACTATCTGTTTTTATATTTTGTGCTAGTTTACTTTCATAGTCTATCTTCCCTTTCTTAATCATTTTTTTCGTCATTCTTCCTTGGTTTTTAAACGCTTCCCAATCTTCTGTTCTCCCACTAGTTTTGGCCACTTTGTATGCCCTTGTTTTTAATTGGATAACGTCCTTTATTTCTTTAGTTAGCCATGGATGGCTATCTTTTCTCTTACGCCCTTTCCTCCTCACTGGAATATATTTTTCTTGAGAGTTGTGAATTATCTCCTTAAATGTACACCACTATTCATCAACCGTTCTACACTTTAATCTATTTTCCCAGTCCACTTCAGCCGACTCAGCCCTCATACCTTCATAGTCTCCTTTATTTAAGCTTAGCACGCTGGTTAGAGATCCAACTTTCTCACCCTCCATCTGAATTTGAAATTCAATCATGCTATTGATCACTCATTCGAAGGGGATTGATCCTTTACTAGGAGATTGTTTATTAATCCTGTCTCATTACACAGGACCAGATCGAGCGTGGTCAATGCTACAATGCTGGGGATGTTGACCTGAGCGAGAACACTGATGTTGGTGAGTCTATCCTGCGAATGGATTTGCGATCTTGCAGAGGCAGCATTGGTAGTACCTCTCCAGTGCTTTGAGGTGCCTGCTGTATGTGGTCCATGTCTCTGAAGCATATAGGAGGGTGGGTATCACCACTGCGCTGTAGACCATGAGCTTGGTGCCGGGTTTGAAGTCCTGGACTTCAAACATTATCTTCCTCAGGTGACCAAAGGCTGTACTGGCACACTGAAGGCGGTTTTGGACTTAGTCATCAGTGTCTGCCCTTGTTGACAGAAGGCTCCCGAGGTGTGGGAAATGGTGCACGTTGTGCAAGGCCTCGTCGTGGATTTTGCTAATCGGGGGGGGCAGTGCTGTGTGGCAGGGGCAGGTTGGTAGAGAACATTTGTCTTACGGATATTTAGTGTAAGGCCCATGCTCTCGTACGCTTCGGTGAAGGTGTTGACGATGGTTTGGAGTTCGACTTCTAAGTGTGCGCAGACACAAGTGTTGTCTGCTTACTGTAATTCAATGACAGAGGATGGGACCTGGAGGCGGTGGAGGTTGAACAGTTTCCTGTTTGTTCTATCGATTAGCTCTACTCCATTGGGGAGCTTACTGAGGGTGAGATGGAGCATTGCAGCAAGGAAGATTGAGAAGAGCGTTGGTGCGATGACACAGCCTTGTTTGACCCCGGTCCGTATGTGAATTGGATCCGTGGTGGATCCGTTGGTCAGGATCACGGCTTGCATGTCATTGTGAAGCAGATGGAGGATGGTGACAAACTTTTTAGGGCAGCCAAATTTGAGGAGGATGCTCCATAATCCCTCATGGTTGACATTGTCGAAGTCCTTTGTGAGGTCAAAGAAGGCCACGTACAGCGGTTGGTGCTGTTCCCTGCATTTCTCTTGGATTTGCCGCGTGGTGAAGATCATGTCCATTGTGTCCCACAGTGGGCGGAATCCGCATTGCGACTCTGGGAGGAGCTCTTCAGCCACTGGGAGAAGGTGATTGAGAAGGATTCTTGCAATGACTTTCCCTGTGGCAGACAGCAGAGAAACTTCTCTGTAATTACCGCAATCGGACTTGTCACCTTCCTTGAAGATGGTCACTGTTATGTATTAATGCTTGGGAGTCACCAGACACCAGAGGGTGCCGCGGTCGGAGGTCATCGGGCTGTACGCATGTGATGTGTGTGCTTGGTCACCTGTACATAAGCTGGGTGTCTTTGTCACAGTCGTACTCTTGGGCTGGAATAAAGCTGGATCAGGTTGTACCTGAGTGAGTTTACAGTAACCAGAATCTTGAGTCATTACAGTCACGATTACAACATCGCTGAGATCCCCTGGCATGCTCTCCTCCTTCCAAATAAGAGAAATGAGTTCATGTATTCACACCAATAGTGCTTCTCCGCTGGCGGGGATTCCATCTGCTCCTGAGGCCTTGTTTTTCTTCAGTTATCGGATGGCCTTTTCAACCTCATGCCGGGCTGGTGTTGTGTTGAGGTGGTGGCAGGTAGCATGCTGCGGGATGGTGTCGAGGACACTCGCGTCGAAGACAGAGTCTCAGTATAGGAGATCTTCTAAATGCTCCTTCCAATGGGCCCCGATTGCTTCGGTGTCCTTAATGAGTGCCTCTTTGTTCTTGGCTAGCAGTGGGTGATGCCTTGGGTGCTTGGGTCATAGGTGGATTTGACTGCACTGAAGAATCCTCGCACTTCATGGTTGTCAGCTAACTGCTGCATCTCCTGCGCTTTCTTTACCCACCATCTGTTCTTTAGGTTGTGAGTTTTTTGTTGGACCTCGCCCTTCAGTTGTATGGAGAGCTGCTTTCTTGCTCTGAATTGGGTTGCTGTTTCCAGTTCAAGAATGCCATCGCTTGTGACTTATTAGCTCTGGATCTCCTGGTCGTTCTCGTCGCACCAATCTTGGTGTTTCCTGGTCGAGTGACCGAGTGTCTCTTCGTAGGTGCTAATTATGGAGGCCTTGAGTGCAGACAAGGCACTGTGGACACTCTGCGTTTCTGAATCATTGGGAGTCGTCAGGTTGGTTGTGAGGCGCTGGCTGAATAGGGATTTCTTAGCAAGATTTGATTTTCCTGCGGCATTGTTTCTGTTGTCGTCGCTGATTTGGGGCTGCATTGATGGAGATGACAGAGCGAACTAGGCGGTGGTCCGTCCAGCAGTCGTCAGCTCCTGTCATGGTGCGAGTGATGTGGACATCCTTGCGGTCCCTCGCTTGGATGATGACATAGTCCAGCAGATGCCAGTGCTTGGAGCGAGGTTGTTGCCATTCTCTGGAGATTCAAGCCGCAGGTTATTTTGCAATTTGAATTCGCCAGTGCGTTAGTGCAGCTCAGCAACAACATCACCAAAGAATTAAAAGGGGACAGAACAAATTTCATATACATTTACAGAGAGCACATCTCTCTGCTGGGCTATACTGGTACAAAGATGAAGGCACAAGGCTTTGCCATTAAAGAGTTCACATGTTCAGCGATCAACAGGACAGGCATTATTCAATCATCGAGATTGTGCTGAAGTTCCATCTGCAATGAGTCAATTTTATTTTCTTGTTTTTGTTTAGTAGTACAGCGCATCTATCTGTCTGTCTGTCTACCTATAAATGTAGATGTAAGATCATAAGAACATAAGAAATAGGAACAGGAGTAGGCCACATGGCCCCTCGAGCCTGCTCTGCCATTCAATAAGATCATGGCTGATCTGATCATGGACTCAGCTCCACTTCTCCATAACCCCTTATCGTTTAAGAAACTCTCTATTTCTGTCTTAAATTTATTCAATGTCCCAGCTTTCACAGCTCTCTGGGGCAGCGAATTCCACAGATTTACAACCCTCAGAGAAAAAATTTCTCCTCTGTTTTAAATGGGCGGCCCCTTATTCTAAGATCATGCCCTCTAGTTCTGGTCTCCCCCAATCAGTGGAACATCCTCTCTGCATTCACCTTGTCAAGCCCCCTCATAATCTTATACGTTTCTATAAGATCACCTCTCATTCTTCTGAATTCCAATGAGTAGAGGCCCAACCTACTCAACCTTTCCTCATAAATCAATCCCCTCATCCCCGGAATCAACCTAGTGAACCTTCTCTGAACTGCCTCCAAAGCAAATATTTTTGTAAATATGGAAACCAAAACTGCACGCAGTATTCCAGATGTGGCCTCACCAATACCTTACATAGCTGTAGCAAGACTTCCTTGCTTTTATACTCCATCCCCTTTGCAATAAAGGCTAAGATACCATTGGCCTTCCTGATCAGTTGCTGTACCTGCATACTATCCTTTTGTGTTTCATGCACAAATACATGTGGTAGTGCGAGCAGCGGGAGTCCGGGGAAGTCGGAGCGGCCTATAAAGGCCCATCAGTTGTCGAGGAGGCGGGAGTGTGAGCAGCGGGAGTCCGGGGATGTCGGAGCGGCTTATAAAGGCCCATCAGTTGTCGAGGAGGCGGGAGTGTGAGCAGCGGGAGTCCGGGGATGTCGGAGCGGCTTATAAAGGCCCATCAGTTGTCGAGGAGGTGGGAGTGCGAGCAGCGGGAGTCCGGGGACGTTGGAGTGACCTATAAAGGCCCATCAGTCGTCAATAAGCCAGGTGGTGAAGCTGCAGCAGGGAGAGAAGGCAAAAAGAAGTAGAAAGAAATCGAAAGGTGACGTCACAGCCAAGGGGGTAAGTCATTGGCTGGTGATTGGTGAGTAGTTTTTCTTTTTCTTTTTTTTAAATCAGTAAGTAATCTTTAGCATTGTTGTTGCTAAATTAAGTTAATCTCAGAGTTAAGTCATGGCAGGAGAGCTCGGACACGTGTTATGCTCCTCCTGTGCTATGTGGGAAATCAGGGATGCTTCCAGTGTCCCTGATAACTACATGTGTAGGAAGTGTATCCGGCTGCAGTTCCTGACAGACCGCATTGCGGCACTGGAGCTGTGGGTGGATTTACTCTGGAGCATCCGCGATGGTGAGGATGACGTATATAGCACGTTAAGTGAGTTGGTCTTACCGCAGGTAAAGGGTACACTGCTAGATAGAGGAAGGGTGACCAACAGGAAGAGCAGTGCAAGGAAGGTAGTACAGGGGTCCCCTGCGGTCATTCCCCTGCAAAACAGATACACCGCTTTGGGTACTGTTGAGGGGGATGACTCATCAGGAGACAGCAGCAGCAGCCAAGTTCATGGCACCGTGGGTGGCTCTGCTGCACAGGAGGGCAGGAAAAAGAGTGGGACCGCTATAGTGATAAGGGATTCTATTGTAAGGGGAATAGATAGACGTTTCTGCGGCCACAATCGAGACTCCAGGATGGTATGTTGCCTCCCTGGTGCAAGGGTCAAGGATGTCTCGGAGCGGGCGCAGGACATTTTGAAGGGGGTGGGTAAACAACCAGTTATCGTGGTGCATATAGGTACCAACGATATAAGTAAAAAAAAAAGGGATGAGGTCCTACGAGACGAATTTAGGGAGCTAGGAGCTAAATTAAAAAGTAGGACCTCAAAAATAGTCATCTCAGGATTGCTACAAGTGCCACGTGCTAGTCAGAGTAGGAATCGCAGGATAGCTCAGATGAATACGTGGCTTGAGAAGTGGTGCAGAGGGGAGGGATTCAAATTCCTGGGACATTGGAACCGGTTCTGGGGGAGGTGGGACCAGTACAAACCGGACGGTCTGCACCTGGGCAGGACCGGAACCAATGTCCTAGGGGGAGTGTTTGCCAGTGCTGTTGGGGAGGGGTTAAACCAATAAGGCAGGGGGATGGGAACCTATGCAGAGAGACAGAGGGAAGTAGAATGGGGGCAGAAGTAAAAGATAGAAAGAAGAAAAGTAAAAGTGGAGGGCAGAGAAACCCAAGGCAAAAAGCAAAAAGCGCTGCATTACAGCAAAATTCTAAAGGGGCAAAGTGTGTTAAAAAGACAAGCCTGAAGGCTCTGTGCCTCAATGCGAGGAGTATTCACAATAAGGTGGACGAATTAACTGCGCAGATAGCAGTCAACGGATATGATGTAATTGGCATCACAGAGACATGGCTCCAGAGTGACCAAGGCTGGGAACTCAACATCCAGGGGTATTCAACACTTCGGAAGGATAGACAGAAAGGAAAAGGAGGTGGGGTGGCGTTGCTGGTTAAAGAGGAAATTAATGCAATAGTAAGAAAGGACATCAGCTTGGATGATGTGGAATTGGTATGGGTGGAGCTACAGAATACCAAAGGGCAGAAAACGCTAGTGGGAGTTGTGTACAGACCACCAAACAGTAGTAGTGAGGTTGGGGACAGCATCAAACTATAAATTAGGGATGCGTGCAATAAAGGTACAGCAGTTATCATGGGCGACTTTAATTTACATATTGATTGGGCTAACCAAACTGGTAGCAATGCAGTGGAGGAGGATTTCCTGGAGTGTATTAAGGATGGTTTTCTCGACCAATATGTCGAGGAACCAACTAGAGGGCTGGCCATCCTAGACTGGGTAATGTGTAATGAGAAAGGACTAATTAGCAATCTTGTTGTGTGAGGCCCCTTGGGGAAGAATGACCATAATTTATTAAGATGGAGAGTGACACAGTTAATTCAGAGACTAAGGTCCTGAACTTAAGGAAAGGTAACTTCGATGGTATGAGACATGAATTGGCTAGAAAAGACTGGCGAGTGATACTTAAAGGGTTGATGGTGGCTAGGCAATGGCAAACATTTAAAGATCACATGAATGAACTTCAACAATTGTACATCCCTGTCTGGTGTAAAAATAAAACGGGGAAGGTGGCTCAACTGTGACTAACAAGGGAAATTAAGGATAATGTTAAATCCAAGGAAGGGGCATATAAATTAGCCAGAAAAAGCAGAAAACCTGAGGACTGGGAGAATTTTATAACACAGCAGAGGAGGACAAAGGGTTTAATTAGGAGAGGGAAAATACAGTATGAGAGGATGCTTGCTGCGAACATAAAAGCTGACTGCAAAAGCTTCTATAGATATGTGAAGAGAAAAAGATTAGTGAAGAGAAACGTAGGTCCCTTACAGTCAGATTCAGGTGAATGTAAAATGAGGAACAAAGAAATGGCGGACCAGTTAAACAACTACTTTGGTTCTGTCTTCACGAAGGAAGACACAAATAACCTTCCGGAAATACTAAGGGTTCGAGGGTCTAGTGAGCAAGAGGAACTGAAGGAAATCTCTATTAAGCAGGAAATTGTGTTAGGGAAATTGATGGGATTGAAGGTCGATAAATCCTCAGGGCCTGATAGTTTACAGGGCTCAGTGCTGGGACCCCAGCTATTTACAATATACATTAATGATCTGGATGAGGGAATTGAGTGTAATATCTCCAAGTTTGCAGATGACACTAAGCTGTGTGGCAGTGTGAGCTGTGAGGAGGATGCTAAAAGGCTGCAGGGTGACTTGGACAGGTTAGGTGAGTGGGCAACGAATGGCAGATGCAGTATAATGTGGAAAAATGTGAGGTTATCCATTTTGGTGGCAAAAACACGAAAGCAGATTATTATCTGAATGGTGGCAGATTAGGAAAAGGGAGGTGCAACGAGACCTGGTTGTCATGGTACATCGGTCATTGAAAGTTGGCATGCAGGTACAGCAGACGGTGAAGGCGGCAAATGATATGTTGGCCTTCATAGCTAGGGGATTTGAGTATAGAAACAGGGAGGTCTTACTGCAGTTGTACAGGGCCTTGGTGAGGCCTCACTTGCAATATTGTGTTCAGTTTTGGTTTCCTAATCTGAGGAAGGACGTTCTTGTTATTGAGGGTGTGCAGCGAAGGTTCACCAGACTGATTCCGGGGATGGCAGGACTGACAAATGAGGAGAGACTGGATCGACTGGGCCTGTATTCACTGGAGTTTAGAAGGATGAGAGGGGATCTCATAGAAACATATAAAATTTTGACGGGACTGGACAGGTTAGATTCAGGAAGAATGTTGCTGATGTTGGGGAAGTCCAGAACCAGGGGACATAGTCTCAGGATAAGGGGTAAGCCATTTAGGACTGAGATGAGGAGAAACTTCTTCACTCAGAGAGTTGTTAACCTGTGGAATTCCCTACCACAGAGAGTTGTTGAGTCATTGGATATATTGAAGAGGGAGTTAGATATTGCCCTTATGGCGAAAGGGATCAAGGGGTATGGAGAGAAAGTAGGAAAGGGGGACTGAGGTGAATGATCAGCCATGATCTTATTGAATGGTGGTGCAGGCTCGAAGGGCCGAATGGCCGACTCCTGCACCTATTTTCTATGTTTCTATGTTTCTATGTTACCTCTAGGTCTCGCTGTACTGCGGCACTTCGCAATCTTTCTCCATTTAAATAATAACTTGCTCTTTGATTTTTTTCTGCCAAAGTGCATGAACTCACATTTTCCAACATTATACTCAATTTGCCAAATTTTTGCCTACTCACTTAGCCTGTCTATGTCCTTTTGCAGATTGTTTGTGTCCTCCTCACACATTGCTTTTCCTCCCATCTTTGTATCTTCAGCAAACTTGGCTTCTTTACACTCAGTACCTTCTTCCAAGTCATTAATATAGATTGTAAATAGTTGGGGTCCCAGCACTGATCCCTGCAGCACCCCACTAGTTACTGATTGCCAACCAGAGAATGAACCCATTTATCCCGACTCTCTGTTCTCTGTTAGATAGCCATTCCATGCTAATATATTACCCCCAACCCCGTGAACTTTTATCTTGTGCAGTAACCTTTTATACATAGGCCCTCAAAATTGTTGGAGTGGAGAGCTCAGCAATGACCTCGCCTGTCGGACCCTCCATTGCTGACCCTGTCAGGGTATACGGGGTTGGAGAGAGTCCCGACCTTTCTGCACACATGGCAGGTGCTTGAGCCACGTTGGAACCCTCTTGACTATCTGCCTGCCTGCTCCCACAGGCTGAAAAATTGATTCCGCCAGTCCAAGGGATCCACAGTGAGAAGATGTTTACAGCCCTTTCAGTCCCTTATCTAAGGGAGTCACTAAATTTTTAGAAAGTAAAACATTTCTGACAACCAAGTCTTCGCTGGTCTAGGATCTAGGGAAGGAGCATCCTGAGCCAATCTGGTCTACACTTGACTTTAATTTCACACTAATGTGGCTCAAGGAAATGGTAGCATAGTGGTTACATTACAGTATAAATAATCTAGAGGCCTGGACTAATGATCTGGAGACATGAGTTCAAATCCCACCATGGCAGCTGAGGAATTTAAATTCAGCAGTAATGATGACCTTGAAATTATTGGATTGTTGTAAAAGCCCACTAATGTCCCTTGGAGATGCAAATCTGCCATCCTTACCTGGTTTGGCCTACAAGTGACTCCAGACCAACAGCAAATTGGTTGACTCTGAACTGCCCTCTGAAATTGTCGCTCACCACTGCCTTCTCAAGGGCAATAAACACTGGCCTTGCCAGCGACGCCCACATCCCAGGAATGAATACATTTTAAAAAAGAATCTGAAGTGGTCTAGCAAGCTATTCAGTTGATCCAAACCATTACTTTTTCCTTCATTGATAAATCCACGCACATCTCTTTGGATGATTACTGCATAGTTTTGGTTTCCTTATTGAAGGAAGGATACACTTGCATTGGAAGCAGTTCAGAGAAGGTTCACGAGGTTGATTCCTGAGATGAGGGGGTTGACTTATGAAGAAAGGTTGAGCAGGTTTGGCCTATACTCATTGGAGTTTAGAAGAATGAGATGTGATCTTATTGAAACATATAAGATTCTGAGGGGGCTTGACAGGGTAGATGCAGAGAGGCTGTTTCCCCTCATGGGGGAATCTGGAACTATGGGGCATAGTTTCAGAATAAGGGGGTCGCCCATTTAAGTCAGAAATGAGGAAGAATTTCTTCTCTGAGGATCGTGAATCTTTGGTCTTCTCTACCCCAGGGAGCTGTGGAGGCTGGGTCTTTGAATATATTTAAGATGGAGATAGACAAATTTTTGAATGATAAGGGAGTCAAGGGTTATGGGGAGCGGGCGGGGAAGTGGAGTTGAGGCCAGGATCAGATCAGCCATGATCGTATTGAATGGCGGAGCAGGCTCGAGGGGTCAAATGGCCTACTCCTGTTCCTACTTCTTATGTTCTTGTGTTGTGCCTCAACTTATCTGGTCTTACTTTTCCACGGATCCCATTGCCATCCACAAACATGGGTATACTGCTTAATTCACACATGCAGCTTTTTAAAATAAAATATAAATGAACAGAAGCACCAATTTTGCTATATCTGAGGTTAACAGACAACAGAGACAGCAAGAAACACAGCAGAATATAAGCCTGGAGGTTACATGATATCACTGCACCCCCTGCTGTCTGAAACAAATCACTTGAAACGGCCTGAGTCAAGTTCGGTAAGTGTATTCATCATCTTTGAACACAATGAAATCTATTTCAGCCTCGTCCTTAAAAGTAAGATCGAGAAAGACGGAGACCCAAGATTCACAGGAAATTGGGCTCGGGCCTCATTTGCATGAACTGCTGAGGAGTCAATGCCAGTCCGGCGTCCGGATGCAGCTCTCCAGACAGGGCCTGAGGAAGGTTGGCCGGCTCCGACGTCGGCCGTTGCCCCAGCTAGGTCTCCTAATCTGAGGAAGGACATTATTGCTATTGAGCGAGTGCAGCAAAGGTTCACCAGACTGATTCCTGGAATGGCAGGACTGACATATGAAGAAAGACTGGATCAACCATGCTTATGTTTGCTGGAATTTAGAAAAATGAGAGGGCATCTCATAGAAACATATAAAATTCTGTCGGGATTGGACAGGTTAGATGCAGGAAGAATGTTCCCGATGTTGGGGAAGTCCAGAAGCAGAGGTCACAGTCTAAAGGTAAGGGGTAAAACATAGAAACATAGAAAATAGGTGCAGGAGTAGGCCATTCGGCCCTTCGAGCCGCACCACCATTCAATAAGATCATGGCTGATCATTCCTTCAGTACCCCTTTCCTGCTTTCTCTCCATACCTCTTGATCCCTTTAGCCGTATGGGCCATATCTAACTCCTTCTTGAATATATCCAATGAACTGGCATCAACAACTTTCTGCGGCAGGGAATTCCACAGGTTAACAACTCTCTGAGTGAAGAAGTTTCTCCTCATCTCAGTCCTAAATGGCCTGCCCCTTATCCTAAGACTGTGTCCCCTGGTTCTGGACTTCCCCAAAATTGGGAACATTCTTCCGGCATCTAACCTGTCCCGTCCCATCAGAATCTTATATGTTTCTATGAGATCCCCTCTCATCCTTCTAAACTCCAGAGTATAAAGGCCCAGTTGATCCAGTCTCTCCTCATATGTCAGTCCAGCCATCCCTGGAATCAGTATGGTGAACCTTCGCTGCACTCCCTCAATAGCAAAAACATTCTTCCTCAGATTAGGAGACCAAAACTGAACACAATATTCCAGGTGGGGCCTCACCAAGGCCCTGTACAACTGCAGTAAGACTTCCCTGCTCCTATACTCAAATCCCCTTGCTATGAAGGCCAACATACCATTTGCCTTCTTCACCCCCTGCTGTACCTGCATGCCAACTTTCAAGTACTGATGAACCATGACACCCAGGTCCCGCTGCACCTCCCCTTTTCCTAATCTGCCGCCATTCAGAAAATATTCTACCTTCGTGTTTTTGCCCCCAAAGTGGCTAACCTCACATTTATCCACATTATACTGCATCTGCCATGTATTTGCCCACTCGCCGAACCTGTCCAAGTCACCCTGCAGCCTCTTAGCGTCCTCCTCACAGCTCACACCGCCACCCAGTTTAGTGTCATCTGCAAACTTGGAGATATTACACTCAATTCCATCATCTAAATCATTAATATACATTGTAAAGAGCTGGGGTCCCAGTACTGAGCCCTGCGGCACTCCACGAGTCACTGCCTGCCATTCTGAAAAGGACCTGTTTATCCCGACTCTCTGCTTCCTGTCTGCCAACCAGTTCTCTATCCACATCAGTACATTACCCCCAATACCATGTGCTTTGATTTTTCACACCAATCTCTTGTGTGGGACCTTGTCAAAGGCCTTTTGAAAGTCCAAATACACCACATCCACTGGTTCTCCCTTGTCCACTCTACTAGTTACTCCTCAAAAAATTCCAGAAGATTTGTCAAGCATGATTTCCCTTTCATAAATCCATGCTGACTTGGACCAATCCTATCACTGCTTTCCAAATGCATTGCTATTTCATCCTTAATGATTGATTCCAACATTTTCGCCACGACTGATGTCAGGATAACCGGTCTATAATTACCCGTTTTCTCTCTCCCTCCTTTTTAATAAAGTGGTGTTACATTAGCAACCCTCCAGTCCATAGGAACTGATCCAGAGTCGATAGACTGCTGGAAAATTATCACCAATGCATCCACTATTTCTTGGGCCACTACCTTAAGTACTCTGGAATGTGGACTATCAGGCCCCGGGGATTAATGGGCCTGTCAATCCCGTCAATTTCCCGAACACAATTTCCCGCCTAATAAGGATATCCTACAGTTCCTCCTGCTCACTAGACCTTCGGTCCCCTAGTACATCTGGAAGGTTATTTGTGTCTTCCTTTGTGAAGATAGAACCAAAGTACTTGTTCAATTGGTCTGCCATTTCTTTGTTCCCCATTATAAATTCACCTGAATCCGACTGCAAGGGACCTACGTTTGTCTTCACTAATCTTTTTCTCTTCACATATCTATAGAAGCTTTTGCAGTAATTTTTTAATGTTTCCGGCAAGCTTCCTCTCGTACTCTCTTTTCTCCCTCTTAATTAAACCCTTTGTCCTCCTCTGCTGAATCCTAAATTTCTCTCAATCCTCTGGTTTGCTGCTTTTTCTGGCTAATTTGTATGCCTCTTCCTTGGATTTAACACTTAATTTCCCTTGTTAGCCATGGTTGAGCCACCTTCCCTGTTTTATTTTTACTCCAGACAGCGATGTACAATTGTTGAAGTTTGTCCACATGATCTTTAAAGATTTGCCATTGCCTATCCACTGTCAATCCTTTAAGTATCATTTGCCAGTTTAATTTAGCCAATTCATGCCTCATACCATCAAAGTTACCTTTCCTTAAGTTCAGGACCCTCGTTTCTGAATTAACTTTGTCACTCTCCATCTTAATAAACATAGAAACATAGAAACATAGAAAATAGGTGCAGGAGTAGGCCATTCAATGAGTTCATGGCTGAACATGCAACTTTAGTACCCCATTCCTGCTTTCTCACCATACCCCTTGATTCCCCTAAAGAATTCTATGATCACTCTTCCCCAAGGGGCCTCGCACAACAAGATTGCTAATTAGTCCCTTCTCATTACACATCACCCAGTCTAGCATGACCAGCTCTCTGGTTGGTTCCTCAACATATTGGTCCAGAAAACCATCCCTAATACACTCCAGGAAATCCTCCTCCACCGCATTGCTACCAGTTTGGTTAGCCCAATCAATATGTAGATTAAAGTCGCCCATGATTACTGCTGTACCTTTATTGCACGCATCCCTTATTTCTTGTTTGATGCTGTCCCCAACCTCACTACTACTATTTGGTGGCCTGCACACAACTCCCACTTGCGTTTTCTGCCCTTTGGTATTCCGTAGCTCCACCCATACTGATTCCACATCATCCAAGCTAATGTTGATTAATTTCCTCTTTAACCAGCAACGCCACCCTGCCTCCTTTTCCTTTCTGTCTATCCTTTCTGAATGTTGAATACCCCTGGATGTTGAGTTCCCAGCTTTGGTCACCTGGAGCTATGTCTCCGTGATGCCAATCACATCGTATCCGTTGACTGCTATCTGCGCAGTTAATTCGTCCACCTTGTTCCGAATACTGCTCGCATTGAAGCAGGCTTGTCTTTTTAACACACTTTGCCGCTTTAGAATTTTGCTGTAAAGTGGCCCTTTTTGCTTTTTGCCTTGGGTTTCTCTGCCCTCCACTTTTACTTTTCCCCTTTCTATCTTTTGCTTCTGTCTCCATTTTGCTTCCCTCTGTCTCCCTGCATAGGTTCCCATCCCCTGCCATATTAGTTTAACTCCTCCCCAACAGCACGAGCAAACACTCCCCCTGGGACATTGGTTCCGGTCCTGCCCAGGTGCAGGCCGTCCGGTTTGTACTGGTCCCACTTCCCCCAGAACCGGTTCCAATGTCCCAGCAATTTGAATCCCTCCCATCTGCACCACTCCTCAAGCCACGTATTCATCTGAGCTATCCTGCGATTCCTATTCTGACTAGCACGTGGCACTGGTAGAAATCATGAGATTACTGCTTTTGAGGTATTACTTTTTAATTTAGCTCCTAGCTCCTTAAATTCATCTCTTTGGACCTCATCCTATTTTTTACCGATATCGTTGGTACCTATATGTACAATGACAACTGGCTCTTCACCCGCCCTTTTTTGAATGTCCTGCACCTGCTCCGAGACATCCTTGACCCTTGCACCAGGGAGGCAACGTACCATCCTTGAGTCTCGGTTGCGGCCGCAGAAACGCCTATCTATTCCCCTTACAATTGAATCCCCTATCACGCTCTCCCATTCTTTTTCCTGTCCTCCTGTGCAGCAGAGCCACCCACGGTGACATGAACTTGGCTGCTGCTGCTCTCCCCTGATGAGTCATTCCCCTCAACAGTACCCAAAGCGGTGTATCTGTTTTGCAGGGGGATGACCACAGGGGACTCCTGCACTACCTTCCTTGCACTGCTCTTCCTGTTGGTCTTCCATTCCCTATCTGGCTGTGTACCCTTTTCCTGCGGTACGACCAACTCGCTAAACGTGCTAATCATGCCATTCTTAGCATCATGGATGCTCCAGAATGAATCCACCCTTAACTCCAGTGCCGCAATGCGGTCTGTTTGTATCTGCAGGTGGATACACTTCCCGCACACGTAGTCATCAGGGACACCGGAAGCGTCCCTGACTTCCCACATAGTACAGGAGGAGCATAACACGTGTCCAAGCTGTCTTGTCATGACTTAACCCTTCAATAAACTTAATTTGGCAACAACAATGCTAAATGTTACTTACTGATAACGAAAAGAAAAAGAAAAAGCTAATCACCAGCCAATCACTTACCCCCTTGGCTGTGACGTCACCTTTCGATTTCTTTCTACTTCTTTTTTGCCTCCCTGCTGCAGCTGCACAAGCCACGCCTCTCGCCCGGACTCACCACTGCTCGAACTGCCGCTCCTCCTCCAATGTTGGGTCTCCCTGCCCGGACTCCCCGCTGCTCGAAGCCATTTAGGACCGAGATGAAGAGAAACTTCTTCACTCAGAGAATTATGAACCTGTGGAATTCTCTACCAAAGAAAGTTGTTGAGGCCAGTTCGTTAGATATATTCAAAAGGGAGTTCGATGTGGCCCTTGCAGCTAAAGGGATCAAGGAGTATGGAGAGAAATCAGGAATGGGGTACTAAAGTTGCAAAAATGATCAGCCATGATCATATTGAATGGTGGTGCAGGCTCCAAGGGCCGAATGGCCTACTCCTGCACCTATTTTCTATGTTTCTGTGGGGGGGGGGGTCAGTATGGGTGGGTCTGGGCCAGCGTTATTTTTGCTGCGCCAGATTGAGCTCTGAGCGGGAATCAGGTGAGCAGTGGGCTTTGGTGGGCGCCAATTCCCCCCCGACCCCGGGACTCATCTGCCTGCCCGCGATCAGTCGTCCGACCGAAACGGCAGTTGGCCAGTGGGCAGGAGCACAATGTCAGGCAGCCGCACTAGCCGCCAGCATTCAGATACATCGCCATGGGGGTGGGGAGGGGAGTTTCAGGAGGGTCTCGCTATCGGGAAGAGGAGGAAGTCTAGGGAAATGGAATATAGGAACATGAGTCAGCCATTCAGCCCCTCGAGTCTGTTCCGCCATTTAATTACAGCATGGCTGATCTGTATCTTAACTCCATCCACCCGCCTTGGTTCTGTAACCCTGAATAATCCAAGAACAGAAGGGAAGGTCTGTAATAGGGTGGAACTTTTGTTTCTTTACTTGTCCCATTACCATCCCCTTTTGCCTTCCTGTCTTCCACCCTATCAAAGACTTTACTCTTTGTTTTTTCCTCCTTTCCCCTGCCTTTGAACTTGTTTTAAACCTGTTATATCTCTAACTTTTTCCGGTTCTGATGAAATCTTCGACCTTAAACAGTAACTCTGTTTCTCTCTCCACAACTGCTGCCTGACCTGCTGAGCAGTTCCAGCATTCTATGTTTTTATTTGGCAGAGGGCATTGCCAGCCTTCACAACCCAACTTCCTCCTTGTCCATTCATGTGGCACGCTCAATGCAGAGGGTTTCCCAAAAAGTTGGTAGTGGGGCTTACGTCAGGATCCTCCTCCAATGTTGCCCCCGTAATTTTTTCTGGGTACGTGGCCCCTTTAAGGGACAGTGCGACCCATTCAAAATACCGCGCATGCACGGTTTTTGCCTATTTAAAAGCTGGTCAGCCAGCTGTGCAGGAGCTGGAGAGAGCTGCACGGCCGCACCGCTTAAAGGGAACATTGCCCTCCTCAGGTTAGGGGTCCGAGGTGGGGAGGAGGGGCTGGAGTTTGTGCCTGGGAGAATAACAGCAGTAATTAAATGAGGTAAATCTCCCATCTTCCAGTGAGATCTTTAAGAGTGGGGATCTTCTGACTGCGATTGAAGAACAGAAGCCAAGCTGGCAGTCAGGACTGGAGCTGCTGGTCTCGGAGACCTGCAGCTGCGCTTCTGTTCTTGCCCAGTTTCCAGCGCAACGCCCAGCCATGCCAATGGCTCAGCACAGCACAATCGGGCAGACTGAGTTCTTGACAGGCACAGTGTACCTTGGACGCGCTGCGACTGTCTAGCCCCCAGTGCAGGGAGGAAGGTTAATTGGCCCTGTTTACATTTGTTGAATGCCAGATTTTTCACAGTGTCAGCTGTGGCTCAGTGGGTAGCACTCTCACTTATGAGTCAGAACACCATGGGTTCAACTCCCACTCCATTACTTAAGCTGTCACTTCTCTTAAAAGAATTTCGAATTGTTCTAATGAACAAGGGGAAAAAAACAGTGTCAGCTGCAGTTCAGTGGGTAGCACACTTGCCTCGGAGTCAGGAGATTGTGGGTTGAAGTACCACTCCAGGGACTTCAGCACAAAAATCTAGGCTGCCAGTACTGAGGGAGTGCTGCACTGTCAGAGGTGTGCCGCCTTTTGTTTGAGACGTCAAACTGAGGCCTCATTTTCCCTTTCAGGTGGACATAAAAGATCCCCTGGCACTATTTTGAAGAGCAGGAAATTTATCCCCAGTGTCCTGGACAATATTTTTCCCTCAACCAACATCACCAAAACAGATCATTATCACATTGCTGTTTGTGGGAGCTTGCTGTGTGCAAATTGTTGCTGTGTTTCCGATATTACAACAGTGGCTCCCAAAGCAAGCGCTCTACTCGGAACTCCTTCACGGCAAACGAGTCAAAGGTGGGCAGAGGAAACGTTACAAGGACACCCTCAAAGCCTCCCTGATAAAGTGCAACATCCACACTGACACCGGTGAGTCCCTGATCAAAGACCGCCCTAAGTGGAGAAAGTGCATCCGGGAGGGTGCTGAGCACCTCGAGTCTCATAGCAGAAAACAAGTGTAGGCAGTGGAAGGAACGTGCGGCAAACCTGTCCCACCCACCCTTTCCCTCAACGACTGTCTGTCCCACCTGTGACAGAGACCGTGGTTCTCGTATTGGACTGTAAAGCCACCTAAGAACTCATTTTAAGAGTGGAAGCAAGTCTTCCTCGGTTATGAGGGACTGCCCATGATGATGATTTAAAAAAATACTTTGTTGGCTGTAAAGCACTTTGGGAGGTCATGGTAGGCGTTATCGGAGTTCTTTCTTTAAATATTCAGCCCACAATCCAAGATATATACACACACACACACAAACACACACGTTTCTATTTATTGGGTTTTGAGAATGGTAAACTCAAACCTGAAAATGAAGGTCTATCACTGATAGAACAGATGACAGTTTTATTCAGAGCTACATGTATTTTGACAGTGACACTGGCTGCGGTATAAAGTGTTCAATGTAAATACTATCCTTCTGAAATTTCCCCCGTTTCCAGACCCTTTGCTGTTCTGAGTAAACCTTTTTCTAGCGTCAGAAAATGTACATGGGACATAAAGAAGCTCAGTGATCAGAATGATTATCAAATGATAATAATTGATTGAAATATATTCTGTTCATTGTCCAGAAATCTGAATGCAGTAATTAGCATTTTAATTTACATTTTTGTCAGTCTCCTCTATTGCAGCTTCTGGCTCACACCAAATGTCAGACGTGACAGATGGCAGTGAATTATGTGCCTGAGCCTCACAAAAGGGTAATTCTTGGATTTCCTGTATAATTAGAATATGGTCTCATAAAACTGACTCTCATTTGAAAATTCAGAATCTGAATGAAGACATTGAAAACGTATTGCATGAAAACACATAAAAAATTTAATATTCTCATTAATAGTAATTGTGACAAAGATGAAGCATTTCTGTCTGGTATTGGATTACAGACATTGCTATGGTTCAGTCACTGGTCTTAAACGAGTCAGCATTGTGTCCACGTTTAACTCGAAAATCTTTGGCATTTTCCAGAGGACGTTTTCCCTTACTGGCCCTGGATTTCTTCTTTGTTTTTTTGCCTCTCTGAAGTGATTACATGGCTGGGGAGGGGGTGGGGGAGCAGGAAGTAGGATGAGGGCAGGTGGTAGTGTCTAGTTATGATGCTCCAGTCACCATGGTGTGGGGCAGGTTGGTTGGCCTTGCCTGCCCATTAATTTGGTGTGGTTGAACATTGCAAGTTTTGCCAGTTGTCTTGCAATGCTTGAGGAAGGAATGCTTGAAGAATCACAGTAGGATTGCTGAGAGGCAGCCCCAGGAGAGTGGCTTTGGCTCCGTGGTGGAGGCAACTGCTGTTGTCACACACTCAGCCAGTGCCCTTGTCAGTGCCACAATGCCAGCTGGGACAGACTGTCCCGCCCCATGCTGAAATGCCGCAGTCTTCAGCTGAGCTCTCAAGGCCCGGAGCTGTCTACTATGACCATCTGAAGAGTCCTCAAACCCAGTCCACTGACACTGAAGAAAGCAGCAATTCCCAGATTTCCAGCACCCTTTGTGTGAAGAAATTTGTGTCTCCCTATCTCTCACACGTAGTCTCTCTCTCTCTCCATGTCTCTCGGACACTCGGTCTCGAGGGTCTGAATGGCCTCCTCCTATAATAGGTTCGAGGGGAGGTTTCGTGAGGGCCAAAGGCATTTAATTGTTGTAAATTGTGGCTTCACCAGGACTGGGTATCAAACAAGCAGTCTGACAGCATGGAGGCAGTTGAGGGGGTCAAGAGAGGTGGTGGAGAAGTAGAGCTGCGTGTGTATCTATGGAAGTCTTTGGATGATATTGTCGGGGGCAGAATTTCGTTGAAGAAGAAGAGGGGACAAAGGATAGATCCCTGGGGGTCTCCAGTGGTAGTAGTACAGAGGCGGGAAGAGAAGCCATTGCTGGAGATGCTCTGGCTACAATTGGCTAAGTTAGAGTTGAGCCAAGTGAGGACAGTCCCACTGATGTCCAGACATGGAGGAAAGATGTTGGAGGAAGATGATGTGGTCGTCCGAGGGACTGCCTATGATAATGATGATGGCTCGAGGACAAGGATAATGTACAACAATCACAGAACATTTGTTGGTGATTTTGGTTAGGACCATCTTAGTGCTGTGGCAGGGGCAGGAACCTGATTGTAGGCAGGCATGGATTGGAGAGAAAATAAAAAAACACTTGGATTTATATGGCGCCTTTCATGACCACCGGATGTCACAAAGCGCTTTACAGCCAATGAAGTACTTTTGGAGAGAAGTCACTGTTGTAATGCAGGAAATGCGGCAGCCAATTTGCACACAACAAGCTCCCACAAACAGCAATGTGATAATGACCAGATAATCTGATGTTTAAAAAATACTCATTGAGGGATAAATATTGGCCAGGATACCGGGGATAACCCCCCCTGCTCTTCTTCGAAATAGTGCCATGGGATCTTTTACGTATCTCGAGAGAGAGCAGGCAGGGCCTCGGTTTAACGTCTCAACCGAAAGACGCATCTCTGACAGTGCAGCGCTCCCTCAGTACTGCACTGGGACTGTCAGCCTGGATTTTTTTTGAGTTCAAGTCCTTGGTAATACACAACAGACACTTAGAGAAGGACCTTTAACATCACTCTAGCTAGAACCAAGAACAGAGAGACAACAACACAATCAACAATTTTGAAGAGAACGGCGTTGGAGATGGAATGGTACTTTAGAATGACAGAGGGGATGAAGGGTTTTTTTATTTTGAGGAGGGACTAGATGGTAGTGTTTTAAAAGGGAGGGGAACAGTACCTGAAGAGAGGGAACCATTGACAAAGTCAACTAGTGTGAGTGCCAGGAAAGAAAGTTGGATGGTCAGTAGTTTAGTGGGAATGGGGTCAAAAGGAGCAGGAGATGGGTTTTGTAGACAAGATGAGCTTCGAGAGGGCATGGGGGAGATAGGAGAGAAATTAGAAAAGGACACGGAATCAGGTCTAGGGCAGGGGGAGCCTGGGAGAAGATTTGGCTGAAAGGGCAAGCGGAAGGAGGGGAAGCAGCAGACGCAGTTTAACAGATGGTTTCAATCTTAGTTATAAAGAAGTCAATAAGCTCCTCACATTGGTTGATGGAAGTAAGGGTGGAGGGGGACGGGAGAGGGATTTATGGAGATGGTCGGTAGTGAAGTAAAAAATCCGGGGTTATCTTTGAATTCCAGGATGATCCTGGAATACTGTACAGTTTTGGGAGAGGAGAGTGAGCCCCAATAGTGCTTGATGTGGTTCAGACAGATCTGGTGAGTGACGGCGAAACCGGTTGTGCGCCAGAAATGCTCATGCCTGTGATCCTTGGACTTGAGGGAGCCAAGATGGGACCATAGCAGTGTGAACGACTGTGATGAGAGAGGATAAATGTTTCACCCAGTACCAGGGCATAAATGGAGGAGGTGAGGAAGTGGTTGAGCAGATCAACAGTAGCAGAAGTATTGTGGTAAATGGAAGACAAAAGGCTCAGCCGTTGGCAGCTAGCAGTTGAAGTGACTTGGGGGAGAGTTTTTTTCCAAGGATTCAGGGATGCAAGGAAATGGTGGGAGATGGTCCTGTCTGTGATCAAAGAATATGGGAATTACAATTAAATCTAAGAAAAATTTACATGAAGGGTGAATGCAGGGAGAAAGTAGAACACTATCCTAGAAGGTTATAGGGGTGAAATTGATTTACACTGGTAGTGCAAAATAGGTTCACAACGAATTGGTACCCTGTTTTACACCATGCCTGATTTTCTTTTCCACTGATGTGTAACACGGGAATCCAAAACACTGAATCCATTTTTTGCACTATTGGAATTAGACCATTTTCAATCCCCATCGGTCTTGGTGCTTTGCTCCAGAGAACGCTGGATCTGAGCCCGATAATAAATTCCTTGCCCATTGACTTGGCTAAAGTTGGTAAATACTCTGCAAAGACCTGGGGATGGCAGGAGTGGGGTGCGGGGTGGGAGAAACAGAAGGATTTCATTCTGCCACGAACCTCCCGCCTTTCCCAAAAGAAGAACGAGATGAGAAAAATAATTAGCATTTAGATAGCACCTCAGGACATCCCAAAGCACTTCACAGTCAACATTTGTTTTGAAGCATTGAAGTGTAGTCACTGTTATAATGTAGGGAAATGTGGCAGATAACTTGCACTCAGCAAGCTCCTGTAAACAATAATGAGTTAAATGAGCAGATAATTTGTTTTTGTTATGTTGTTTGAGGGATATGGTACAGGAGAATGGGAAGAACTGCACTACTCATCTTCAAATCAGTGCCATGGGATCTTTTATGTCCACCTGAGAGAGCGGATGGGATCTCTGTTTAACGTCTCATCTGAAAAATGGATCCCTCAATATTGCACTGATGCGTCAGCCCAGACTTTGGGCTCAATTTTGCCCAAGCCTGTTTTCTGGTGTATTGCCAGCGTTACACCCATTTTTCTCGGCCAGAATTGCGGCAGAAATATTTTGCCAAAGTTTCCCTGATGTATAATTCAAATTTGGCGCCGTGCAGCGTGTCCAGTCGTTTCGGGGGGGGTGGGGTGGAGCCTGCTGTCTGCACCGAAAAAACGATACCGCACCTTCTATGCATGCGCAACAAAAAAAGACGTTTTTGACGTTATATCAATGGACGCGCATGCACTGTACAGCTCCGGGTTGGCAATTGGCCATTTTAAAAAGCCAGTTGTGTGAGAAGGAGAGCTGTGCGAGAGGATTGGAAAAATCGGATCTGCAGCAATACAAGATGCAACGCGGTGCAAGGACCAATAATTTCTTACAGGAAGAAGTGGAGGCACAAGTGACTGTGATTGAGACCAGATGGCAGGAGCTGGACACCAGCAGAGGTCACATAAAAGTTCCAGCCAAAGAAATGAAGAAACGCTGGAACCAAGTTGCAGAAGATTACTGCGCAATGGTGAACACCTCGAGATCTGGTGGCCATGCAAAAAGAAGTGGCAGGACCTTGGCCAAGTAGCTAGTGTAAGTAATATTTTCATTTATTCAATGGTATTGCAATTGTAAATGTGACCAGCTGTATATGTCCCACCCAGCAGAAAGACACCCTCTCTAAAAGGTTGCATTTTCATCTTTGCAGCGGAAGGTGGCACATAATAAAAGAGAAAGAACTCGAACAGGAGGAGGCCTGGCAAATCTGTAGCCACTGACTTGCTTGGACGAGAGGGTCGCTGCTTTGATGGGTCCTGCCTGGAGAAAAGCAACCACCACTACACAAGCTGGGCCCACACTTGAAGGAGAGGGTAAGTCTTACAAATTGCACAGTCTGGCTTTGCTAAATGTTAAGTATTATGTGGGCTAGCTATGCTTGGTTCATGGGGATGTCTCTGTCAGCTACGCTTCTATTGATGCAATGTGCTATCATTCATCATGGTCCTTCAAATCAGCCTGCTGTCTGGCCTGTGCTGTGTGAACCAATCATGCCACCCACCCTGCCCCCTCCTCTGCTGCTAATCATTTGACTGTGTTCTGTTATATTTTGTAGAACTTGAGGCTGACCCTGATGATGCAGAAGATTCAGACGAGAACGAGCCTGAAGAGAAGAACATTTTCCAATCCCACCCTCCAGACCAAGAGCATGGGGGTGAGGGGGAGGGTATGGAGATGGATGAAGCCCCCACTTTTTTTTTTTAAACTGACTTTGGTGCCGCCCATTGAGGCACCAGCCTTTTCCATGACTAGTGGTTTGAGTGTTGGTGGGACATTCCATGGTTTCCTAACGTCCGAGGCTGCGGGTCCCAGTGGTAGGGTGCGAGCCACACCCGTGGGGAGGAGGGGAAGGAGAGCTCAACAGCGCACTCCTGAGGTGCAGGATCTAATAGATGTGGTTCAGATGAATGCAATGAGTGGGGAGAGCACTGACCTTACGCGAGCACTCCTGGACACCATCAGTGGGGTGGGTGACGAGGTAGCGGGACTGTCGGGAGAAGTAACAGCAATCGCACGAGAAGTGGGACCATGAGTGAGGGAATATCTCAGTCAGCTGAAGCCATGTCAGTGACCATGAGGGAGGGAATGTCAGAGGTAGCTGATGCACTGTCAGAGAACATCAGGAAGGGAATGTCAAAGATGGTGCAGACACTATCATTGAACATGAGGGAGGGACTGTCACGGGTAGTTGAGACAGTTTTGCTCAACATGAGGGAGGGAATGTTGCAAGTCATTGAGACACTGTCAGGGTGAATGAGGGACAGCATGTCGGAGTTAGCTGCTGCAATAAGGGCACACGCCCAGACCCCGCACCCATTGACAGAATCAAATGCCACTCCCACTCCAATCCCCATACCAGCCTCTGAAAAGCCCCAAGCCGGGCCCTCCAACTTGCAGCCTGGGCCCTCAACAATGCCGCCTGCTGCCACCACTGCCGACCCTCCCCTTCAACAGGTGCACACTACCCAAGATCTTCGAAAGAATAAGCTTGGTGCCAACCTCACAAACACTGCCCGAAGGTAGGGGCGGTGGAGTCACCAAGAACAAGTGTGGCGGGCGGTCTTAAAAGGAAAGATGGGTGCAGCTTTTCTTTGCTGTTGTTATTATTATTATTGTTACTGTTATAACTGTTGTTCTCAAATTAAAAGATTTTTGTAAGTTATGTAAATTTACAAGTTTAAAAGTTAGTAAGTGATCTGAAAGTTTTTAAGTGATCGTAACTGAAAACTTTAAAGTTTGATACAAGAACCATTTTATTACAGTTAAGTACAAAGAACTGTTTGTTAAACTTGTGAATAAAATATATTTTACATTAAATCTGAATCATTTTCATTATTTGTTCCATTATTAACACAACTTTTTGAAGTAAACAAGAATAATTTCCAACATTTGTTCCATTAACACAGCACCACATTACGGAACAGGTGCAAACAGTAAACATGGTCCATGTGGAATTGTTGTCGCTGAGCCTTCAGACAGAAAAGTGTTTACAGATGAGCTGCTGGCACAAGGCTCGAGCAATCGTTAAAGGGGCACGATGGCCCGCCTTCCTCCGCCATCATGCTTCGGGTTCAGGTAGTTGCATGGCTTCCTCGTCCTCCTCCTCCTCATCATCTGCATCTCCCTCTTCATCATCAGCCACTCTCACATCAGATGGGTCTTCTCCTACCAGCTGTTGCTTCTCATGATGGCCAAGTTATGCAGCATGCAGCACACAACAGTGAACTGACTGACAACTCAGGCGAGTATAGCAAGTAGCCTCCGAAATGGTCCAGGCATTGGAAACTCTGTTTCAAGATGCCAATGGTCCTCTCTATTATGCTGTGCGTCGCAATGTGCGACATGTTGTATTCTCGGTCAGCTTCCGTCCGGGTTGCTGAAACATGGCAGATATAATGCTCTCGCGTAGGATGAACGCATCATGGGTGCTCCCAGGGTATCTTGCATCGACTGACATGATGCGATGCATGTCGTCACACACGAGCTGTACATTAATGGAGTGGAAGTCTTTTTTGTTAGTGTACATCTCGGAATCCTCCAAAGGTGCTCGCAAGGCAATGAGGGTACAATCAATGCAACCCTGTATCTTTCTGAAGCCAGCAGTCCTGTCAAACATTGCTTGGGCGATCATGGGGAACTTTATGTAGTAAATCCTCCGTGCATATACTGCAGCTGTCACCTGCCGAATGCAGACATGTGTTGCTTGTTGAGATGGCGCACACATCCCCAGTTGTAGCTTGAAACATGCGAGGTGGGCGCCGGAGGGACTGGAATGCATCATCACCCCCGGCAACCAAATTTTAGTTTGAACCAGTTGTCTAAAGGTTAATTTGTTTAAGTTTGTCGGTTTTTAGTGTCCCACTCCACCATCCTTTTAGCCAGGGGGCACTTGTATAATTTGTGTTTTGGTGCCCTCAAAAAAAAAAGCAAGGGAGCACTTGAAAAGGTTTTGGATTGTGACCCCCCCCCCCGCCCCACTTTAATCAGGGGGCACTTGATTAAAGTACACAACAAAATAGTTGTAGCTTGAAATGATCCGGATGCACAGAATGAAAGTACAGCTGCAACCTTTACTTCAACTGACAAAGCAGTCCTCCTGACGTTTCTAGGTTGCAGGTCTGTTTTCACCAACTCTCAGATCTCAGTTACAACTTCTTTGCCGAAACGCAGCCTTCTGACACAATCTTCATCACTCAGGTACAGGTACGAACGCCTAGCTCGACATACCTGATGTGGGTCAGGCCTCCTGCCCAGCACCCTACACGCTCTGATGTTTCTCATGCGACGACACGAATTACTTGTCTCCTACGTAGCACCATCATGCAGAAGGCTCGCACAAGGTATGACATTGTCAGTATTGTCCCCATTGTTAAATTTTACATTTGCAAGAAGCTCAAAATGGCACGAAGGCAGGCAGGACATATTCTTTGTTTTCTTTTTCCTCCCAAGGTCTGCATGGATGGACCACACTAGGTCTTGCGACTTCTCCTCCCTCCCTCCCCGCCGCCCCCCACCCCCCCGCCACCGAACTAATTGTAGTCTTGTGACTTCTCCCCTTCTTCACCCCTTCCCAAAACTCATTGAAGTCATGCCTAGTACAGCAGGCTTCCGATCGCCACCTTCCTCCCTGGGCTCAGTACTGAAGCTTTCCGATCGCCATCTCTCCCCCCCACCCCAAGGGCTTGTTTTCCAGCCGAGCCCCAAGCCCGTGTCTGGGCGCGGGGCCAATTCTGACGGTAGAACCTAACATCGAAAAATCGTAACTGAAGCAGTTACACCGGCGCTGATTCCAGGGGGAAACTTTGAATTAAATAATTATGCCAGAAAAAACATCGTGCACCAATAAAACAGTGCAAATGACCCGAGAAAATGGAGCCCTATATGCTTAAGTAGGGCTTGAACCCACAACTTTCTGACTGCAAGGCGAGAGTGCTGCCACTGAACCACAGCTGACACTGAAGATTCTCTTTCCAACAGATCATGTACAACTTGCATTGCCATGGGATCTCTAAAACATAATTAATTTTCTGAGGGCAGTGAGAAACTGCCAGTGACACCTCAGATAAAATAAACCTGTGTGAAATTCCTCGTTCTGTCCAAAACAACATTCAACCCGGATAGGCTGTATTCGGCAATTTCCATTACCATGATCCCAGCATGTTTGAATATTTGATTATCTCTGTCCGGATTTATCCAGGGAACATTCAAATCCATCTCTAACCAGGTATTCATTCAGCTCTTTTTTTAAAGATTAAAAAGTTTAGCTTTTACTATTTTAGATGGTAGCCTGTCTCAGTAGGGATAAACATAATCCTCTAATCCCATATCAGACTGGCCAGTTTCCTATAGCCTATAATCCTGTGATCAGAGTTAGTAACAACTTTGCATGACCTGGGCACTTTCACTGTGGGCTCAACAATCGCTCCTAAATGCTTTTACTCTCTCCCTTTGCTAGTGGACACCCATTCATTGTGTACACGTTTCCTTCACCAGTATTGATTATATAACTTGTAACTTTAGCCCCAGAACTTTCCAGTGTTAGTGTGTATCAGGATTTTAGGGCGTGCCACCTTGATTTTCCATCCGTGGTCCCTTAAATTGCGGTCGGCAGCTTATAAGAACATAAGAACATAAGAAATAGGAGCAGCAGTAGGCCACCTAGTCCCTCGAGCCTGCTCCACCATTTAATAAGATCATGACTGATCTGATCATGGACTCAACTTCACCTCCCTGCCAGCTCCTCATAACCCTTTATTCCCTTATCGCTCAAAAATCTGTCTATCTCCGCCTTAAATATATTCAATGACCCAGCCTCCACAGTTCTCTGGGGCAGAGAATTCCACAGATTTACAACCCTCTAAGAAAAAATTCCTCCTCATCTCAGTTTTAAATGGGCGGCCCCTTATTCTGAGACTATGTCCCTGAATTTTAGTTTCCCCTATGAGTGGAAATATCCTCTCTGCATCCACCTTGTCGAGCCCCCTCATTATCTTATATGTTTCAATAAGATCACCTCTCATTCTTCTGAACTCCAATGTGTACAGGCCCAACCTACGCAACCTATCCTCATAAGTCAACCCCCTCATCTCTGGAATCAACCTCGTGAACCTTCTCTGAACAGCCTCCAATGCAAGTATATCCTTCCTTAAATACGGAGACCAAAACTGTATGCAGTACTTTAGGTGTGGCCTCACCAATACCCTGTATAGTTGTAGCAGGACTTCTCTGCTTTTATACTCTATCCCCTTGCAATAAAGGCCAACATTCCATTGGCCTTCCTGATTACTTGCTGTACCTGCATACTAACTTTTTGTGTTTCATGCTCAAGGACCCTCAGGTCCCCCTGTACTGCAGCACTTTGCAATTTTTCTCCATTTAAATTATAATTTGCTTTTCTATTTTTTCTGCCAACGTGGATAACCTCACATTTTCCCACATTATACTCCATCTGCCAAATTTTCGTCCTCGCTCTAAATTATTTGGATTTGTGGGATAGTTGACCTGATGTAAATAATAACATGCACTACAGTGCTGCCCATGGAGGTTGGAGATCCAGACCTCACATCCTCACTTTTGGTCTCATACCTCCATTGTCGTGAAAAATCCCAGCACTTGCAATTTCTCTAGCTGGAGAACAAGAGAATGTTATAGAGGGGAAACGAACACAGCATTCAAAGCAGAAGTGAAAGATTTTCATTAAAATGAGAAGAGTAATAGGTTTAATAGAAGCTTTACACGCCTCTTATTTCTAACTACAATGACAGTTCCACATTCATAGTGTTCTCTTGCTCCCTTTTGGCCTCCAATGAAACCAAGACAAAATGTGAGCAGTCTTCACAGATTGTGTGAGAGAGGGTAAAGGAGGGTAAAGACAGAAACTTAAAAAAAGGCAAAGAAAATAGAGATAAAAAGATGATTAGGAAAATATGCTATTGTCAAATAGAAACATAGAAAATAGGTGCAGGAGTAGGCCATTCGGCCCTTCGAGCCTGCACCAACAATCAATAAGATAATGGCTGATCATTCCCTCAGTACCCCTTTCCTGCTTTCTCTCCATACCACTAGATCCCCTTTGCCATAAGGGCCATATCTAACTCCGTCTTGACTATATCCAATGAACTGACATCAACAACTCTCTGCGGCAGGGTATTACACAGGTTAACAACTCTCTGAGCGAAGAAGTTTCTCCTCATCTCAGTCCTAAATGGTCTACCCCTTATCCTAAGACTATGTCCCCTGGTTATGGACTTCCCAATCATCGGGAACATTCATCCCGCATCTAACCTGTCCAGTCCCATCAGAATCTTATACGCTTCAATAAGATCCCCTCTCATCCTTCTAAACTCCAGTGAATAAAGGCCCAGTTGATCCAGTCTCTCCTCATATGACAGTCCAGCCATCCCTGGAATCAGTCTGGTGAACCTTCGTGGCACTCCCTCAACAGCAAGAACGTCCTTCCTCAGATTAGGAGACCAAAACTGAACACAATATTCCAGGTGAGGCCTCACCAAGGCCCTGTACAACTGCAGTAAGAATTCCCTGCTCCTATACTTAAATCCCCTTGCTATGAAGGCCAACATTCCATTTGCCTTCTTCACCGCCTGCTGTACCTGCATGCCCACTTTCAGTGACTGATGAACCATGACACCCAGGTCTCATTGCACCTCCCCTTTTCCTAATCTGCCACCATTCAGATAATATTCTGCCTTCGTGTTTTTGCCCCCAAAATGGATAACCTCACATTTATCCACATGATACTGCATCTGCCATGCATTTGCCCACTCACCTAACCTGTCCAAGTCACCCTGCAGCCTCTTAGCGTCCTCCTCACAGCTCACACTGCTACCCAGTTAAATGTCATCTGCAAACTTGGAGATAATACACTCAATTCCTTCATCTAAATCGTTAATGTACATTGTAAAGAGCTGGGATCCCAGCACTGAGCCCTGCGGCACCCCACTAGTCACTGCCTGCCATTCTCAAAAGAACCCTTTTATCCCAACTCTCTGCTTCCTGTCTGCCAACCAGTTCCCTATCCATGTCAGCACATTACCCCCAATACCATGTGCTTTGATTTTGCACACCAATCTCTTGTGCGGGACCTTGTCAAAAACCTTTTGAAAGTCCAAATACACCACATCCACTGGTTCTCCCTTGTCTATTCTGCTAGTTACATCCTCAAAAAATTCCAGAAGATTCGTCAAGCATGATTTCCCTTTCATAAATCCATGCTGACTTGGTTCGATCATGTCACTACTTTCCAAATGCGCTGCTATTTCATCCTTCATGATTGATTCCAACATTTTCCCCACTACTGATGTCAGGCTAACCGGTCTATAATTACCCGTTTTCTCTCTCTCTCTCCTTTTTTAAAAAGTGGTGTTACATTAGCTACCCTCCAGTCCATAGGAACCGATCCCGAGTCGATAGACTGTTGGAAAATGACCACCAATGCATCCACTATTTCTAGGGCCACTTCCTTAAGTACTCTGGGATGCAGACTATCAGGCTTCGGGTTTTATCGGCCTTCAATCCCATCAATTTCCCGAACACAATTTTCCGCCAAAATAAGGATATCCTTCAGTTCCTCCTTCTCACTAGACCCACTGTCCCCTAGTACATTTGGAAGGTTATTTGTGTCTTCCTTCGTGAAGACGAACAGAAGTATTTGTTCAATTGGTCTGCCATTTCTTTGTTCCCCATTATAAATTCACCTGAGTCCGACTGCAAGAGACCTACGTTTGTCTTCACTAATCTTTTTCTCTTCACATATTTATAGAAGCTTTTGCAGTCAGTTTTTATGTTCCCTGCAAGCTTCCTCTTGTACTCTATTTTCCCCCTCTTAATTAAAACCTTCGTCCTCCTCTGTTGGATTCTAAATTTCTCCCAGTCCTCAGGTTTGTTGCTTTTTCTAGCCAATTTATATGCCTCTGTCTTGGCTTTAACATTATCCTTAATTTCCCTTGTTAGCCATGGTTGAGCCACGTTCCCCATTTTATTTTTACTCCAGACAGGGGTGTACAATTGCTGAAGTTCATCCATGTGATCTTTAAATGTTTGTCATTGCTTATCCACCATCAACCCTTTAAGTATCCTTTGCCAGTCTATTCTAGCCAATTCACGCCTCATACCGTTGAAGTTACCTTTCCTTAAGTTCAGGACCCTAGTTTCCGAATTAAGTGTGTCACTCTCCACCATAATAAAGAATTCTACCATATTATGGTCACTCTTCCCCCAAGGGGCCTCGCATAACAAGATTGCTAATTAGTCCCTTCTCATTACACATCACCCAGTCTCGGATGGCCAGCTCTCTAGTTGGTTCCTCGACATATTGGTCTAGAAAACCATCCCTAATACACTCCAGGAAATCCTCCTCCACCGCATTGCTACCAGTTTGGTTAGCCCAATCAATATGTAGATTAAAGTCGCCCATGATAACTGCTGTACCTTTATTGCACACATCCCTTATTTCTAGTTTGATGCTGTCCCCAACCTTTAGTAGTAAAGCCAAGGAAGTGGCATACAAATTGGCCAGAAATAGCAGCGAACCCGGGGACTGGGAGAAATTTAGAACTCAGCAGAGGAGGACAAAGGGTTTGATTAGGGCAGAACCGTTCCAGTGTCCCAGGAATTTGAACCCCTACCTCTTGCACCACTCCTCAAGCCACGTATTCATCTGAGCTATCCTGCGATTCCTACTCTGACTAGCACGTGGCACTGGTGGCAATCCTGAGATTACTACCTTTGAGGTCCTACTTTTTAATTTAGCTCCGAGCTCCCTCAATTCGTCTCGTAGGACCTCATCCCATTTTTTACCTGTATCGTTGGTACCTATATGCACCACGACAACTGGCTGTTCACCCTCCCTTTTCAGAATATCCTGCACCCGCTCCGAGACATCCTTGACCCTTGCACCAGGGAGGCAACATACCATCCTGGAGTCTCGGTTGCGGCTGCAGAAACACCTACCTATTCCCCTTACAATCGAATCCCCTATCACTATCCACCCATGGGTGCAGGACATTCTGAAAAGGGAGGGTGAATAACCATTTGTCACATTTCTATTTCTATTGCAATGAAGAATCTAAGCAGGAGCCAATTTTCTACCAGATACATGCATCATTGTGAAAGTGAGGACGGAAACACTCCACGGTTGATATTCAAACACATGCACATAAGGAACACAGATCACTGGCCTCCCACTATTAATGTGACATGTAATGATTAAAAAAAAACATCGCTGACAACATAATAATTCTGGTAAGAATTATGTTGGAATGGCTCAGTGCTTGCACCTTCCTGGAAAGTGTGCACAGGTGGATTACTGTGGTATCCTCTACAGTTGAGCACTCTGTTAATCTTTATTATAAAAGGTGAGACACAAAGGGCCCAATTTTCCACAAGAAAAAAAACGGGCGCCCCTCCGAGCTGGGCGCCCGTTTTTCGCGCCTAAAAAAATCCTCGATAGTCTCCACCGACTTACAGGTCCTGTGGCACTCGGCGCAGCCGGCACGAGCTGTGGGGGGGGGCGGAGCCAGGTCCCTGCGCTGAAAACAGTGCCGGGATCTCTGCACATGCGCGCTAGTCGGCACGCAAGTGCAGTAGCTCCAGGCGCCGAACTGTGTGGGAGGGGCCCGAAGCACGCAGCCCCTAGCCCTGGCTGAATGGCCTCACTGGGGCTGCGTGAATGAGGCTCCTCCCACGGCCAGCTCCTGCTCCCCGCCCGACCAGACCCGACCCGACACCCGCTCTCCCCCGCCCCGACCGAGACCCGCTCCCCCCCCCCCGCCCGGACCCGACACCCGCTCTCCCCCCCCCGCCCCGACCCGACACCCGAGACCCGCTCCCCCCCCCGCCCCGACACCCGCTCTCCCCCCCCCCCCCCCGCCCCGACCCGACACCCGCTCCCCCCCGCCCCGACAGAGACCCGAGACCTGCTCTCCCCCCCCGCTCCCCGACCCGAGGCCCGCTCCCCCCCCCCGACCCGACACTCGCTCCCCCCCCCGACCCGACACCCGCTCCCCCCCGCCCCGACAGAGACCCGAGACCTGCTCTCCCCCCCCGCTCCCCGACCCGAGGCCCGCTCCCCCCCCCGACCCGACACTCGCTCCCCCCCCCGACCCGACACCCGCTCCCCCCCCCCGACCCGACACCCGCTCCCTCCCCTCCCTCTCTCCCCCCCCACTCTCTCCCTCTCCCCCCTCCCTCCCTCTCTCGCTCAGCGGCACGAACAGCTACAGAATTCTTCACTTTCACACAGGTAGGAAGATGGTTTATTTAATCTTTTCTTGGCTTATAAATGTTTATTCAGGTTGGATTTATTTGTATAATATTTGTCGAAGTATAAATAAGGATTTATTGTCAAATTTAATGAGTTCCCTTCCCCCCTCCACCTCGTTCTGGGTACCTAATTTGTAACCTGCGCCTGATTTTTTAATGTGTAGAACAGGTTTTTTCAGTTCTACAAAAATCTTCACTGGCTCCATTCTACTTTAGTTTGGAGTACATTTTCACTGTGGAAACTTTCAAATCAGGCGTCAGTGGCCAGACACGCCCCCTTTTGAAGAAAAAATTCTGTTCTAAACTAGAACTGTTCTACCTGACTAGAACAGCAGAAAAAAAAATGTGGAGATTTGCGATTTCTAAAATAGTCCGTTCTCCACCAGTTGCTCCTAAAAATCAGGCGCGAATCATGTGGAAACTTGGGCCCATTGAATGCCCTTTGGGCAACGTACCAAGGACTGTTGCTGAACCACGTGAGACACAGCCATCGGAAGATGAAGGGAGAAGAATTGGGAAAAAAGGATTAAGTTTACCTATCTCTTTTTGTTTAAAGCCACTCCAATATTTAAGGTAAATAGGTGGATATCAGTGCTGTGCTAGTCTGTTCCTACAGTAAGGTAAATGGGTGGATATCAGTGCAGGGTTAGCTTGCTCTTACAGTGAGGTAAATGGGTGGCTATCAGTGCTGTGTTAGCCTGCTCCTACAGTGAGGTAAATGGGTGGATATCAGTGCTGGGTTCACCTGCTCCCATAGGAAGGTAAATGATTGAATATCAATGCTAGATTAATCTATCTTACTCGTATCTCTGTACCAACCCACTGGAATAAATTGTAGATATTGTAAATAGATAATTCATAAAAATAGAATCGGCCATATCAAAACATACTCTTGCTGAACAGTAAAATGTGAATTATTTGAATTAGATATGGAGTTATCTGGCCCTGATAAGTGAATCTGCCTCTGAAAGTGCCCCATTGCTGGAAAGAAAGAGAGACGACAGTCAATCATTTGCATGCACAACTCTTGTGTACTAAAAATAAACCAACAGTAACGCTGCAGGAAAAAACAGTCACATTATCCAAGGCTCCACCCACTGCTTTTCTGCCGTCTAAAAATAAGTCTTCCTTGCACAGTGACATGCTGTTTCACAGAGAATAGTGAGACTGCAGGAACTGGCATTGGTTCTGCACATCACATCCTCAGGAGCTTCCGAACTAATCTTGCAGATAATGATCAAAAAAGTGACTTCATAAAAAGCTGATATACATACTGGTAAAGCCATTTCACTGTTTGGTGATGCATTGTATAGCCTGCACTGACCATCTGATCACAAGATCATAAAATAGGCATCGAGACAGGCCATTAGCTCCATCCAACTCCTCTGTTGAGAAACAAACTGCAGTTTCCTTTTCACAAAATCCAAGGGGGTAATTTTAACCCCCATAAACAGGTGGGTTTGGCTCAGGTGGGAGGTTAAAAAGTTGAAAACCTGCAACTAGAACCCAACCTGCCTCAATTCCAGTTTTAACAAAGGTGGGCTGAGGGGCGGCAACCAACCCGTACACAGGAGACGGGTCTGGCATTGAAACCTTTTATGGTAGCTGTGTTTCGCCACTTTAACAAGTCTTTTATTTTTAACCCAGTTAGGGCGGGTTTCCCGGGCCTCGGGCAACCCGGCAGGTAAAAGGAGGCGAGAAGGACCGGATCCATCAAGTAAGTGCCTTTACAGCACTGCTTGTGGGCCAGGAATGTTTCCTCCAGGTCCAACAAACTTACCCTGTAAACCACCGTTCCTCCGGCCACGTAATCGGAACCCCAGCCCCTCGACCACTATCTCCACCCTTCCACGATTTGTCTGCTCCCGTGCCCATGATCGGATACCCCACCCCACATCACCATTTCGCTCCCCCATCACCCCGACCACCATCTATCGGCCCCTCAACAACATTCTACACCCCCACCACCATCTCCATGTCTCCACAATCTCTCCCACATCACCACTAGAACCCCAACAGCAATCTCTCTGTACCTACTGCTCCACTGTGCTCTTCTGTTGCAGGCTTCCTGCCTGCCCTCCCCTACCCCTACCCCACTGGCCCCACCCCCGATAGGCAGCGAGCTTATCAATCAGGCTGTCAAAAGTTGGCCAATTTCTATTTAGCAGGTATGGATCCATCTTCCCAAATTGCTCTTAAATGGACAGTCTGTCCCAGAAGCTTATGATTATGTCTTGTGTGGGGAATAAAAATATCACTGGTGCAGTCGAAGTGAGCTGTCTGAAGTTGGGGGTAAGGAAATTGTTCGTGAGATCTTTACTCTGTGCTATACCTGATCTGATGCCGACACTGGGTGCCTGAAATGGATTAGTTCCATAATGATACTGTAATGTATATACATAAGGTCTGCCTACCACCAGGGGGCACTACCGTCGGAGGTCCTAGGATCATAGGTACACTCGTGCTGGGCCCGGTATATAACCTGAACTTTACCTTTGTATCTTCACTTCTGAAAGCCATTAAAGACTGACCAGGTTACACCTAGTCACTGGCTCACAGTACGGAATTCATTGTATCATTTCATACACCACAGATACGATCTCTGATTTTGAGCACAAAAATTCACTCAATTAAAAAACAATAATGAGTGTCCTGCCAATGTTCTCAATAGCATTACAATGCATAGAACTATGAAAATTGGAAGGTTCTCATCGTCACATTGAGGAATGGCCATGTGAGATATGTAATTACAAAGCACAGTTATACTGTGAGATTATGAACAGTCACATATTTGGAAAAGTTATTGTTAATTTCAAAATCGTATTCAAATGTGGTGGAAACAATATTAAATTTGTACCAACTAAAAAATCTAGAGAAGTGCTAAAAAGTCAGTTGTTTCTGCCAGAATCAGAGACAATAAAAAAATCTAATAAAAACACACACTTTTCTTAAGTACATACACAGTCAAGATAACTGGTTAAAGTGGCATCCTTGATTAATAATCGTAGCTTGTGTGATATATATTTTGCTCCTTATTGCTGTCAGAAGCAAAATTCCTGCAGACCAATTCTTCCAAATGAAATCACCAAATGATAAAAATTGCAATTAGCGCTGTTGTTAACCTGGACAGCATAGACCATTTCCCATACCTCGGGAGCCTCTTAGCAACAAGAGCAGACATTGACGATGAGATTCAACACCGCCTCCACTGCGCCAGTGCAGCCTTCGGCCGCCTGTGGAAAAGAGCGCTTGAAGATCAGGCCCTCAAAACTGCCAACAAGCTCATGGTCGACAGGGTTGTAGTAATACCCGCCCTCATGTATGGCTCAGAGACATGGACCATGTACAGTAGACACCTCAAGTCGCTGGAGAAATACCACCAATGATGCCTCCGCAAGATCCTAAAAATCCCCTGGGACGACAGACGCACCAACATTAGCATCCTCGACCAGGCCAACATCCCCAGCATTGAAGCACTGACCACACTCGATCAGCTCCGTTGGGCAGGCCACATCGTTCACATGCCAGACACGAGATGCCCAAAGCAAGCGCTCTACTCGGAACTCCTCCACAGTAAACGAGCCAATGGTGGGCAGAGGAAACGCTACAGGGACACCCTCAAAGCCTCCCTGAAAAAGTGCAACATCCCCACTGACACCTGGGAGTCCCTGGCCAAAGATCGCCCTAAGTGGAGGGAGTGCATTCGGGAGGGCGCTGAGCACCTCAAGTCTCAACGCCGAGAGCATGCAGAAATTAAGCGCAGGCAACAGAAAGAGCATGCGGCAAACCTGTCCCACACACCCTTTCCCTCAACGACCAATTGTCCCACTTGTGACAGGGACTGTGGCTCTCGTATTGGACTGTTCAGCCATTTAAGGATTCATTTTAAGAGTGGAAGCAAGTGTTTCTCGATTCCGAGGGACTACCCTATGATGATGATAATGATAATTCGGTTAAAAGATGAGGACAGGTTGCATAGATTAGGTTTGTATTCCCTTGAGTATAGAACATAAGAACATAAGAATTAGGAACAGGAGTAGGCCATCTAGCCCCTCGAGCCTGCTCCGCCATTCAACAAGATCATGGCTGATCTGGCCGTGGACTCAGCTCCACTTATCTGCCCGCTCCCCGTAACCCTTAATTCCCTTATTGGTTAAAAAATCTATCTATCTGTGTAAAATAGAATTCCTGTGGTGGGAGAGTAGTCTGAGTTGGGTTGTGAGATTTCTTGTCTCATCTCACACATTGAGCTTACCAAGCCAGCCAGAAGCCATTCCCATTCCAAGCAGTAACTGCATCCACAATACTAGAACTGCTTCTCCTGCTCTGTTATTGCCTGGACTATATTCATGGTAACTTCCTCACCCACATCAGGTGACACCCTGCAAGGGCAATGATTGGCTCTTATCTCAGACCTTCCCCAAAGTATTGGCAATGAGTGATTCACACTCAGCATGTGACCTCAACAGTGAGCTTCCCACCACTGACCTCAACAGTGAGCTTCCCACCTCTCTGGTGCGGGGAGGGAGGGTCCAGAACAGGAGGGCATAAGCTTAAAATCAGAGCTAGGCCTTTCCGGGATGATGTCAGGAAGCACTTCTTCATACAAATGGTAGTGGAAATCTGTAACTCTCCCCCCAAAACACTGTTCAGGCTAGGTTAATTGAAAATTTCAAAACTGAGATCGATAGATATTTGTATTGCAAGGGTATTAAGGGCTACGGAACTAAGGTGAGTAGATGGAGTTAAGATACAGATCAGTATGATCACATTGATGGTGGAACAGGCTTGAGAGGCTGAATGGCCTCCTCCTATGTTCCGATTAGCATACTTGTGGTTGTCGGCTAACTGCTGGATCGCCTGCGCTTTCTCCACCCACCATCTGTTCTGTTATATATGCAGACTTATAGATATACTCTCTGTGTAGTCACTGTATAGTTGCATAAGATGGAGACTGGTTACCTGATGTACTATCAATAAGGTTTTCACTGTGTTTATACTATGCTGGCACAACTAGAGGGTGCAACTGGTGGAGACCAGGGTTTCTTGCCCCTGTGTCAGAGGCTGTCCACCAAAGGGCACTGCGGTGGGAGACCTGAGGGTCACCTGCATAAGTGTTCAGGGCCCAGTATAAAAGGATGACCACCATGCTTGTGCCTCACTCGGGAGTTATGAATAAAGGACCAAGGTCACTACAGTTTGAGGACAACACATTGCCTCGATGAGTCATTCATAAGTGCATTACAGACATAACATGTTCTTTTGGTCACAGGTTTTTTGTTGGACCTTGGCCTTTAGCCGTCCGTAGAGCTGCTTTCTTACTCTCGAGTTGTGTTGGTGTTTTAAATTCAGAAATGCCTTGCGCTTGCGGCTTATCAGCTCCTTGATCTCTTGGTCGTTCTCGTCAAACAAGCCTTGGTGTTTCCTGGTCGAGTGACCGAGCGCCTCTTCACAGGTGCTAATTATAGAGGCCTTAAAAGGCGCTGTGGACACTTTGCGTCTCTGGGTCAACGGGAGTCGCCAGGTTGGCAGTGAGGCGATGGCTGAATAGGATTTTCTTATCAGGGTCTTTGAGTGCCCCAGCGTTGATTTTCCTGCAGCATTATTTCTGTTGCCGTCGCTGCTTTGTGGCTATATTGATGTTGATGACAGAGTGAATTAGGCGGTGGTCCGTCCAGCAGTCGTCAGTTCCTGTCATGGTGCGGGTGATGCGCTCGTCCGTGCTGTCCCTCCCTCGGACGATGACGTAGTCGAGCAGATGCCAGTGCTTGGGGCGAGGGTGTTGCCATGATGCCTTGTACTTGTCTCTCTGACAGAACATCCCCAGCATCGAAGCATTGACCACGCTCGATCAACTCCGTTGGGTAGGCCACATCTTCCGCACACCCAACCCGAGACTCCCAAAGCAAGCGCTCTATTCGGAGTTTCGACACGGCAAGCGAGCCCCAGGTGGGCAGAGGAAATGCTTCAAGGACACTCTCAAAGCCTCCTTGATAAAGTGCAATATCCCAATGTGGATATATGAACGGGATATATGGAATTAAAGACAGTAAAGTGAACTGGATATATGAAAATGTATAAGCCATGGAAAAATAACTAAGAGAATGTCAGATTGCAAATAATACAACATCAGCACAATTAACAGGCTTTCTCAAGGTTTTAAGTTACTAATCCTGCCAATAATATAAATTGTAACATGAAATGAATATATGGATAAATCTGCAGAATTGCAAGGTCTCAGTTAGTAGTCACGCCAGTAAAGTTGTAACATTCAGAGGCAATGCTTGAGCTTTCGTCAAAACATCCCATATAGATTGACTAATGAGTGGCTGAGTTGGAATGTCAATCTAATTGTATCTTGTTATCTATTTTCAAAAATGTATAACTGTTGTCGCTTTATGATGTAACTTCACTTATCCGTAGGAAGTGTGTACGCTCTATCGAGAGAGTATATCTTCTGTCTGATAAGTCTTGCCGGCCGGTAAAATAAAGACTGCTTTGTTGAAAGCACAATAGGTATTCGACTCAGTAATTTTACTGAACCAGATTGAGAGAAAATAATCTACATTTACATTTGGTGTCAGAAGTGGGATTAAAGACAATATCTGTGCTGGGTTGGGAACCAGAGCGTGCAGGGGCTGGACGATAGCATTGATAGCTCGAAGGTCTTGGACTAAACGGTATTCGTTTGGTCTGCCTGGCTTAGGCACTGCCAGTATAGGAGTATTACACGGCGACTGGCATCGGACCAAAATCCCCTGTTCCATTAGCCCCTTAATCAGTCGGTGGATACTCGGTATTGCCTGTGATTTCAGTGGGTACTGTCGGATAGAGGGCCAGTCCACATTGCCCTTCACTGGGATCTCAATCGGATCAATGGGAGTATAACCCACATGGGAGGGGTCCTCTGCTCACACATGAGGATCCACATAGTCAGGTATGTCAGAGCCAGTATGATGCTGTAGAGTTGTTAAGACCTTCTCGTGGTCCCCATGAAATTGGACTGTTCGGCCATGTTTTACGATTTGCACATCCCGGCTGGTAGGGTCAGCCTCATCTATGGCCTTGCGTACCATAACTCCCAAATCTTTAGCATGGTGAGGGGCTAATACTTCACGAGCAATATGCGGTGCCATTGTTAGGGGCTGTTTCCACAGATTCTTATCCATTTCCACAAAATCTGCCTCTCCTTCCGGTCCAGTCACCCTAGCCCTTAATAGAATTCCCTTCACTTCCCCTTCGTGATCCTGATAAAAGTTCTGCAGGTCCTGATTCTTTCCGCTGGGATCGTATGCTAGGGTTACGTGATAGGGTGCCTGCGGCAGGTCCAGAGACCACCACTGAGGGGTTCTAGTGGTATAATACTGCCGCTTAAGGGTTCCCTGTTTTACAATAATCCCATCGTCTCCACACTCTAAATGCAACTGGAATTTGCAGAGGAGGTCTCTAGCCATCAAGTTACAGTCCAGATTGGTAGTGATGACAAATCGATGTTCTACCGATTCTTCCTGGTAACCCACTTTAACCGGTTCTGACACCGGGAATGTCAAGATTTGTCCCAGGAATCCCGAAAGTTCTTGTGTTTCAGTAGAGGCAGGGAGTTTAAGCTTTCATTGTACAGAATACATGAAGGCTCCCGTATCTATCAAAAAGGGTTGCCACTCATTCAGAATTTTTAACAATATCATTGGTTCGTCGTCCGGGGAGGATCCCTGCACAATCAAGCTGCGTAGTCAATCGGGGGACAATTGACCAAAGGGGTTGTTCTGGGAGAAGTTAGTGTAAGATCCTCCTCTCCCTCCTTGCCCCCCTCCTCTTCCTTTTCCATGCTGACGGTAGGGGCAATTTTTATTCCAATGTCCTTCCTGCCCACAATTAAAACAGTCAATTCCTCTTACCCAGTCCCTGCCTCTTCCCATACCATGCCGGGGACAATAGGGAGGTTTATTAGCAGGGCTCGGGCCGTTTGGTTGTTTAGTATAACCATATCCTTGCTTATCCATCCAATCCTGTATGCAACACTGCGGTTCTATTGATCCTTCCTCCCGAGATGGCTCTTCCTTTCTAGTCACGTATTCAATCTTGACCCGGGTTTGGGGGCGCACCTCCCCCCTCCCCCCTCCCCTTTCTTTTCCTGCCAATAATATCTAACCGCCCTTTCCATCTGGGCTTTACTGTTATCTGCCCAATTCATATTATTTGTCCGGATAGCGTGAGCAATCGAATAGGGCAGGCACTGAAGTAGAATAGCGCAGAATTGAGGAGAATCCTCTCCTGCCCTGAAGGCATTATCTCCTGATTGACTCCCGTATATTTCAATAAATCTTTCCATAAATTCATCGGGAGTTTCTTCACGCTTGGGTTTAGTTTCTAATACTGTGGCCATACTGATGGGCTTCTGAAGGGTCGTGGTGAGAGCATTAAAGATAGCGTTTAGGCGATCCTGGACATCGTTAGGGTGAGCAACCAACAATGCATCATGAGTAGCACGTCCTAGGTGAGTTAGAAATCGGGTGTGTTCAGTTGGGCTCAAGGTTTGCTTTACCAAGGCCCACAGGTCCCTTGATTCTGCATTATAAACTGAAATAGTTGTTCGAAGATAATCTATAAATTTGATAGGTTCTTTTTTCCGATCTGGTATGCTGGCCATAAGGGCCATAATTTTGTTCGGTTTCCAGGGCACATAGACATCTATAGTGGGGTGGTCTGCAGCTTGTTGTGCATCAAGATTTGGCATTGGTCTGACAGGGAATTGGTGTCGGGACCTTGGGATCTTGGAAATCATTCCTAGGTCGGAGGATGTTTCGGAGCTGTCTGACTGCTTGACAGTTATGCGTCTCGATCGGCGGGGGTGTTTGCTATGTCTTTCACAACTTGGACTGGTAGATTGACTAGAAGATTTACGGGACTGTCTGTGATATCGAGATATAGTTCTGCCCTTTCGAGTGTGAGATCTGGTCCTTTCGGCTATATTGCTTGTGAACTGGGGATCCGAATCGCTATCAGAGGATGAGGAGTCAGTTTGGGTTTGTTGCTTTGTTCGTATGGGGTTATTTTTAACTCCTCTTGCCGGAGTGTAAGGTGGAGGGTGTTTGGAAGAGGACTGGAGCAAGGGGCCAGGGGGTGCGGGAGGCGCCGTTGGGCGCTGAGTCAGTGACCACTCATCAATTTCATCATCAGCCATTTGACTACGTAGTCAGTCAATACCTTTCTCAGAGGTCCCAGAGGATCTCTTAGTAAGTTTCTCGTGCGCACATTCTTTCTTTAAGATGTCTACAGTTTTAACATGTGTTCCCTCTGTCAATGAGAGTCCTAATTTAATAGTATTTATTTGCCAACTTGACAGAAGTGATGCATCTTTTAATTTTTGACAATAGTGTCGCCATGTTGCAATTAAATTTTTGTCCTCTTTTCCTCGTCCCCTTCTCCAAATTAATCCCTGTGCCTTTTTTGCTACCTCTACGCTTCTAGTGCCACCTAGAGGCCACTGGTCATCTCCTAATAATTTGTTCAGGGTTCCTGATAATTTTCTAAAGTCTTCAGCTCTTTCAGGGAATTCCTCACATAACTTTTGTAGCGGACTATCCGCATCCGTTGTTTTATCCAACTGATTACCCATTTTCACGCTGCCCCTCGTATTACCGTGTCGTTACGCATTCGCGTCGTCGTGCGATTTGAACAAACTTAAAATAAACACAGACTTTACTGAAACTAACACTGACTTTGAACAAACTCAAAATAAACAGACTTTACTAATGCTAACACTGACTTCCGCGTCGCCCCGCGGTTCATGTTGCCGCGCGATTTGAAACACTTAAAATAAACAGGCTTTACTAAAGCTAACACTGATTTCCGCGTCGCCCCACGGTTCGCGTCGCCGCACGATTTGAAACACTTAAAATAAACAGACTTTACTAAAGCTAACACTGATTTCCGCGTCGCCCCACGGTTTGCGTCACCGCGCAATTTGAAACACTTAAAATAAACACGGACTTCCGCGTCGCCCCGCGGTTCGTGTTGCCGCGCGATTTAACAAACTTAAAATAAACACAGACTTACTGAAACCAGCACTGACGTTGGCATCACCCCGTGGTTCGCTTTGCTGCGCGTTCGCGTCGGCCCACGTTCACTCTGCCGCGCACTCGCGCCGCCGCACGTCCCACGCCGCTACGCGTTTCACGCTGCTGCGCGTCTGCGTCAGCCCACGTTCACTCGGCCGCGCGCTCGCGCCACCGCACGTCTCACTCCGCTGCGTGTTAGAGCCACCGCGCGCTTATCTAGCCCTACCTTTCGAGTTGCTGCGTGAGTTAAATTCAATCAGTGCCTAGACGGGCCAAGTGATATACGAGGTCGACGTCACACCTGACTTGAACACCTATCCTCTATTTAATTCCCCATAAGCCTTACTTAATTCGCTGTGAGCCTAATTTTCTAAATTTGATTTCTTATGAGCCTTATTTAATTTCTTTTAGTCTCCAAATTTCCCTATCCTTTCGTGTCACTGCGCAGTTTAAATCCAATCAGTGCCTAGACGGGCCAAGTGATATACAAGGTCGATGTCACACCTGACTTGAACACTTATTTCCGAAAGTTTAAATTCAATCAGTGCCTAGACGGGCCAAGTGATATGCAAGGTCGATGTCACACCTGATTTGAACACTTATTTCTAAATTTAGAAGGTATTCGCCAGATTGTTATGGATTTCGTTCAGACACTACCCGAGAACCAGCGAGTGGCTAAACTTTTCTCAGACTTTTGAAACCGGGGGAAACTGGAACAGTATTGAAATCATACTCACTCCAGTGGCCATTTTCCCCTCGTCTCGTCCAAGGCTAGTCTGGCTCTTAATTCTCAAGTTTTCGGCAGTCGTTCGTTGAGATCCCACTTCTGACACCAAATGTAAATGTCGATTCTTTTCTCTCAATCTGGTTCAGTAAAATTACTGAGTCGAATACCTATTGTGCTTTCAACAAAGCAGTCTTTATTTTACCGGCCGGCAAGACGTATCAGACAGGGGATATACTCGCTCGATAGAGCGTACACACTTCCTACGGATAAGTGAAGTTACATCGTAAAGCGACAACAGTTATACATTTTTGAAAATAGATAACAAGATACAATTAGATTGACATTCCAACTCAGCCACTCATTAGTCAATCTATATGGGATGTTTTGACGAAAGCTCAAGCATTGCCTCTGAATGTTACAACTTTACTGGCGTGACTACTAACTGAGACCTTGCAATTCTGCAGATTTATCCATATATTCATTTCATGTTACAATTTATATTATTGGCAGGATTAGTAACTTAAAACCTTGAGAAAGCCTGTTAATTGTGCTGATGTTGTATTATTTGCAATCTGACATTCTCTGAGTTATTTTTCTATGGCTTATACATTTTCATATATCCAGTTCACTTTACTGCTGCACAGAGACTCCTACTGTCCATAGATCGCAGCGTGGGCTGGCCCATGCTGCCCCTGAGCCCTCGCCTCTTCTGGGCCCCAAACTCATGACTCTCTAGGCAGGATCACGTCGCTCTACGGTCTCTTGCCATTCCTCCGCCCCGACTTTGCTGCTTGCCGCCTCTTCTGTTGATCCTGCCCACGCTTCATTCAGCGACATGGATTTTGGTGACGTCAATCCAGTCGCCCTCCTGGAAGCCGTCGCTATCCGACTAGCTCGCGCTGCACCCTGCGGAGGCTGCCTCTCCCCTTTATCCCCGACCTGTCGCTGGTGTTCCCTCGCAGGCCGGGGGCCGCCGCACTGTGTGCCAGGCCGCTCCACCTCTCCCCCTTATCCCTGACCTGCCGCTGGTGTTCCCTCGTAGGTCGGGGCTGCCGCGCTGTGAAAATAATGCCTTTGACTAAGAGTACCAAGTGACTTAATACCAGAGAATGAGCTAACACAATATTTTATTCAACATTATTAGTAAAAAAGCAAAAAATATCAGATGATTATTGTGAGCGAGTGGTTCCAAGAGAACTAACCAAACGACACCGATAACTCAGCTCTGTCTCCCCTTCGGTGGTCAAATCCATGCTTGGTGAAACAGGAAGCTGTCATATTGTAAAGTGGTTATGTTAGTGGACTAGAATGGAAGTTCAAATAATGTAAATGTAGATGCTTTTCCTCAATCTGGTTCAATAAAATTACTGAGTCGAATACCTATTGTGCTTTAAACAAAGCAGTCTTTATTTTACCGGCCGGCAAGACTTATCAGACAGAAGATATACTCTCTCGATAGAGCGTACACACTCCCTACAGATAAGTGACGTTACATTGTCAAGGCACGATGGTTATACATTTTCGGCAAAAGATAACAAGATAGGGCTAGAGTGACATCCCAGCTCAGCCCATCTCTTTTGATCCCTCCTTCCCTTTGTCCACTCATAAGCCGACCCAAGCATGGTCCGATTTTAAACAAAGACCTTCTGTCAATGTTTCAGGTTAATAACATGATTTAATAAGACCTTGAGGTTTTTCTGCAAGCTGTGGGTTTTGTTTCAATATGTGTTAGTGTTGTAACATTTCGCAGTCTCGAGTCTGAGATGTCATGGCTATTCCTCCATGAATTGTTTGTTAGCTTATACTGTCCCTATACAATTCCCACGTTCTCAACTTCAATGTCTCTATACATTTTTAAACATTCACAATCCCACCATGCAAGTTTGAGAATTTGGATTCAGTTTTTTACAAAAACTTAGGCAAGGAAACCGGTCACCCTTACCGGTTTGGCCAATATATGTAACTCCACTCCCACATCGACTCTTAACTGCCCACTGAAGTGGACTTGTATGCTACTCAGTTGCATCAATCTACTTGTGGTTTATGAAGGAGGCCCAAAACCACCATCTCGGGGCAGCTTGGGATGGGTAATGTGAAGTCCTGTCCCCTCAGTACAGATTCACACGAGGCATGTAGTGAAGTCAAGGTCACTCTGGACCTGCAACTTTATTTCACAGCTCTGGAATGCTGCACTTGCCTGAGACCTGTCCTTATATACCTGTCTCTTGCAAGTGCACCCCTGGTGGTAAGGTATGCTGATGGTTACAGGTCATATCTTATTACAGTCATGTATAGCATGTTAGGATACAGTTATATATAATAATGTAAGATACATGACAGGTAATAAGTGCAGGCTTTGCTAGCGATACCCACATCCTGTAAAGGACATGAAGGTCCCGAAATTGACCTCCGCCCAAAACGGTGGTCGAGTTGGCCTCTTGAGCGATATTCCACTCTTTGTTTTTATTTTCAGGTGGACCGGAAGTCGCTCATAATGGGGGCGCAAGTGGGGCGGTGAGTACACCAGTGGGGCGGAGGTTTGGGGGTGGGAGGTGTGGGGGGGGGGGGGGGGGGGAAGTGTAGTGACCGCCGCGATGACATCGTCACGGCACTGCGTCACCACAGCTCTCCACTTCACTTGAAGAGGAGAGCCTGCACGATGTTTAAACTTCTTTAAACTCTTTAATGGGAGCCGCGCCACTCTTGCAGAAGGCCTCGGCCTCACTGCACCGCTGCGAAAAATCTTGCCTGGCGGGAGGAAGATTTGCTCGGCGTAATTTCGCCATTGTGAGGGCGGGGGTACGATGTACTTAACACTTCATAGCCAATTATGAACTTTGGAAGCGTAGTTTCTGTTGTCATGTAAGAAACAATGCAGCTGGTTTATGCACAGCAAGATCCCAAGAACCACAATTAGATAATGACCAGATAATCTGTTGGTTGAGGGATAAATATTAGCACTACATCAGGGAGAACTCCTCTGCTCATTTCAAAATAGTGCCGTGACATCTTTTACGTCCACCCGAGAGGGCAGACGGGTTCTCGGTTTAATGTCTCATCTGAAAGATGACACCACCAACAGTACAGAACTTCCTCAGTATTGCACTGGAATGTTAGCCTAAATTATGTGCTCAACACTCTGGAGTGGGACCTGAACCCACAACCTTCTGACTCAGAGCTGGGAGAGCTACCACCTGGGCCATGGCCAACACATCATTTTATTCTCGAAGCCAATTTATTTCAACATAGGTTGTCGAAAACAGATTGGACTAGAATTTCCGATGGGATAGCACCCGGTTTCTGGGCAGTATTGGCCATTGTGGGTGCAAATCAGGTAAGTGGAAAATTCCCTACCGGCAGTTTCGAGGGGAGCGGACCGACACCGTGCATCATCCTGAGATCGCCTTGGCGCGATATTTGGGTCAGTGGTGACCCGTAGGTGAGTATGAAAAAACCGCGCACGAGGATCAGTAGAGCTGGGCGGTAGCTGAGTAGCTCTTCAAGAAAAATGTTAGTAATTGTTGTGGTGATTTAGTTAAAAGGGTCTTGGAAATATTTTTTTGATTTTTTTTTAAACTTGATGTTTTTTGAAAAATTATTTTGATTGTTTTTCTGCTGCTGGGCCCAACCCACAGCCTCGGGGTAAATTTTTACTGATTTTTAAAAAATTATCGCTCATTTTATTTAGGAACCGTCCAATCAACCCTAAATTGCACTTTTTCGCCCAGAATGGGGGTGCAACGCGCATGCTTTCCTCTCAGTGGATTTTTTTTATTTTTTAGGGGCAAGTTTTCGCCGGCGATAATCTTCCCAATCTTAGAATAAAAACAGAAAATGCTGGAAATCTCAGCAGGACAGGCAGCATCTGTGGAGAGGAAGCAGAGTTAACGTTTCGGGTCGATGACCCTTCGTCAGAACTGGAGAATGTTCGGAAAGAACAGATTCTTAACAAGCACTGAAAGGGGGAGGGGAAGAAAGAACAAAAGGGAAGGTCTGTGAAAGGGTGGAAGGCAGGAGAGATTAGAGAGACAAAAGGGATGATGGCCCAAATTCAAATGGTAATTCCAGGAGTTAGAAAAACATTAGTCAAGATAGGGTGTGAATGGTAGGATAATGACCAACTGCCATTAGAGACAAGGAGAGAAAAAGAAATAAACAGGCTCTGAGGGAGGCGGGGGAAAGGGAGCCAAAGGTTGACAGCGGTTATGCCCTGAAAGTTTTGAACTCAATGTTAGCGGTCTTTTGGGCGGCAATCCGGCACTGGTGGGCTGATGGGTAATACTAGCCCATTATATTACCTAAGAACATAAGAAATAGAAATAGAAAATTCAATAAGATCATGGCAGATCTGTTCATGGACTCAGCTCCACTTCCCTGCCCGTCCCCATAACCCCTTATTGGTTAAGAAACTGTCTATTTCTATCTTAAATTTATTCAATGTCCCAGCTTCCACAGCTCTCTGAGGCAGCGAATTCCACAGATTTACAACCCTCTGAGAAGAAATTTCTCCTCATCTCAGTTTTAAATGGGAGACCCCTTATTCTAAGCATGCCTTCTAGTTCTAGTCTCCCCTATCAGTGGAAACATTCTCTCTCATAATCTTATATGTTTCGATAAGATCACCTCTCATTCTTCTGAATTCCAATGAGTAGAGGCCCAACCTACTCAACCTTTCCTCAGCTCCGGAATCAACCTAGTGAACCTTCTCTGAACTGCCTCTAAAGCAAGTATATCTTTTCGTAAATATGGAAACCAAAACTGCACGCAGTATTCCAGGTGTGGCCTCACCAATACCCTGTATAGCTGTCGCAAGACTTCCCTGCTTTTATACTCCATTCCCTTTGCAATAAAGGCCAAGATTCCATTGGCCTTCCTGATCACTTGCTGTACCTGTATACTATCCTTTTGTGTTTCATGTACAAGTCCACCCTGGTCCCGCTGTACTGCAGCACTTTGCAATCTTTCTCCATTTAAATAACTTGATTTTGATTTTGTTCTTCTTCCTCGTTCAGTTTTAATGTGACCCAACTGACAATAATGACATTATACAAACATGAATGTATTCTATTTATCTTTTGATACACAGTGCACTACCATCTAGCCAATGCACAATTCAGGAAGATTAAGCTATAGTTAGAGGTCAAGATTTTCCAAATTAAACCATTTTATTTAGAAACATAAAAAGTCATGCATGATTCATTGCTATTGAATGTGCTGATGTTTCAAAACAAAACCTCAGTGGATGGATTGCAACACAAATTGGAATAATGATACTTGTGTTTTTATGGTGCTTTATCATATTGTGAGACCATAATTACAGCTGCAGTGCAAAAACTGTTGCTATGTGGGTAAATTAACTGCCAATGATTGGCTTCTGATTTTCTTAACTATTGGGAAGGCACAGAGCAGAATCAAGGCACATCTTCATACTGAGGAATAGAACATGGAGCAACAGGAACGCCTCTTATTTTTTCCAACGCTACCCTTGGTGTAATGGGAGCATAGGTTGGGGACTCCAGCACTATACCTCCTCGTTTTAATAAATGCTAATGAGCTCCCAGCGGCATTGGTGAGTGTACACATGCAAAGTTTCAGATCACGTTGCAAACCACAGCATTACGACGACAACATAATGGGGCGAAAATCTGGCGGAAGCTATCATGCCCCAGAATCTACCTATAAGAATGACAGTACAGTGATTTTAAGGCAGAAACTCACTAACAGCAGCAACTAAATTCAATTTGGCATGAAGTGGTATTTTACTGCGCGACAGGCTGGGAGAAGTACCCTGACATAGAAACATAGAAACATAGAAAATAGGTGCAGGAGTAGGCCACTGGGCCCTTCGAGCCTGCACCACCATTCAATAAAATCATGGCTGATCATTCACTCAATAACCCTTTCCTGATTTCTCTCCATACCCCTTGGTCCCTTTAGCCGTAAGGGCCATATCTAACTCCCTCCTGAATATATCCAATGAACTGGCATCAACAACTCTCTGCGGTAGGGAATTCCACAGGTTAACAACTCTCTGAGTGAAGAAGTTTCTCCTCATCTCAGTCCTAAATGGCTTACCCCTTATCCTTAGACTATGTCCTCTGGTTCTGGACTTCCCCAACATCAGGAACATTCTTCCTGCATCTAACCTGTCCAGTCCCGTCAGAATTTTATATGTTTCTATGAGATCCCCTCTCATCCTTCTAAACTCCAGTGAATACAGGCCCAGTCGATCCAGTCTCTCCTCATATGTCAGTCCTGCCATCCCGGGAATCAGTCTGGTGAACCTTCGCTGCACTCCCTCAATAGCAAGAACATCCTTCCTCAGATTAGGAGACCAAAACTGAACACAATATTCCAGGTGAGGCCTCACTAAGGCCCTGTACAACTGCAGTAAGACCTCCCTGCTCCTATACTCAAATCCCCTTGCTATGAAGGCCAACATACCATTTGCCTTCTTCACTACCTGCTGTACCTGCATGCCAACTTTCAATGACTGATGTACCATGACACCCAGGTCTCGTTGCACCTCCCCTTTTCCTAATCTGCCGCCATTCAGATAATAATCTGTCTTCGTGTTTTTGCCACCAAAGTGGATAACCTCACATTTATCCACATAATACTGCATCTGCCACTCGTTTGCCCACTCACCTAACCTGTCCAAGTCACCCTGCAGCCTTTTAGCGTCCTCCTCACAGCTCACCGCCACCCAGCTTAGTGTCATCTGCAAACTTGGAGATATTACACTCAATTCCCTCATCCAAATCATTAATGTATATTGTAAATATACAGTGGCACTTCAGTAAGGCAAGTAACAATGTTGAAACTTATATTTCGAGTGGCAGCCTCCATCCATCACTTCAAACATAGCTGGTTTGGCTGCTAAGCACCTGGAGAAACTACCTCCAACATGTTGTGGTCAGTCGCAATCTAATGTCACAAAGGGCGTAACGTCTGCTTCAAGCGCGAGCCCATGACGCCAATGGAGGAGCCCTAACCATCTTGCTGAGGCAAGTGGAAGCAGTCAAGCCTCCTGCTGAAGTTCTCAGCATGTGAGAATAATTGGTATGCATATCTGATATGCACTGCATGTAAAGGGTTGTATTTTATTCTCTTGTTGACTTAGAAACATAGAAAATAGGTGGAGCAGGCCATTCGGCCCTTCGAGCCTGCACCACCATTTAATATGATCATGGCTGATCATGCAACTTCAGTACCCCATTCCTGCTTTCTCTCCATACCCTTTGATCTCTTTAGCTGTAAGGGCCACATCCAACTCCCTTTTGAACATATCTAATGAACTGGCCTCAACAACTTTCTGTGGTAGAGAATTCCACAGGTTCACAATTCTCTGAGTGAAGAAGTTTCTCCTCATCTCGGTCTGAAATGGCTTACCCCTTATCCTTAGTCTGTGACCCCTGGTTCTGGACTTCCTCAACTCCGGGAACATTCTTCCTGCATCTAACCTGTCCAATCCCGTCAGAATTTTATATGTTTCTATGAGATCCCCTCTCATTCTTCTAAATTCCAGTGAATATAAGCCTTGATTTAATAAAGAGTATTAACCAGATGTTTTCAGTGTTTCCTCGTCCTTGAGCATGTATTAGAGGTAAAGGAGGTATGACAATATCTTATAATGCCTCAATATAAAGGCAACAGGAATAAATGAGAATATCCAATATAAACCTAACAGAGATCACAAGGTGTTGGACCTCTGCAGTTTGTGTGAAGCTACATATGAAATTAACTCGATAGTGCGGTCAAGGGGGTCATTTGGCCTGACGGCTACATTCGCGTCGACGGCTACATTCGCGTCAGGGTGTCCCTGGAGATGGAGCACGTGATGTCCACTAGTGCACTCGAGCCCTTCGGCACCAGAGCGACTGGAGTGCATCATCACAACCGGGAACAACATTTTAATTTGATTTATTAAGGTTCCCTTTTAATGTTTCTTTTGTTAATTTACAGGTTCTAGGCACTCGCGTATTTAAAAGAGTTGTAACTCGATAGCGGTTTTTAAATTCTTAACGGATTTATTTTTCTATTCATTCTGGCATGTGGGCATTGCTGGCAAGGCCAGCATTTATTGCTCATCACTAATTGCCCTTGAGAAAGTAAATGAGGGAAGACTGTTTTCTCTGGTTAAGGAGATAATCATGACGCATCATCAATTGAAAATTATCGCTGAGAGAGAGAAGAGAGTCTAGGAGAAGGTTCTTTGCATAGGGTTGTTGAAGCTTTGTCACAGGAAATGGTTGAGGCAGAGATGACTGCACTTTTAAGGGAAAAAAGTGAATAAATATTTGAAGCAGAGAAGACACACGGCTTTGTGGAGAGCGCAGGACAATGGGATTAGCTTTGGATTGCTCTGCTAAAGAACCAGCACAAACTTGATGGACCAAATGGACTCCTTAGAAACATAGGGGCTGAAATTCATGGCTTTGCCGCTCACTGCCACTGACATTCCTCCTTGAGTTATGCCCAGTGTCAGTTTTGATTTGGTCTGGAGCGGGCGGGAGGGGAGAACCGCCGGAAATTGCCCGCTGATGTCAGCGGACGGCCGAGTGGCATAAGTAGACTCCCGCCTGCCGAGATGCCTGATTGGTTGGGCAGGAGTGGGCGGGAGTCGGCACCAGAACAGGGGTGGACTGCTGGCTGGAGGCTGGTCTGTCACCAACGGTGAATATGAAGAACTGAAAAAAAAAGCTAGTAAACAATTTGAAAATGTTTTCTTTACAGCGACTTTCCTTGATGGGGGTCCCCTGAAGGGTGTTCCGATGTTTTTTTTTAATGCTCTTTATTTGCAGCTCCTTGAGTCCGACTCCATCCTTGGCAGCACTTGGGCGGCAAGTGCCTTTGCCACAGAGATTAGAAGCTGCCACCTACTGCTACCCAGATTGACGGCGCAAGTCCCTCTTTTGCCGCTGGCCGCCCTTTCAAGGACCTTTTTGCCAAAAACCCCGCCAACAGTACAGTCAGGTATCTTGGCGGTTATCTGCAGTCCTTTGGGTGGCGCTTGCCCTTCACCAATTTCGGCACCATAGAAACATAGAAATTTACAGCAGAAGGAAGCCATTTCGGCCCATCGTGACTGCGCCGGGCGACAGAGAGCCACACTGCACTCAGTCAACAGCCCTGAAGTAACATATAAACCTATGAACAATGAACAATGTCGGACAGGTAAAGAGCATTGGCCCAGTCAGTCCGCCCCACACAACTGCGATACCCCAGATATCGCAACATTTTACACTCCACCCACCTGGAGCCATGCGATCTCCTTGGAGAGGCAAAAAAACAGATAAAACCCAGGCCAATTGAGGAAAGAAAACTGGGAAAATTCCTCTGTGACCCATCCAGGCAATCAAAAGGGAATAAACCCTTGCTATCCACTATATCCAGGCCCCTCCAAATGTTATGCAGCTCAATGAGGTCTCCCCTCAGCCTCCTCTGTTCCAAGGAGAACAATCCTGGCCTATCCAATCTGTCCTCATAGCTAAGATGCTCCATTCCAAGTAGCATCCTCGTAAATCTCCTCTGCACCCTCTCTAGTGCAATCATGTTCTTCCTATAATATGGCGACCAGAACTGCATGGAGTATTCCAGCTGTAGCCTAACCAGTGTATTATACAATTGAAGCATAACCTTCCTGCTCTTGTATTTTATGCCTTGGCCAATAAAGACAAGCATTCCATATGCCTTCTTAACCACCTTATCCACCTCTGAACAAGCACTCCAAGGTCCCTTTGTTCATCTACACTTCTAAGTGGCCTACCGCTTCATGTGTATATCCTTTCCTTATTAGCCCTCCCCAAGTACATTACCTCACACCTCTCTGAATTAAATTCCATTGGCCACTGTTCTGCCTTCCTGACCAGTAGATTGATATCCTCCTGCAGTCCATTATTAACCACTTCATTATCCTCTTCTTTATTAACCATGCAGCCAATTTTAGTGTCATCTGAAAACTTTTAATCATACCCCCTATATTCAAATCTAGATTATTGATGTATCGCACAAAAAGCAAGGTCTCAGTACTGAGCCCTGTGGAACCCCACTGAAAACATTCTTCCAGTCACAAAATAATCCAGCAACCATCACTCTTCCTGATACACATTGGAGTTCAGAAGAATGAGAGGTGATCTTCTTGAAACATATAAGATAATGAGGGGACTCGATAAGGTGGATGCAGAGAGGATATTTCCACTCATAGGGGAAACTAAAACTAGGAAACATAGTCTCAGAATAAGGGGCCGCCCATTTAAAACTGAGATGAGGAGGAATTTCTTCTCTCGGAGGGTTGTAAATCTATGGAATTCTCTGCCCCAGAGAGCTGTGCTGGGTCATTGAATATAGTTAAGGCGGAGATAGACAGATTTTTGAGCAATAAGGGAGTAAAGGGTTATGGGGAGCGGCCAGGGAAGTGGAGCTGAATCCATGATCAGATCAGTCATGATGTTATTGAATTGCGGACCAGACACAAGGGGCCAAATAGACCTACTCCTGCTCCTGCTCCTATTTCTTATGTTCATTGCTTCATACCTCTAAGGGGGTCTAGTAAGGGGGTCAGAGGGTCTAGTAAGGAGGAACTGAGGGAAATCCTTATTAGTCGGGAAATTGTGTTGGGGAAATTGATGGGATTGAAGGCCGATAAATCCCCAGGGCCTGATGGACTGCATCCCAGAGTACTTAAGGAGGTGGCCTTGGAAATAGCGGATGCATTGACAGTCATTTTCCAACATTCCATTGACTCTGGATCAGTTCCTATCGAGTGGAGGGTAGCCAATGTAACCCCACTTTTTAAAAAAGGAGGGAGAGAGAAAACAGGGAATTATAGACCGGTCAGCCTGACATCGGTAGTGGGTAAAATGATGGAATCAATTATTAAGGATGTCATAGCAGCGCATTTGGAAAGAGGTGACATGATAGGTCCAAGTCAGCATGGATTTGTGAAAGGGAAATCATGCTTGACAAATCTTCTGGAATGTTTTGAGGATGTTTCCAGTAGAGTGGACAAGGGAGAACCAGTTGATGTGGTATATTTGGACTTTCAGAAGGCTTTTGACAAGGTCCCACACAAGAGATTAATGTGCAAAGTTAAAGCACATGGGATTGGGGGTAGTGTGCTGACATGGATTGAGAACTGGTTGTCAGACAGGAAGCAAAGAGTAGGAGTAAATGGGGACTTTTCAGAATGGCAGGAAGTGACTAGTGGGGTACCGCAAGGTTCTGTGCTGAGCCCCAGCTGTTTACACTGTACATTAATGATTTAGACGAGGGGATTAAATGTAGTATCTCCAAATTTGCGGATGACACTAAGTTGGGTGGCAGTGTGAGCTGCGAGGAGGATGCTATGAGGCTGCAGAGCGACTTGGATAGGTTAGGTGAGTGGGCAAATGCATGGCAGATGAAGTATAATGTGGATAAATGTGAGGTTATCCATTTTGGTGGTAAAAACAGAGAGACAGACTATTATCTGAATGGTGACAGATTAGGAAAAGGGGAGGTGCAACGAGACCTGGGTGTCATGGTACATCAGTCATTGAAGGTTGGCATGCAGGTACAGTAGGCAGTTAAGAAAGCAAATGGCATGTTGGCCTTCATAGCGAGGGGATTTGAGTACAGGGGCAGGGAGGTGTTGCTACAGTTGTACAGGGCCTTGGTGAGGCCACACCTGGAGTATTGTGTACAGTTTTGGTCTCCTAACCTGAGGAAGGACATTCTTGCTATTGAGGGAGTACAGCGAAGGTTCACCAGACTGATTCCCGGGATGGCGGGACTGACCTATCAAGAAAGACTGGATCAACTGGACTTGTATTCACTGGAGTTCAGAAGAATGAGAGGGGACCTCATAGAAACATTTAAAATTCTGATGGGTTTAGACAGGTTAGATGCAGGAAGAATGTTCCCAATGTTGGGAAAGTCCAGAACCAGGGGTCACAGTCTAAGGATAAGAGGTAAGCCATTTAGGACCGAGATGAGGAGAAACTTCTTCACCCAAAGAGTGGTGAACCTGTGGAATTCTCTACCCCAGAAAGTTGTTGAGGCCAATTCACTAAATATATTCAAAAAGAAGTTAGATGAAGTCCTTACTACTAGGGGGATCAAGGGGTATGGCGAGAAAGCAGGAATGGGGTACTGAAGTTGCATGTTCAGCCATGAACTCATTGAATGGCGGTGCAGGCTAGAAGGGCCGAATGGCCGTCTCCTGCACCTATTTTCTATGTTTCTACGTCTAAGCCAATTTTGGATCCAACTTGCCACTTTGCCCTGGATCCCATCGGCTTTTACCTTTGTGACCAGTCTGCCATGTGTGACCTTATCAAACGCTTTGCTAAAGTCCATGTACACTATAATGTACGCACTACCCTCCTGGTTACCTCCTCGAAAAATTTCATCAGGTTAGTCAAATACGATTTTCCGTTAACAAATCCGTGCTGATTGTCCCTGATTAATCCTTGCCTTTTTAAATGTAGATTTATCCTGTCCTTCAGGATTTTTTCCAATAACTTTTCCACCACTGAGGTTAGGCATAACAAGTCTGTAATTACTCGACCTATCCCTTTCTCCCTTTTTATAGCAAGGGTACCACATTAACAATCCTCCAGTCCTCAGGCACCATGCATGAATCCAAAGAGGACTGGAAAATGATGGTCAAAGGCTCTGCTATTTCCTCTCTTGCTTCACTCAACAGCCTAGGATGCATTTCATCCGGGCCTGGAGATTTATCCACTTTCAAAGCTGTCAAATCCCCCAACACCTCCTCTTTCACTATGTCTATTTCATCCAGAATTTCACACTCCTCCTCGATAGCAATATCTACATTGCCCCCTTTCTTTGTGAAAACAGACACAAAGTATTCATTAAGAAACATGCCCACATCTTCCGCCTCCACACACAGGTTACACTCATCGTCTCTAATAGGCGCCACCCTTTCTTTCGTTATCCTCTTGCTCTTAATATATTCATAGAACATCTTTAGGTTTTCCTTGATTTTACTTCCCAAGAATTTTTCATGCTCTCTCTTAGGATATATCCTTTTTTAATTTCACCTCTGAACTTCCTATATTCCTCCAGAGATTCTACAGTATTTAGCCATCAGTACATGACATAAGCTTCCCTTTTTTTCTTTATCCTCCCCTGTAAGTCCCTCGACATCCAGGAGGCTCTAGAATTGTTATTCCTACCCTTTTTCTCCAAGGGCCATGTTTGGCCTGAGCCCTCCGGTTCTCCTCCTGGAATGCCTCCCACTGTTCCGACACTGTTTTATCTTCAAGTAGCTGTTTCCAGTCCACTGTGGTCAAATCACTTCTCAACTTCGCAAAGTTAGCTTTTCTCCAATTTGGAATTTTTATTCCTGGTCTATCCTTGTCCTTATCCATAACTACCTTGAATCTGACTGAATTATGGGCACTGGCACCTAAGTGCTCTCCCACTAATACCCCTTCCACCTGCCCAGCTTCATTCCCCAAAACTAAATCCAGAACTGCCCCCTCCTGTGTTGGGTTTGTTACATACTGACTAAAAACGTTCTCTTGAATGCATTTTAGGAATTCTGTACCCTCTATACCCTTCAGCGGCAGGTCGGGGCCACAAAAGGAACGGCGAGCGGCGGCCATGGTGTCAAGCCCGTGTGGTGGCTGGTGTGCAACGGCCACCACACATTATAAAAATCCACACACAGGCATCTTCCACCCTTGAGGATGTAGTTCGGGTCCTTCATTGAAAACACTTGTGAATTCATCCTTTTTTTTGGCGTGGAAGCAAGTCATCCTCGTTTCGAGGGACCGCCTATGATGATGATGACCCTTCACACAATATTTGTCCCAATCAATATTAGGATACAGTTGAAATCCCCTACTGTTACTGCCCTTTGGTTTTTGGACTTCACAGAAATTTTCCTACATATTTGCTCTTCTTTCTCCCTCCCACTGTTTGGGGATCTATAATACACACCCAGCAGTGTGATCACACATTTTTAATTTTTCTGTTCGACCCATATGGCCTCATTTGATGATCCCTCTAACACATCATCCCTCTTCACAACTGTAATAGTTTCTTTCATCAATACCACGACCACACCCACCCCCTGCACTCCAAACTTTTTACCCCTCTCTGTCCTGTCTAAAAATCCTGTAACCAGGAATATTGTGCTGCCAAACCTGCCCCTCTTTTAGCCATGTCTCTGTAACGGCTATAATGTCATACTCCCAAGTGTCTACCTGTGCTCTCAGCTCATCCGCCTTATTTGATGTACTCCTTGCATTGAAGTAGATACCATTTAGCATAGGAAGACCTCATTGATTACTGTTTACGAACCTTTGTTTTCTCCATCTTAAAAATTAACTTTCTACATTCTTGCTTTGCAATTTCAGCTTTACTTACTTCTCTATTGAATTTGTTCTCAGGTTCCCATCCCCCTGCCAAGCTAGCTTCTGTGCTGTAAATCACTTTGGTTCCCTAAAATATTTAAGTAGCATTCTCAAACACTTGTGGAAGCTACAGTTATTTGTTCTGTTTACAAAATTAAATATAATGCCCTCAGCAATATTGCTCCACAACTGTTAAGTGATTGCTTTAGATGCGCACAATTAGATTTAAACTGTTACATCTGCAAAATATGTTTTAAGTCATAAATGTAAATGCAAGCTCAAAGATATAAATTTCAATTGGCTGGTGAACCAATTGAACATAATCTGATAATGATAGCCAGGGTACTGAAAGGTTTGCTGGAATTTATTTTTAACTTTGCAGAACATCAACTTGACTTTATAGTGCACTTTTAAAATAGAAATATGTAACGAGGCCCTTCACAGGAAAGGGAACGGATGCTGAATGGATGCTGAGAGTTATACGAGGTCAGAACAAGCTTGGTCAATAGTTTAACAAGGTTTTTAAGAGCAGGAAGGGAGGTAGGGAGGTAGGGCGGTAGAGGTTTAAAGAAACTACTTTCAGAGATTAGAGCTCAGAAGGTTCAAGGCTTTGTGACCAACAGTTGAGTGGAGGAAAAGGGATGCAGAGGAAGGGAGAGTCAGAGGACAGAGGACCGAAGGCTGTGGAGCCAAGGTGAAGAGAGTTTAATTGCTCATCTCCGATACTTTTTATCTTTTCCAGCTCAAAAGAGTTTACAGCTGGAAGGAGTGTGCTTTTGTTTGTCATGGATCGCTGCTATTCTGGTAAACACTTGTAATTGCACTTCTGCATTCAGCCTTGCTTCTGACCTGCAAACACTGACTTACACTCTCCCCTATATCATGGTTTACGGTTCTAAACTCTTTATTTTCTTGACTTCCCAACATTTGGAGGTTGCAGATTGGAATAATAAACGTTTAAATCCCAGACAATTGCCTGTGGAAAAGAGAATAGATTTTAGGATTGCCTGATTTGTTTTTACAGGTGTATCTTTTAAGGTTATGACACAGATCCAGATTCCTTCTCATCTTGTGAATCAACAACAAGCACCTGGAAATAGAAGACAATCAAAAAACAGTCATGAAAGAAGAACAAGGTCTCATCATGTTTAATTTTGTTTGCTGCCTGCAATCTATGAAGTTGGGTTGCAAAATCAAAACATTTGAAAATATTTTTGTAACTAAAGCACAGATTCTTTCAATTAAATATTGAAGTTAGGGTGGCGGAGCAGGAGCAGCTCTGAGGAATTTCCGGGCCGAAGTATTCATTTTAATAGTGCAAGGTTAACAATACAGCAAAAAGGCTTTTCTTGACATCGAAGTCGCTGTGTGGGCAGAAAACTTAAATAAATGGTCAGCACAGTGAAACTGCAATTTTCCTGGACAGTTTGGCAGTCTAGGAGTTAGAAATATTCCTTGGTATGGAATTAAGTATGAAACCAGAAAAGGGCACTTGGCCTGTGAGGTCCACTCCTTCCACAGACCATGGATTGTCTGCTTTGTAGTTGACTCCACTAAACTCTCCAGGGAGTTAAAGCCTATTTCCAAATTTTGTGGCAGGAACATCAACCACAGGTTACCCTCTAAAATGATAAACCTTTATGAAATTTATCCCGACCTCCAAAGTTAACTAAGCAAAAGTCTCGAACATGAATCCAATCTAAGAGCCTCACTTGCGAATCTAACCTGTTACAAGCCATGGATGAATCCATATCAATTCCTTTCACAATCCAAAAAATCAAATCACCCATTAACATATATTTCAGGGAATGCAAACCACGTTTATGTAATCTTTCCTTGGAATTTAACACTTGGAGCCCTAGTAAAATTCCAGTGAATCTGCACTGCACTCCTTCCAAGGCCAATATATCCTTTGTAAGCCTCCTTGATAAAGTGCAACATCCCCACCGACACCTGGGAGTTCCTGGCCAAAGACCGCCCTAAGTGGAGGAAGAGCATCTGGTGGGGGGTGGGCGGCGCTGCGTAGCTCGCGACTCGTCACCGGGAGCATGCAGAAAACAAGCGCAGGCAGCGGAAGGAGCGTGCGGCAAACCAGACTCCCCACCCCACCCTTTCCTTCAAACACTGTCTGCCCCACCTGTGACAGAGATTGTAATTCCCGTGTTGGACTGTTCAGCCACCTGAGAACTCACTTTTAGAGTGGAAGTAAGTCTTCCTCGATTTTGAGGGACTGCCTATGATGATGAGACCTTTTATTACAACTACAGTTCTGGCTGCTGTATTTTCCTAAATAGACATTGCATTTTGAAATAATTCATAGTGTGTAAAATGCTCAAAGATGTGGAGAGTAACTTTCATGGATTTAACTCTAATCCTAACACTAACTCCAGAGACTGGAGCACAAATTATGAATGGGTCGGACAGGGTACATGTGGAGAGAATGTTTCTACATATGGAAGAATCCAAAACTAGTGACCATAAATACAAGATAGTTACTGATAAATCCAACAGGAAAATAAGGAGAAATGTTTTTGCTCAGAGTGTGAAACTTGCTACCACAGGAAGTAGCTGAGGCAAGTAGCTTAGATGCTTTCAAAAGAAAGCAAGATGAGTACATGAGATAAAAGGGAATAGAGAGATATGTAGAAAGGCTGAGATGAGGTAGATAGAATGGGAGGAGGCTCATGTGGAGTGTTAACATCAGTACAGACTAGTTGGGTTGAATGGCCTGTTTCTCTGCTGCATATTCCATGTAATTTTATGTCAGATTTGCTTTAAACCCCAGGGGTGGAAACCATCAGGACCTGGGGATTTGTCAGTCTTTAAAACATAGAAATTAGGAGCAGGAGCAAGCCATTCGGCTCTTCGAGCCTGCACCGCCATTCAATAAGATCATGGCTGATCATTCAACATCAGTACCCCTTTCCTGCTTTCTCTCCATACCTCTTGATTCCTTTGGCTGTAAGGACCATATCTAACTCCCTTTTGAATATATCTAACGAACTGGCCTCAACAACTTTCTGAGGTGGAGAATTACACAGGTTAACAATTCTCTGAGTGAAGAAGTTTCTCCTCTTCTCAGTCCTAAATGGCTTACCCCTTATTCTTCGACTGTGACCCCTGGTTCTGGAACTCCCCAGCAACAGGAACATTCTTCCTGCTTCTAACCTTTCCAATCCTGTCAGAATTTTATTTGTTTCTATGAGATCCCCTCTCATTCTTCTAAACTCCAGTGGATACAAGCCCAGTTGATCCAGTCTCTCCACATATGTCAGTCCTGCCATCCCGGGAATCAGTCTGGTGATCCTTCGCTGTACTCCCTCAATAGCAAGAACATCCTTCCTTAGATTAGGAGACCAAAACTGAACACAATATTCCAGATGAGGCCTCACCAAGGCCCTGTACAACTGCAGTAAGACCTCCCTGCTCCTGTACTCAAATCCTCGAGCTATGAAGGCCAACATGCCATTTGCCTTCTTCACTGCCTGCTGTACCTGCATGCCAACCGTCAATGACTGATGTACCATGTCACCCAGGTCTTGTTGCACCTCCACTTTCCTAATCTGTCACCATTCAGATAATATTCTGTCTTCCTGCTTTTGCCACCAAAGTGGATAACCTCACATTTATCCACATTATACTGCATCTGCCATGCATTTACCCATTCACCTAACCTGTTCAAGTCACCCTGCAGTCTCTTAGCATCCTCCTCACAGCTCACACCACCACCCAGCTTAGTGTCATCTGCAAACTTGGAGATATTACATTCAATTCCTTCATCTAAATCATTGTTGTACATTGTAAATAGCTGGGGTCCCAGCACTGAACCCTGCGGCACCCCACTGGCACTGCCTGCCATTCTGAAAAGGACCCGTTTATTCCGACTCTCTGCTTCCTGTCTGCCAACCAGTTCTCTATCCACGTCAGTACATTACCCCCAATACCACGTGCTTTAATTTTGCACACCAATCTCTTGTGTGGGACCTTGTCAAAAGCCTTTTGAAAGTCCAAATCCATTGGTTCTCCCTTGTCCACTCTACTAGTTACATCCTCAAAACATTCTAGAAGATTTCTCAAGCATAATTTCCCTTTCATAAATCCATGCTGACTTTATTTTTATAATACTGTTTTTCTTGCTTATGTTAACTTCAGTGAGTTCCAATCATTGATTCAATATTAGTTTTCCAGAATGCCAGGTACATTATCTTCTTCCTCTACCATGAAGACTGACATAAAATTATTATTCATCAAGTCTGCCATTTCCTTATTTTCATTCTTAAATCTATGTTTATCCAGATGATCTTTAAAGGAGTTAATTGACAGGCTGCATAGAGATGGAAATGTACATTCATTATTAGAAAGCTTACATGATACCAGTGTTTCAAGTCATATGTCAGCATTTCAGAAGCAAAAGCATTTTTGTTCACTGGGTTTTAAGGTTTAAGGTCTCAGCTCATCCGCAACCGAAGCCCTCATCCATGCCTTTGTTACCTCTAGACTTGACTATTCCAATGCACCCCTGGCTGGCCTCCCCCATTCTACCCTGCTAGAGATAAACTAGAGGTCTTCCAAAACTCGGCTGCCCGTGTCCTAACTCATACCAAATCACGCTCACCCATCAACTCTGTGCTCGTTGATCTACATTGGCTTCCGGTTAAGCAATGCCTTGATTTCAAAATTCTCATTCTTATTTTCAAATTCCCCCATGGCAAGCCCCTCTCTATCTCTGTAATCTCCTCCAGCCCCACAACCCCCCCCGAAATGTCTGCGCTCCTCTAATTCTGTCCTCGTGAGCATCCCTGATTATAATCGCTCAACCATTGGTGGCCATGTCTTTTATTGCCGAGGCCCCAAGCTCTGGAACTCCCTGCCTAAACCACTCTGTCTCTCTATCTCTCTATCTCTCTATCTCTCTTTCCTTCTTCAAGACGCGCCTTAAACCTACCTCTTTGATCAAGCACCTGCGCTAATTTCTCCTTATGCGGCTCGATGTCAAATTTATTATGTCACAATAATCCTGTGAAATGCCTTGAGTCATTTCACTATGTTAAAGGCGCAATATAAATACAAGTTGTTGTTGTTGTTTTCAGAATCAACCATTCAGATCATTTAGAAGATAAGACTGGAGACAGTCCAAATCAATTACTTAAGTTCTAAGATGGCACTGGAGTCAGTTGGAATTAATTGATTGGCGAGACTAAAGGACTGAAGGCTGTTAGAGCCAATCAGATCAGTAAGAGGATGGGACTTGATCCAACGAATCAGAACTTTCTTGGTCCTCAATTTTTTTTGCACACAAACGTGAAGCAGGAAACATTTGAATGAATTCATGAGAGCCACAGTTACAGTAGTGTTTATCTGTTCAAAATGTCTCTCCTCAAAAGAAGTTATAGAAACAAATAAACTGTTTAAAAAATGCAACTTTTATAAAATTTTCCTTTTCCTCATAGGAACTTTCTGGGGCATGACCGGCGGTCGTTATATATAAGAGTTGATTGTCTACAAGACTGGAAGCAGTTGTTTTTCTGAGATGAGGTGAAACCAGTTTCATTTCAGCGTTGTCACTGCAGTTGTGGTGTTGCCAGAGTTTGGAAATAAGCAGGGAGTAGGATTGGAGCAGTGATGCATTTCAACAAACACAAAAAATGAAAACTGAAATTTATACTCAAATTACGGTAGATTGCAAAATACTGATAAATAAACACATCAAGTGTCAAAAGAGTTATTTTCAGGGAGGGGCAAGCAGACATATACACCATTAAAAAATAAATCTCTTGGCTTCAACGCTCACATTCCTTTTTGGTGATTTTGAAATCATTATAGCTGCAAACGATGCTTTGATGTGTTGCAATAAGATTGATTGCAGTCATAAAGATATCATTGCAGTGTAAGTTACAACAGTTTCAATACACCTTTGGTCAAACTCATTGATTTCATGAGTCATCAGGGCTGGTTTAGAGCCTTTGACTTTACTGAAGCTGTTACTTGTCCTATCCCTGGCCCAAGACCACCTAAAGTGGAGAAAGAGCATCCGGGAGGGCCAGGGGGCCAGGGCAGAAAACAAGCGCAAGCAGCAGAAGGAGCGTGCGGCAAACCACGCTCTCCACCCACTCTTTCCTTCAACGACTGTCTGTCTGTCAGAGACAATGGGGTCAAGTTTCGGCCCGAGTTGCTCCTATTTTTTTGGAGCAACTAGTTTAGAATGGAGTATCTTAGAAATTGCAGGAGCGGTGGGGGATGAGGGGGGTGGTGAGGGGAGGGGGTGGTGAGGGGAGGGGGTGGTGGTGAGGGGGAGGGGGTGGTGAGGGGGGGTGGTGGTGAGGGGGGGTGGTGATGAGGGAGGGGTGGTGGTGAGGGGGGGTGGTGGTGAGGGGGGGGGTGGTGATGAGGGGGGGGGTGGTGATGAGGGGGGGGGTGGTGATGAGGGGGGGGGTGGTGATGAGGGGGGGGGTGGTGATGAGGGGGGGGGTGGTGATGAGGGGGGGGGTGGTGGTGAGGGGGGGGGTGGTGGTGAGGGGGGGGGTGGTGGTGAGGGGGGGGGTGGTGGTGAGGGGGGGGGTGGTGGTGAGGGGGGGGGTGGTGGTGAGGGGGGGGTGGTGGTGAGGGGGGGTGGTGGTGAGGGGGGGGGTGGTGGTGAGGGGGGGGTGGTGGTGAGGGGGGGGTGGTGGTGAGGGGGGGGGTGGTGGTGAGGGGGGGGTGGTGGTGAGGGGGGGGTGGTGGCGAGGGGGGGTGGTGGCGAGGGGGGGGTGGTGGCGAGGGGGGTGGTGGTGAGGGTGGTGGGGTGGTGAGGGTGTGAGGTGAGGGGGAAGAGGGGCGGGGGGAGGGGGGAGCTGGACCTGAACCGGGGGACGAGGAGGAGAGCCGTAACAGGACTTGAATGGGGGGGGGGGGCACTGTGGGGAGCCGGAGCGGGATTTGAACGGGGAGGGGGACGGGGGTGGGGGAGTCGGAGCGGGACCTGAAGCGGGGGGGTGGTGGGGGGGGGGAAGCCGGAGCGGGGCTTGAATGTGGGGGGGCAGCGGGGAGGGGAGGGAGGGAGCCAGAGCGGGACCTGAAACTGAAGAGGAGGGAGGCCCGAGTCCGATCTTCGCCGCCCCAGTGAGCCCATTCGGCCAGGGCTAGGGGCGGCGTGCTTCAGGCGCCTCCCACACAGCCTCGGAGGTCTGGAGCTACTGCACATGCGCGCACATGTGCAGAGGTCCCAGCACTGTTTTCAGCGCTGGGACCTGGCTCCGCCCCCAACCCCTTGTGCTGTGCCACGCCGAGCACGAAGACGTCCTGAAGAACTCGCAGAATCACAAGGTAAGATTTCGGTGCCCTTTTTCTTCCAGAAACTTGCCGCACCTTATCGAGATGCACCGTTTTTCCAGAGGGCGGAAACTTGGGCCCTGTAATTCCCGTATTGGACTGTACAGTCACCTGAGAACTCACTTTTAGAGTGGAAGCAAGTCTAGGATGACGAAGTTACTGAGGGAGGAAGCGTCAGGAATCCCAGATGAGAAAATATTTGATATGAAAGGGAAAGCAAGATTAAAGTTTCAGATAAGACACCATCAGGACATTCCGATCCACACATTTTGTGACTTGTTTTTGTGAATTGATGAAATGATCATGTTGTCCTACCCCTATAGCACTAGAGTGTCCTTTGTACAAAGTATTTGTTTCCAAATACACAAAGCAATGACGAAAGTTGCTTTGAGATGCAACATCCCTTGGCATGTGATATCATTGGGATAAACATAATGAGCCGTTTGGTAAAGACAGTATAACATTCTGAGAGGGCTTGACAGGGTAGATGCTGAGAGGCTGTTTCCTCTGACTAGAACTTGGGGTCACAGTCACAGGATAAGGGGTCGGTCATTTAGGACTGAGATGAGAAGAAATTTCTTCACTCAAAGGGTTTGAATCTTTGAAATTTTCTACCCCAGAGAGTTGTGAATTCTCAGTTGATGAATATATTGAAGACCGAGATCGATAGATTTTTGGGCACTAAGGGAATCGAGGGTTATGGGAATAGTACAGGAAAGTGGAGTTAATGTTCAGCCATGATCTTATTGAACAGTAGAGCATGCTCGATAGGCCTTATGGCCTACTCTTGTTCCTATTTTTTATGCTCCTGTTCTATGGGGGAGGAGGGGAGGCAGGAATCCTAGATGAGAAAATATTTGATTTTTTTCATACAGTATAAAATCATTGATTTTTACAACATAAGAGGCTACTTGGCTCTGCTCTTTTGCCAGCTCTCTGAAAGAGCTCTACTCTTAAACCCCATTCCCCTGCTCTTTTATATTTTGCCCTTTTCACATATTTATCAGCTTCATTTTTAAAAGCTAATATGGATTCTCCTTCCACCAATGTTTCTAGTTGGGCGTTCCACGTCCTAACAATACTGTGTTTAAAAAAAACTCTCCCTTAGTTCCTTGGGGGAATGATCTTAAATTTATCTCCTCTGGTTGCAACAACGTAGATTATGTGCTCAATTATCTAGAGTGGGACTTGAACCTACAAAGGAATGTCACAGAATTTTTCTCCCTAATGGGCTTGGTTTTTTTAAAATCTGTTTTTTTGCCTCTCCCAGGAGATCACATGGTTTCGGGTGGGGTGGACTGTATATGTTGTGATATGAGGTATTGCAATTGTGTGGGACAGGCTTGATGGACCAGCTGGTCGTTACCTGTCCGTCATTTTTTGTATTTTCGTATGTATACCTTCTGACTCAGGCAAAAGCGCTGAGCCAATACAGATACATTGAAGAGCCAGAACAGCCACGCACCATATGACATCACATGCAACTGACTTGATTAATATCATCAAACTGTGTGCTCAAAACAAATCTTTCCCCGAAGGTGTGTGGCTGCGCACCAATCGGGAGGGCCCATGCAGGCTGCTCACCAGCTGCTGGTGTGAATGTTTAAAATGTATAGAGACATTGAAGTTGAGAACGTGGGAATTGTATAGGGACAGTATAAGCTAACAAAGAATTCATGGAGGAATAGCCATGACATCTCGGACTCGAGACTGCGAAATGTTGCAACACTAACACATATTGAAACAAAACCCACAGCTTGCAGAAAAACCTCAAGGTCTTATTAAATCATGTTATTAACCTGAAACATTAACAGAAGGTCTTTGTTTAAAATCAGACCATACTTAGGTTGGCTTATGAGTGGACAAAGGGAAAGAGGGACCAAAAGAGATAGGTTGAACTAGGATGTCACTCTAGCCCTATCTTGTTATCTTTTGCCGAGAATGTATAACTGTTGTCGCTTTACGATGTAACTTCACCTATCCGTAGGGAGTGTGTACGCTCTATCCAGAGAGTATATCTTCTGTCTGATAGGTCTTACTGGCCGGTAATAAAGACTGCTTTGTTCAAAGCACAAGAGGTATTCGACTCAGTAATTTTACTCAACCAGATTGAAGTAAAAGAATCCAGGAATTTACATTTGGTGTCAGAAGTGGGATCTCAACGGACGACTGCCGAAAACTTGCGAATTAAGAGCCAGACTAGCCTTGGACGAGACGAGGGGAAAGTGGCCACTGGAGTGAGTATGATTTCAATACTGCTCCAGTTTCCCCCGGTTTCAAAAGTCTGAGGAAAGTTTAGCCACTCGCTGGTTCTCAGGTAGTGTCTGAACGAGATCCAGGACAATCTGGTGAATACCTTTCAAACTTAGAATAGGGATAGAGATAGGGAAATTGCGCGATGACGCAAACCAAGCGGCGGGCGACTTGGAAAGATAGGTTATAGTTAGAGCTAGATAGGGATAGATGATCAATCATGGATCCAAAAATTAATAGGAAAGAAAAGAGACTCTTGTGAATGTCTGTTTAAATGAGAAATGCTTCTGTGATTTTTACTGTGAAAAAAAAAAGCCGGGGTGTTGTGGTTTGTTTTATCTCAAACAGAATGAAAGTTTGTTTTAACCCTTCGTAGTGTTGTCCTGTATGTGGGAAGTTTAAGAGTGTGAACCTTATTGAATTACGTATATTCGGATGATAAGTTACGGAGCCAGGAAATGCACAAAGGATAGGTTTGTTGAAAAAAAAAGAAAAAATTACATGGTCCCGGTGGTTAAAAAAAAAGAAAAACTTGTTGAAAGAAAACATTCAGAGAAGGCACAGCAAAACAACTGAGATGGATTCAAAAGGATTAAAAAAAAATTATATTAAATAACACGACCTTGAGGCTGGAACAATTGAGATAACGAAAAGCAGTCCACAGCCTACGTGCCAGACTTCTCTCTAGTCATGGAAAAAAAGTAATGTACTAAATAGGTGCTGAAAGAAAAAAATGTTCTGAGATTTTAAATTATGAAAAAAATTCCACTGCAGTAAAAAAAATAATAAATCACTCCTGTCCAGTTGGCAGAAAAACTCCATTAAATTAGGGCTTTCATTGACTGATTGAATTTAAACTGCGCAGTAACGCGAAAGGATAGGGAAATTTGGAGACTAAAAGAAATTAATTAAGGCTCATAAGAAATCAAAATTAGAAAATTAGGCTCACAGGGAATAAAATGGGGATTTAAATAGAGGATAGGTGTTCAACTCAGGTACGACGTCGACCTTGTATATCACTTGGCCCGTTTCGGCTCTGATTGAATTTTTAAAAAAAACCCCCGCACAACTCGTAAGGTAGGGCCGACGCGAACGCGCAGCGGCGCAGACGCACAAACAACGCGAGACACACAGCGGCGCGAGCGTGCGGCCGAGAGGAGAAGGGCCGAAGCGAACGCGCAGGAAAGCGAACGCGCAGTGACGTACACGCGCAGTACGTAAACGCGCAGTGACGTAAACGCGTAGTGACGCAGAGGTGCAGCAACGCGAATCGCGAAAGTCAGTGCTAATGTCAGTAAGTCTTTGTAAGTCTTAAGTGTTTAGAGTTTTAAGTAAAGTTTTAAGTATCCTAAATCGCGCGGCGACACGAACCGCGCGGCGACGCGGGTAAGTGTTCGAAGTCTTTGTCTATCTTGTATTGAAATCGCGCGGCAACGCGGGTAAGTGTTAGAAGTCCTTGTTTATCTTTTAAAGTTTTAAGTATCTTAACTCGCGCGGCGACGCGAGCCACGGGTTGACGCGGATTGCGTGGCGACGTGAACTGTGAGGCAACGCGGATTGCGCGGCGACGTGAACTGCGGGGCGACGTGGGAGTTTTAAGTATCGCGCGGCGACGCGAACCGCGCGGCGACGCGGGTAAGTGTTAGCATTAGTAAAGTTTGGTTATTTGGAGTTAGTTAAAGTCAGTGTTAGTTTCTGTAAAGTCTGTGTCTATTTTTAAGTTTGTTTAAATTGCACGACGACACGAACGCGTAGCGACACAGTAATACAAGGAGCAGCGTGAAAATGGATAATCAGTTAGATAAAACCACGGATGCGGATAGTCCGCTACAAAAGCTACGTGAGGAATTCCCTGAAAGAGCTGAAGACTTTAGAAAATTACCAGGAGCCCTGAATAAATTATTAGGGGATGACCAGTGGCCTCTAGGTGGCACTAGAAGCGTAGAGGTAGCAAAAAAAGCACAGGGATCAATTTGGAGAAGGGGACGAGGAAAAGGGGATAAAAATGTAATTGCAACCTGGCGACATTATTAAAAGATGCATCACTTCTGTCAAGTTGGCAAACAAATGCTATTAAATTAGGACTTTCATTGACAGAGGGAACACATGTTAAAACTGTAGACGTCTTAAAGAAAGAATGTGCGCATGAGAAACTTGCTAAGAGATCCTCTGGGACCTCTGAGAAAGGTATTGATCAACTACGAGTTAAAATGGCTGGCATTGTGTTAGCCGAGGCTGATGATGAAATTGATGAGTGGCCACTAACTCAGCGCCCAACGGCGCCTCCCGCACCCTGTGGCCTCTTGCTCCAGTCCTCTTCCCAACACCCTCCACCTAACACTCTGGTAAAAAGAGGAGTTAAAAATAACCCCATACCACCAAAGCAACAAACCCGAACTGACTCCTCATCCTCTGATAGCGATTCGGATCCCCAGTTTACAAGCAATATAGCCGAAAGGACCAGATCTCACACTCGAAAGGGCAGAACTATATCTCGACATCACAAACAGTCCCGTAAATCTTCTAGTCAATCTACTAGTCCAAGTTGTGAAAGACATAGTAAACCCCCCTGCCGATCAAGACGCAAAACTGTCAAGCAGTCAGACAGCTCTGAAACATCCTCCGACCTAGAAATTTCCAAGATCCCAAAGTCCCGGCACCAATTCCCTGTCAGACCGATGCCAAACCCTGATGCACAACAAGCTGCAGATCACCCGACTATAGATGTCGATGTGCCCTGGAAACCGAACGAAATTATGGCCCTTATGGCCAACATACCTGATCGAAAAAAGGAACCTATCAAGTTTATAGATTATCTTCAAACAACTATTTCAGTTTATAATGCAGAATCAAGGGACCTGTGGTCCTTAGTAAAGCAAACCTTGAGCCCAACTGAACACACCCGATTTCTAACTCACCTAGGACGTGCTACTCATGATGCATTATTGATTGCTCACCCTAACGATGTCCAGGATCGCCTAAACAATATCTTTAATGCTCTCACCACAACCCTTCAGAAGCCCATCAGTATTGCCACAGTATTAGAAACGAAACCCAAGCGTGAAGAAACTCCCAATGAATTTATGGAAAGATTCATTGAAATATACGGGAGTCAATCCGGTGATAATGCCTTCATGGCAGGAGAGGATTCTCTTCAATTCTGCGCTATCCTACTTCAGTGCTTGCCCTATTCGATTGCTCATGCTATTCAGACAAATAATATGAATTGGGCAGATAACAGTAAAGCCCAGATGGAGAGGGCAGTTAGATATTATTGGCAGGAAAAGAAAGGGGAGGGGGGAGGTGCGCCCCCAACCCGAGTCAAGACTGAATACGTGACTAGAAGGGAAGAGCCGCCTCAGGTGGAAGGACCAAAACCCGACCCAAGGGGATACCAGATGGAACCGCAGTATTGCGTGCCTGGTTGGGTGAATAAGCAGGGATACGGTTATATCGAACACCCAAATGGCCCGGGCCCTGCTAATTACGGACCACCCTACTGTCCCCGGCCTGGTATGGGAAAAGGTCGGGGCTGGGAAAGGAGAGATGGATGTTTTAACTGTGGGCAGGAAGGACACTGGATTAAAAATTGCCCCTACTATCAGCGTGGAAGAGGAAGAGGAGGGAAAGGAGGGGGGCAAGGGGGGAGAGGAGGATTTTACACTAACTTCTCCCAGAACAACCCCTTTGGTCACTTGTCCCCCAATTGACTACACAGCTTGATTGTACAGGGATCCTCCCCGGACGACGAACCAATGATATCATTAAAAATTCTGAATGAATGGCAACCCTTTTTGATAGATACGGGAGCCTTCATGTCTTCTGTACAATCAAAGCTTAAACTCCCTGCCTCTACTGAAACACAGGAACTTTTGGGATTCTTGGGACAAATCTCGACATTCCCGGTGTCAGAACTAGTTAAAGTGGGTTACCAAGAAGAATTGGTAGAACATCGATTTGTCATCACAATCAATCTGGACTGTAACTTGATGGCTAGAGACCTCCTTTGCAAATTCCAGTTGCATTTGGAGTGTGGAGATGATGGGATTATTGTAAAACAGAAAACCCTTAAGCGGCAGTATTATACCACTAGAACCCCTCAGTGGTTGTCTCTGGACCTGCCGCAGGCACCCTATCACGTGACCCTAGCATACGATCCTAGTGGAAAGAATCAGGACCTGCAGAACTTTTATCAGGATTACGAAGGGGAAGTGAAGGGAATTCTATTAAGGGCTAGAGTGACTGGACTGGAAAGAGAGGCAGATTTTGTGGAAGTGGATAAGAATCTGTGGAAACAGCCCCTAACAATGGCACCGCATATTGCTCGTGAAGTATTAACCCCTCACCACGGGGACCTCGAGAAGGTCTTAACGACTCTGCAGCATCATACTGGCTCTGACATACCTGACTATGTGGATCCTCATGTGTGGGCAGAGGACCCCTCCCAAGTGGGTTATACTCCCATTGATCCAATTGAGATCCCAGTGCAGGGCAATGTGGACTGGCCCTCTATCCGACAGAACCCACTGAAATTACAGGCAATCCTAAACTGACCTTTCGGCACTGTACTGCAATTAATCCGGCCTGTATTCTTACTGAGCCACCCCAAGATGAGGAAGAACCCAGTCATGATTGTTTATGTATGTTGACGGAAGTACTTCTATTAATCCAGAAGATACACGAATCTCAGGATACGCCATAGTAAACCAGGAGAATCAGGTCTTGGAATCTGCCGCTTTTGAAACCGCCTATTCTGCTCAACAAGCTGAACTATTCGCCCTCACCCGAGCCTGTATCTTGGCCAAAGATCTCAAAGTCAATATCTATACCGACTCTAAGTATGCCTTTGGGGTGGCCCATGATTTCGGACAATTATGGAAAAATAGGGGATTCCTAACCTCACAGGGGAATGAGATATCTCATAAGCAGCTAGTATCTGATTTGTTGCAAGCCCTCATGTTCCCCAAACGCATTGCCATTGTCAAATGTACCGCCCACACTACCGGAAATTCTCTGGTTGATATAGGGAATCGTTGTCCTGACCAAGAGGCCAAACAGGCCTCTCGTGACCAACAGATGGTAGTGCCCAAAATTATGAGTCAGACTAAAAATCCTGCGAAGGATAAGTTAGCCTCGGAAAAACCAATGCCAACCATCCAAGATGTTATAAAAGCACAGGAGGACGCTCCTGAAAAAGATAAACTGTTGTGGAAATATTATGCATGTACTTATGACAATGTTTCTAAACTCTGGACCACTCCCGCGGAATAGACTTGCATGTCTGACAAGTTGGCTCTATGGGTTATTGAATGTATACATTTTGCTACTCATTGTGGAGCAAGGACCACGAGTGACACACTTTTGGCTACTTGGGGGCACCCTAGACTCCAGGCGCTCACCCAGAAAATCAGTAGTCGTTGCCTGGTTGGCCAGCAACATAATCCAGGGAAGGAAGTCCCCTGTGATTGGGGTAAAACGCCCCCACCCGAAGGTCCCTTTGAGATATTTCAGTTGGACTACATTAAGTTGCAAAAAGTTCAGTGTTACAAATATGTGTTAGTAATAGTAGATGTGTTTAGCAGATGGATTGAAGCCTACCCTACCCTGGACAATAAGGCTCAAACTGTTGTTAAGGTGTTAATGAGGGAAATTGTTCCTAGATATGAGATCTCAGCTCGACTGATGACGACCTATGTTCTTTCTCTGACTCAGGCTCTGCGACTAGTTCACAACCAGGTTCAAGATGCTCACCTCGACCTCCCAGTTTTACCCGAATTGTCCCTCGTGGCACCAGGGAAGTATGGATTCGGAAGGGATTAGAGCCACAATGGGAGGGGCCTTTTCAGGTGTTACTCACTACCCCCACTGCAGCCAAGGTTGAGGGGAAAAGTGCCTGGGTTCACCTGCACCACTGCAAACTCACCACCCTCTAACGAACCTATTTTACTGGTTATTCTAACTCCTGTTTCTGTTCCAGACTTCCTCTTCTCCATAGCTGAACAAGGCCGTTGGTATCCTAATTGGAACGTGGACCAGTTTGAACTTTTACCCGTAGTGATAGACAGCCAGCTACACCGACGGTGACCTGAGAAGAGAGACGGGAAAACTGAACTCTTTTTATCAGCAAAATAATTGGACTATTTATCTGAATCCTGAGCCATAAGATGAAACTGTCTGTATGCCACAGTCTGTATAATAGTATTGATATATGACAGTTTCGGCGCATGGGAGGGGAGACAGAGACGAGAGCTACATGTCTTATGTTTATGCGCAAAATGGGAACTTTTCTGGATATTAGGTGTGTTCACATTCCCTATACATTTTACTCCTAGAATGATCCTAAGTGTTATCATGGAATGATAAAAGAGGGGAATGTGAATGTTTAAAATGTATAGAGACATTGAAGTTGAGAACGTGACAATTGTATAGGGACAGTATAAGCTAACAAAGAATTCATGGAGGAATAGCCATGACATCTCGGACTCGAGACTGCGAAATGTTACAACACTAACACATATTGAAACAAAACCCACAGCTTGCAGAAAAACCTCAAGGTCTTATTAAATCATGTTATTAACCTGAAACATTAACAGAAGGTCTTTGTTTAAAATCAGACCATACTTAGGTCGGCTTATGAGTGGACAAAGGGAAAGAGGGACCAAAAGAGATAGGTTGAACTAGGATGTCACTCTAGCCCTATCTTGTTATCTTTTGCCGAGAATGTATAACGGTTGTCGCTTTACGATGTAACTTCACCTATCCGTAGGGAGTGTGTACGCTCTATCCAGAGAGTATATCTTCTGTCTGATAGGTCTTACTGGCCGGTAATAAAGACTGCTTTGTTCAAAGCACAAGAGGTATTCGACTCAGTAATTGTACTGAACCAGATTGAAGTAAAAGAATCCAGGAATTTACATTGGTGCTGGAAAAGATATCGGGCCCAAGTTTGGTCAAACCTAAGCCTATTTACTGTTGAAAGGACCGCAAAGATCCTGACGGTACTTTGGGCAGAAGTTTGATGGAAAAATGGGAAAATAAACACCCGGTGGAAAAAATGGGCATTGCACGCCGATTCTGGGTGGCAGCGGGCGTTAGGTCGGATTCTGGGCGACAAGTGTGATCCTCGGCAAAGTACCTCAGGGAGGGGGAACAGAAAAAAAAATCTTCAACAAATGAAAAACAAAACATGACAAATCCTTCAGACGACCCTATCAAGCAAAATCGCGGCAAAAGAAATAAACCAAACCATTTCACTAAGCTTTTCTTGCAGGTCTTCATACCTACTGTTCATGTAAGACCTGCCTCCACGCGGTGGTCTTTGCTGCTGCTGGAGCGGAGGACCGCCTGGACGAATCTCGGGAGGGAGCGGACGGGAGGATTGTTGTCGGCATTGCACACCACCAGCACACCAGCAGACGCACCCCACCGGTCTTCTCTCCCCGCCGGCGTGAGGGCCTCACCAAACTTGCTCAGAGAGGAGAGCGCCAAAAAAACAAGGAGACCGTCGAGCCGGCGGTAGGTTCACCAAATACAGGCCCATAGGGCAGCAAATTTAAAGGGGCCGCGCACCAAAAAAAGAGAGGGAACATTGCTCACGGCGCAGAAAATACGATTGCACACATTCTCTCACTAAGACAAGTAAACCTGATTTAATTTTTACTTGAAATATTACAACCAATCTCCCAGTTTTAAGCAGTTTGGATTACTTCTAGAATACAAAAGCAGGAAGGTAATGTTAAATTTATATAGAACCTTGGTTCGACCACACGGAGTATTGTGTGCAGTTCTGGTCTGCATATGACAAAAAGGGATACTGAAGCACTGAAGTGCAGAAAAGAATTATAAAGATGTTACCAGAATTGAGAGGATGCAACTATCAGGATAGATTGAGCAGGTTGGGGCTCTTTTCTCTGAAAAAGAGGCTAAGAGACCTGATAGAGGTCTTTTAAATTATGAAAGGGTTTGATAGGGTGGGCGAGAAGATACTGATTCCACTTGCAGACAAGTCCACAACAAGGGGTCATAAATATAAGATAGCCACTAACAGATCAAATAAAGAATTTAAAAGGAATATCTTTACACAGAGGGTGGTAAGAATGTAGAATTTATTGCTACATGCTACATAGTTGAAACAGATACCATTGACATATTTGAGGGGAGGCCGACTGAATGCCTGAGGGAGAAGGGAATATTGAGACAATGCCTCGATTTTAAAATTGTCAACCTTGTTTTCAAATCCCTCCATGGCCTCGCCCTTCCCCATCCCCTGCTCCAGCCCTGCAACCTTCCAAGAGCTCTGTGGTCCTCCAATTCTGGCCTCTTGCACATTCTGTATTGTTTTCGCTCCACCATTGGTGGCGTGCCTTCAGCTGCCTGGGTCCTTAGCTCTGGAATTCCCTCATTAAACCTCTCCAGCTCTCTCCCCTTCTTTAAGGCGTTCCTTAAAACTTACATTTTTGACCCTCTGTACTGATATCTCTGAATGCGGCTCGGTGTCAAATGTTGTTTAATAATTGTTCCGCAGGACCGTTTGCAGCATTAAAGATGCGATATAAATTGTTGTTGTTGTTGATACTGGGGCAGGTGAAAAGAGGTGATCAGAGTGGGAGGAAGCTTGTGTAGAATATAACCACTGGGCAAAATTCGCTGCGGCAGCCTCATTGACAACTATTGCCGTACGTGAAACCATCGTTTGCCGTGTTACTCCAGCACCCATCTAAAGCCAAAATTTGAAAAGAAACTTATTGGCACGCCATTATTAATGTGTAAATCGCCCAGCAACCTGGGATGAAGAAATACCCTGTGAATTGCGATTTTCAAAAGTTGCTGGACAATTTGCACCATTCCGCTGTTAGCTTCGCGAAAACGGCAGCTCACACTCAACCTCCCACCAAGTTTGAAGAAATTGCTGTGTTATCATCATCATCAGCAGTCCCTCGAAGCGAGGATGACTTGCTTCCATGCCAAAAAAGGGATGAGTTCACAGGTGTTTCACTGAAGGAACCTAATATTCCAGATCCAGAACTACATATTGAAGGGTGGAAGATGCCTGTGCGTGGATCTTTTTAATGTGTGGTGGCTGTTGCACACCAGCCACCACATGGGCTTGACTGAGCTAGGTCTTGGTCCAACGACAAGGATTAACCAAGACAACTGGAGACCAGCTCTGCTGCATGGACCTAGTGCGCACACATATCAGTGTGGGCTGGCCCGTGCTGCCCCTGGGCCCTCACCTGTATTCGCACATTTATTGTCAACTAAACCCGCTGCAGAAATTTCGGGCTCGTACTTAACGGCATAAGGACCTTTTTAATGATGAGATTTATGTTGCTGCAATGCCAATCAACCTGTTTGACCTGTTTGACAGAATCAGGGGAAGTCATAACGCGGAACAAAGAAATGGCGGACCAATTGAACAAGTACTTTGGTTCGGTATTCACTGAGGAGGACACAAACAACCTTCTGGATATAAAAGGGGTCGGAGGGTCTAGTAAGGAGGAGGAACTGAGGGAAATCCTTATTAGTCGGGAAATTGTGTTGGGGAAATTGATGGGATTGAAGGCCGATAAATCCCCAGGGCCTGATGGACTGCATCCCAGAGTACTTAAGGAGGTGGCCTTGGAAATAGTGGATGCATTGACAGTCATTTTCCAACATTCCATTGACTCTGGATCAGTTCCTATGGAGTGGAGGGTAGCCAATGTAACCCCACTTTTTAAAAAAGGAGGGAGAGAGAAAGCAGGGAATTATAGACCGGTCAGCCTGACATCGGTAGTGGGTAAAATGATGGAATCAATTATTAAGGATGTCATAGCAGTGCATTTGGAAAGAGGTAATATGATAGGTCCAAGTCAGCATGGATTTGTGAAAGGGAAATCATGCTTGACAAATCTTCTGGAATTTTTTGAGGATGTTTCCAGTAGAGTGGACAAGGGAGAACCAATTGATGTGGTATATTTGGACTTTCAGAAGGCTTTCGACAAGGTGAGGTACTGAAGTTGCATGTTCAGTCATGAACTCATTGAATGGCGGTGCAGGCTAGAAGGGCCGAATGGCCTATTCCTGCACCTATTTTCTATGTCTATGTTTCTATGTTTCTATGTCCCACACAAGAGATTAATGTGCAAAGTTAAAGCACATGGGATTGGGGGTAGTGTGCTGACATGGATTGAGAACTGGTTGTCAGACAGGAAGCAAAGAGTAGGAGTAAATGGGGACTTTTCAGAATGACAGGCAGTGACTAGTGGGGTACCGCAAGGTTATGTGCTGGGGCCCCAGCTGTTTACACTGTACATTAATGATTTAGACGAGGGGATTAAATGTAGTATCTCCAAATTTGCAGATGACACTAAGTTGGGTGGCAGTGTGAGCTGCAAGGAGGATGCTATGAGGCTGCAGAGCGACTTGGATAGGTTAGGTGAGTGGGCAAATGCATGGCAGATGAAGTATAATGTGGATAAATGTGAGGTTATCCACTTTGGTGGTAAAAACAGAGAGACAGACTATTATCTGAATGGTGACAGATTAGGAAAAGGGGAGGTGCAAAGAGACCTGGGTGTCATGGTACATCAGTCATTGAAGGTTGGCATGCAGGTGCAGCAGGCGGTTAAGAAAGCAAATGGCATGTTGGCCTTCATAGCGAGGAGATTTGAGTACAGGGGCAGGGAGGTGTTGCTACAATTGTACAGGGCCTTGGTGAGGCCACACCTGGAGTATTGTGTACAGTTTTGGTCTCCTAACCTGAGGAAGGACATTCTTGCTATTGAGGGAGTGCAGCGAAAGTTCACCAGACTGATTCCCGGGATGGCGGGACTGACCTATCAAGAAAGACTGGATCAACTGGGCTTGTATTCACTGGAGTTCAGAAGAATGAGAGGGGACCTCATAGAAACGTTTAAAGTTCTGACGGGTTTAGACAGGTTAGATGCAGGAAGAATGTTCCCAATGTTGGGGAAGTCCAGAACCAGGGGACACAGTCTAAGGATAAGGGGGAAGCCATTTAGGACTGAGATGAGGAGGAATTTCTTCACCCAGAGAGTGGTGAACCTGTGGAATTCTCTACCACAGAAAGTTGTTGAGGCCAATTCACTAAATATATTCAAAAAGGAGTTAGATGAAGTCCTTACTACTAGGGGAATCAAGGGGTATGGTGAGAAAGCAGGAATGGGGTACTGAAGTTGCATGTTCAGCCATGAACTCATTGAATGGCGGTGCAGGCTCGAAGGGCCGAATGGCCTACTCCTGCCCCTATTTTTACTATGTTTCTATGTTTCTAAATGGAACAATTGAAACTGTGGAGTCTCACCTTGGTACGTAGTAAATTGTTCTTAGAGAATATTACAATTTTTAATTGATATTTTAATTTTTTCTTACTTTTGTATTCTGTCTCTTTTTTTTCTCTCTTAATCCAATATTTCTTTCCCTTTCTTTCTCTATCCCATATCCTTCTCCGTCGTTCATGTTCCTTTCTCGATCCTTAATTTTTATTAGTTAAGGAGATAGACTGTGGTCTTGTCATTAAGAGCAAGATGCCATTTTTGCGAAACTAACAGCATCGTGGCGCAAAATGTCCGTTAACTTGTGGCGAGTCACGATTCACAAATTGCAGGGAATCTCTTCCTCGTTACAAGTTGCTGGATAATTTGTGCATTAATAGCAATGTGCTTCATTCATATGCCATTGTTTTTCAGAAAAATCTGGGCCAGCGTTTTCATCGCTGGTTCCGGCGGAGCAGTGCTAAAGTCCCAGAAAATGATGGCATTGCTATATCAGTGGTGTTATTCACCAACATTTCATGGGACTTTAGTAGGAATCGTAATGGCGTCCGCTGTTATTTTGCCATTACTTTGGCGCTTCGGCCCAGCAAATTCTCTGCCATTGACAAAGACAAATTGGGCTGTATGGCCTATTTCTATGTTATAGTGTACATCTTTATACTTTATTGGTTTTAAAGTGCTTTAGGTCTCATTCCTCTTGAAAAGAAAAGTCTGAGGGGTGACCTGATAGAGGCCCTTAAAATTACAAAAGCTTTTGATAAGAGGAGACAAAGGAAGGGTGTTTCCACTTGTGGAGAAGAGCAAAACTAGGGGCTGATATCAATATAAGATAGTCACCAAGAAATCAAATTGGGAATTCAGAAGAAATTTCTTTACCCAGAGAGTGATGAGAATGTGGAACTCGCTCCCACAGGGAGTGACTGAGGCGAATAGTATGGATGGATTTAAGGGGAAGCTCGATAAACATATGAGGGAGATGGGAAGAAAAGAAAGAAATACTTGAATTTATATAGTGCCTTTCACAACCAATGAAGTACTTTTTGAAGTGTATTCACTGTTGTAATGTAGGAAATGAGACAGCCGATTTGTGCACAGCAAGCTCCCACAAACAGCAATAACCAGTTAATCTGCTTTAGTGATGCTCTTTGAGAGATAAATATTGGCCAGGACATTGGATATAACTCCCTTGCTCTTCTTTGAAATAGTGCCACGGGACCTTTTACGTCCACCTGAGAGAGCAGACGGGGCCTTGGTTTAACGCATCATTTGAAAGACGGCACCTCTGACAGTGCAGCATTCCTCAGTAATGCACTGGTGAGTCAGCCTAAATTTCTGTGCTCAAGTCGCTGGAATGGAACTTGAGCCCACAACCTTCTGACTCAGAAGCAGGCATGCTACCAACTGAGCCACAGCTGACACCAAGACAGAGTGCTGCACATTCAGAGGTGCCGTCTTTCAGATGAGATGTTAAGCCGAAGACCCCGCCTGCCCTCTCAGGTGGATGCAGAAGATCTCACGGCACTATTGCGAAGAAGAGCAGGAGTGTCCTCCCCGGTGTCCTGTCCAACATTTATCCCTCAACCAACATCACAAAGATCGGTTATCTAGTCGTTATCACATTGCTGTTTGTGGGAGCTGGCTGTGCACAAATTGGCTGCCGCGTTTCCTGCATTATAAAATTCTGATGGGATTGGACAGGTTAGATGCAGGAAGAATGTTCCCGATGTTGGGGGAAGTCCAGAACCAGGGGACATAGTCTAAGGATAAGGGGTAAGCCATTTAGGACTGAGATGAGGAGAAACTTTTTCACTCAGAGTTGTTAACTTGTGGAATTCCCTGCTGCAGAGAGTTGTTGATGCCAGTTCATTGGATATATTCAAGAGGGAGTTAGATATGGCCCTTACGGCTAAAGGGATCAAGGGGTATGGAGAGAAAGCAGGAAAGGGGTTCTGAGACGAATGATCAGCCATGATCTTATTGAATGGCGGTGCAGGCTTGAAGGACCAAATGGCCTACTCCTGCACCTATTTTCTAAGTTTCTATTACAACAGTGACTGCACTTCAAAAGTACTTAACTGGCGGTAAAACACTTTGTGATGTCTGGTGGTTGTGAAAGGTGCTATATAAATGCAAGTCTTTCTTTTATAGAATCTATGTAATTCTTTTTGATTATTCACCCAATTCAGTCAGTGTCCGAAAAAAGGAGAAGCGAGGCGGGAGGCCGAGGCATTTAAAAAAAAAATCCTCCCTCCCTTCACGCATTAAAAAGTTTTCGGTGTGATCGAGTCACGAGAACAAACTTCCTGATGATTGTGGCGTAGGAGGGACCGGGTGTGGGTGGAAGCGACCACGATCAGAATCAAAGTAGGGGTGTATAGCACATTGGAAAAAAATCAAAACCACGATAAAACGAACTATAAAGAGTACAAATAGAAAACTCGTACTGCTTCACTTGAAATACATTAAATATATAACAGAAACAGTATAAATTGAGCCGCCAGGCTGATATATTTTACGCGCTATTATCGAGTGCTCCCCTCCTCCCTCGGCCCCCAAGCTCGGGTAATTGGATGGCCCGGGTGCCATTCATTGATGAGGGCGGCGTGGCGATGGACACAAGCTGATTTGCTCTCCTCTTCCAGATACCTTTTTAAAAAAGAAAATAACACCCTCTCCCTCTCTCCCTCCCTCCTCGTTCGTTGAGACAGACGAGAAAATATAATATTTTTAACGGTATCAAAAAAAAGGAACCTGAAATGTTGTCGATGTTACAAGAGGCCTCGGCGGGGAGAAACCGGCCGCTCTCTGCGTGGCGGAGCGTCAAGTACGAAGCATTCAGCCCGTTCGTCAGGTGGGGTCCGGCCCAAGTGACCGTTACCGGCTCGCGCTGCCCCTCTTCAAACCGGTCTCGCGGCCCGTGACGTACACAGCGTTCCATATACCTGTGGATAACCGGTGTGTCGGTGTCTTGTTTCTGTGTGTGCATAGCATGTCTGCAATATGTCTCTCTTGTCATACACACACATATATAGCATTCATATGCATACAATTGGAGGGGATCGCCCACTATGTTTTATTGCAAATTGTTCTTGCTGTTGCAATTTAAAAAAAATAATTCTTATCTATAAAAAAAATTGCAATTGGAGAACATTTAAAAAACTATAAACCGTGTTTTATAGAGCTGATCAACGAGCAATCCAGCTCCCCTGCACGCCCCTCTCAATGCTGTCATTTTTCTTTTGTCTGAAGGTGCTGGCAATTTTTTTTTTGTAACCTTGTTTTTTTTTGTTCAGAGGTGAAGGGCTAATCCACATCAAAGCCCTTCTCGTCAACCTGTTATCGCCCCGCTTTTTGCCTGCCTCTCATTTCCCCCCCCCCCCCGCCCATCCCATCTCGTCCCCTCTCCCTGCCCCCTCTTGCCCCCTTGCCAACCCACTTGCTCCTCGTCTTATCCTGCTCTCCCCCCCTTCTCAGTCTCTTCCCCCCCTCTCAGTCTCTTCCCCCCTTCTCAGTCTCTTCCCCCCTTCTCAGTCTCTTCCCCCCCCCCTCAGTCTCTTCCCCCCTTCTCAGTCTCTTCCCCCCCTTCTCAGTCTCTTCCCCCCTTCTCAGTCTCTTCCCCCCTTCTCAGTCTCTTCCCCCCCTCTCAGTCTCTTCCCCCCTTCTCAGTCTCTTCCCCCCTTCTCAGTCTCTTCCCCCCCTTCTCAGTCTCTTCCCCCCTTCTCAGTCTCTTCCCCCCTTCTCAGTCTCTTCCCCCCCTTCTCAGTCTCTTCCCCCCCTTCTCAGTCTCTTCCCCCCCCTTCTCAGTCTCTTCCCCCCCCTTCTCAGTCTCTTCCCCCCCCTTCTCAGTCTCTTCCCCCCCCTTCTCAGTCTCTTCCCCCCCCTTCTCAGTCTCTTCCCCCCCCTTCTCAGTCTCTTCCCCCCCCTTCTCAGTCTCTTCCCCCCCTTCTCAGTCTCTTCCCCCCCTTCTCAGTCTCTTCCCCCCCTTCTCAGTCTCTTCCCCCCCCTTCTCAGTCTCTTCCCCCCCCCTTCTCAGTCTCTTCCCCCCCCCTTCTCAGTCTCTTCCCCCCCCCTTCTCAGTCTCTTCCCCCCCCTTCTCAGTCTCTTCCCCCCCCTTCTCAGTCTCTTCCCCCCCCTTCTCAGTCTCTTCCCCCCCCTTCTCAGTCTCTTCCCCCCTCTTCTCAGTCTCTTCCCCCCTCTTCTCAGTCTCTTCCCCCCTCTTCTCAGTCTCTTCCCCCCTTCTCAGTCTCTTCCCCCCTTCTCAGTCTCTTCCCCCCTTCTCAGTCTCTTCCCCCCCTTCTCAGTCTCTTCCCCCCCTTCTCAGTCTCTTCCCCCCCTTCTCAGTCTCTTCCCCCCCTTCTCAGTCTCTTCCCCCCCTTCTCAGTCTCTTCCCCCCCCTTCTCAGTCTCTTCCCCCCCCTTCTCAGTCTCTTCCCCCCCCTTCTCAGTCTCTTCCCCCCCCTTCTCAGTCTCTTCCCCCCCCTTCTCAGTCTCTTCCCCCCCCTTCTCAGTCTCTTCCCCCCCCTTCTCAGTCTCTTCCCCCCCCTTCTCAGTCTCTTCCCCCCCCTTCTCAGTCTCTTCCCCCCCTTCTCAGTCTCTTTCCCCCCCCCCCTTCTCGGTCTCTTTCTCCCCCCCCCCCTTCTCGGTCTCTTTCCCCCCCCCCCCCCCCCTTCTCGGTCTCTCTCCCCCCCCCCCCCCCCCCTTCTCGGTCTCTCTTCTCCCCCCCCCCCCTTCTCGGTCTCTCTTCTCCCCCCCCCCCCCCTTCTCGGTCTCTCTTTCCCCCCCTCCCTTCTCGGTCTCTCTTTCCCCCTCCCTTCTCGGTCTCTCTTTCCCCCTCCCTTCTCGGTCTCTCTTTCCCCCTCCCCCCCTCTCGGTCTCTTTTCCCCCCCCCCTTCTCGGTCTTTCCCCCCCACCCCTCCCTTCTCGGTCTCTCTTTCCCCCTCCCTTCTCGGTCTCTCTTTCCCCCTCCCCCCCTCTCGGTCTCTTTTCCCCCCCCCCTTCTCGGTCTTTCCCCCCCCCCCCCCTTCTCGGTCTCTCTTTCCCCCCCTCCCTTCTCGGTCTCTCTTTCCCCCTCCCTTCTCGGTCTCTCTTTCCCCCTCCCTTCTCGGTCTCTCTTTCCCCCTCCCTTCTCGGTCTCTCTTTCCCCCTCCCCCCTCTCGGTCTCTTTCCCCCTCCCCCCCCTCTCGGTCTCTTTTCCCCCCCCCTTCTCGGTCTTTCCCCCCCACCCCTCCCTTCTTGGTCTCCCCCTCCCTTCTCTGTCCCCCCCTCCTCCCTTCTCGCCCATCCTAAGAATAAGGGGTAAACCCATTTAGGACCGAGATGAGGAGAAACTTCTTCACTCAGAGAGTTGTTAACCTGTCGACCACAGAAAGTTGTTGATACCAGTTCGTTAGATATATTCAAGAGGGAGTGCAGATGGTGGTGCAGGCTCGAAACATAGAAAATAGATGCAGAAGTAGGCCATTCGGCCCCTCGAGCCTGCGCCACCATTGAATAAGATCATGGCTGATCATTCAACCTCAGTACACCTTTCCTGCTTTCTCTCTATACCCTTGATCCCTTGAGCCATAAGGGCCACATCTAACTCCCTCTCGAATATATCCAACGAACTGGCATCAACAGCTCTCTGCAGTAGGGAATTCCACAGGTTAACAACTCTCTGAGTGAAGAAGTTTCTCCATGTCAGTCCTAAATGGCTTACCCCTTATCCTTAAACTGTGCCTCCTGGTTCTGGACTTGCCCAACATCGAAGGGCCGAGTGGCCTACTCCTGCACCTATTTTCTATGTCCAAGTCCTCTCCCTCTCCTCTTTTTTTCTCTCCCCTTCTTGACTCACTTCTCGCCCCCCTTTCCTCGCCACTGTCCTGGGTTGAATCAGACCGTTTGCAACCGTGGCATCCTATTTGGCCACGAATTGAGCTTCCAACCCCAAATCCTCTCATTCACGAGATCGCCCTATTCCACCTCTCTAATTTTGTCCATCTCCATCTCTGCCCCACCTCAGCCCATCTGCTCCTGAAATTCTTATACATACCTTTGTCCCATCGGTCTCCACTAGCTTTTCATCCCCCTCGCTTTGTAAACTTCAGATCCAAAACTCGACTGCCCGTATCGCGTCCTGCACAAAATCTGGCTTACCCTCATTCTAGACCTTGCTGACTTACATTGGCTCCCAGTTCTCAACATAAGAACATAAGAAATAGGAACAAAAGTAGGCCATACGGCCCATCGAGACTACTCCGCCATGATCTTGTTGAATGGCGGAGCAGGCTTGAGGGGCCAGATAGCCTACTTCTGTTCCTAATTCTTATGTTCTTATGTTCTATTCAATAAGATCATGGCTGATCTAGTCATGGACTCAGCTCCACTTCCCTGCCTGCTCCCCATAACCCCTTATCGTTTAAGAAACTGTCTATTTCTATCTAAAATTTATTCAATGTCCCAGCTTCCACAGCTCTGAGGCAGGGAATTCCACAGATTTACAACCCTCAGAAGAAATTTCTCCTCATCTGTTTTAAATGGGCGGCCCCATATTCTATTATCATGCCCTCTAGTTCTAGTCTCCCCTGTCAGTGGAAACATCCTCTCTACATCCACCTTGCCAAGCCCACTCATAATCTTACACATTTCAATAACATCACACCTCATTCTTCTGAATTCCAATGAGTAGAGGCCTATCCTACTCAACCTTTCCTCATAAGTCAACCCCTCATCCCTGGAATCAACCTAGTGAACCTTCTCTGAACTGCCTCCAAAGCAAGTATATCCTTTTGTAAATATGGAAATCAAAACTGCACGCAGTATTCCAGGTGTGGCATCACCAATATCTTAGATAGCCGTAGCAAGATGTCCCTGCTTTTTATACTCCATCCCCTTTGCAATAAAGGCCAAGATACCATTGGCCTTCCTGATCACTTGCTGTACCTGCATACTATCCTTTTGTGTTTCTACTTTAAAATTCTCATTCCTATGTCCCTTCAACCCTACAACCCTCACCTCCTCTCAGAAAACTATTCCACTAACTGGCCTCTTGTGTCTTCCCCAAGCCCCCTTGCAGCCACCTGGTCCCTCGATCTGGAATTCTCTGCCTGTATTTCCTCCTCCTCCCCCTCCAGGATCCTCCTTTAAAATCCATCTCTTAGCCCAAGCTTTTGGGTCTCATATTGTGTCAGCGTCATTTTTGTCTGATCACATCTGTGTAAAAGAGTTTGGGGATGTATTTCTGCATTAAAGGTGCTATATAAATGCAAGTTCTTGTGTTGTTTTGTGACTTAATGCCAATAATGATTTAGTATTTTAACACATCAGTGATATTTTAATGCTCTGGTTGCTTTGGCACACATTAATGTTTAATAGTGGTCTCTGTTCAAACAGTATTGCAAATGTAGTCTTCAAATCAGGCGGTGATTGCTTCAGAATGCTCATTTGGAATTTATTTTTCTTATTTGGTGTGACGATTGCCATTCTGGTAATATTAAATTACCTTGTTTTATACTCCGCTTTTTGATCAGTGTGAGCCACATACCAACTGCAGCCAAGAAGCCTCGTGTCTTACTCCCAGACCTCTATTTGAATCAGGCTAGGATTCTCATTCTCCCTTTCACGACAGATATATGAAATTCAACAAAGCATTGGTGCTTGACATTTTGCAGTGTCTGGGCACTAGTTTTAAAAAGTACTGCACAAAAAATGAGAGCAAATGTTGAAGCATAAACTGAATGATTCCTGAAGATGAAAACCTTGATGTGTGTACACTTAATTCTTTCTTCTTGTGAGTTGGTGTTGCTGAATGAGAACTTTGTTGATGAGCAGCATTTAGTAATCAAAAGAAATTAAAATTCCTGCACTACAATAGCTAATTAGGTGTGTAACAGAGCCTATTTTAAAAAAAGGTTTTGAACCCTTCTGTTGGCATATTTTCTATACTTAAGCTTTGAAGCTCGAGGCACCTGTATGTGTGGGATTAGAGGGAGCTGCAGTCTGTCAAGGGCATACAAAGGAAAATCAGAGCCTTTGGGCATCTAGGCATTGAGAGGAATGACTTCCTGTTCGTGAACTCATTTTTTTTTCCCTGTCAGATGGTTTTGCCAGCAGGAGGGGGGAGAATCTCCCTGCTTGCCTTCAGCCCCTGTACTTCTCTCCATTTAGATCCTGCAACTTGGAGAATAACAGGAGCTATGCAAGCTGTGTTTGAGCATGTGGGGGTTTTAAATCAATCTTTTTCCAGTCTGGAGAGCTAAAACCTGAGTTGGTAACCTGAGTTCAAAGCTGCTTTGGCAAGTTGTGTTTTGAATTGTATCTTTTTTCAGCTATGTGGCTGAAAGAAGCCCTAATATAGCTCCTTGTAGTTATTCTCACTCCCCGCCCCCCCCCCAATTTCTTTTAAATTTAAACTAGCCGTTTATCATGTGCATTGCCAGACACAGTGGTGCATGCCTGCAATTCAGCTGCTGGGAGGCTGTGGCTGCAGAGTTTTTTGAAGGCAGGAGATCTCATCTGCAGATGCCTATGTTGATCAGTTTTCCACGCTAAGGATGGTATCCACATGGTGTACCCAAGACAACCTAGAGTTATCAGCCCTGCTGAAGAGGGGTGAACTGGCCCAGGTTGGAAATGGCTCCGGTCAAAGCCCCCATGCTGCTCCGTACTGGGACTGCACCAGTGAACAGGCTGTACAGTGCAACCTGTCCAAGACAGTGGCAGAAAATAGTCCTGGTCCAAATGTCCACTTTAGAAGAGGATCCACAAAGCGCCGCTTTGAGATGATCACAAAATATTTTTACGAGGTTGTCATCAACAATTTGCATCTTTATAGTGTTCTAATGTAGAAAAATGTTCCAAAGTGCTTCAACGAGGCATTTAGATAAAAAAATATTTGAGGGGCGATGCAGACTTTGCAATAAGGGAGGAGGAGTGTGAAATATTAGATGAGATAAAAATAGTGAGCGAGGAAGTATTGAGGGGCTTAGCAGCTTTGAAAGTTGATAAATCCCCAGGCCTGGATGAAATGTATCCCACGCTGTTAAGAGAAGCAAAAGAGGAACTAGCAGAGGCTCTGACAATCATTTTCCAATTCTCTCTGGCTGCAGGTGTGGTGCCAAAGGATTGGAGGACTGCTAATGTTGTACCTTTTGTTTAAAAAGGGAGAAAGGGACAGACCGAGTAATTACAGGCCAGTCACTATCCTCAGTGGTGGGTAAATTATTGGAAAAACTCCTGAGACAGGATAAATCTTCTTTTGGAAGGACATGGATTAATCAAGGACAGTCAGCATGGATTTGTTAAGGGTAGGTCTTGTCTGACTAACTTGATTTAATTTTTCGAGGAGGGTCGATGAGGGCAGTGCGTATGATGTAGTGTATATGGATTTTAGCAAAGCTTTGGATAAGGTCCCACATGGCAGACTGGTCACGGAAGTAAATGCCCATGGGATCCAGGGAAAAGTGGCAAGTTGAATCCAAAATTGGCTCAGAGGGAGGAAGCAAAGGGTAATGGTTGATGGGTGTTTTTGTGACTGGAAGGCTGTTTCCATTGGGGTTCCGCAGGACTCAGTGCAGGGTCCCTTGCTTTTTGTGGACTTGAGTGTTGAGGGTATGATTAAGAAGTTTGCAGATGACACTAAAATAGGCTGTGTGGACTGTAGGAAGATATCACTACTGGTCAGCTCGGAGGAACAGTGGCAAATGGAATTTAATCAACATAAGTGTGAGGTAATGCATTTGGGGAGGTTTAACAAGGCAAGGGAATACATATTAAATGGTACGACACTGAAAAGTGTAGAGGAACAAAGGGACCTTGGAGTGCAGGTCCACTAATCTCTGAAGGTAGCAGGCCAGGTAGATAAGATGGTTAAGAAGGCATATGGAATACTTGCCTTTATAAGTCGAGGTATGGAATACAAGAGCAAGGAAGTTATGCTTGAAGTGTATAAAACACTGGTTAGGCTGCAGCTGGAGTACTGTGTGCAGTACTGGTCACCACATTACAGGAAAGATGTGATTGCACTGGAAAGGGTGCAAAGGAGATTTGCAAGAATGTTGCCTGAACTGGAGAATTTTGACTGCGGAAAGATTGGAGATGCTGGGTCTGTTTTCTTTGGAACAGAGAAGGCTGAGGGGAGACCTGATTGAGGTGTATAAAATTATGAAGGGCTTGGATAGAATGGATAGGAAGGACCTGTTTTTCTTGGCAGAGGGGTCAACAACCAGGGGACACGGATTTAAGTAATTGGGGTGAGGTTTCGAGGAGATTTGAGGGGGAAATATCTTCACCGAGGGTGGTGGGGATCTGGAACTCACTGCCTGAAAGGGTGGTACAGGCAGAAAGCCTCACCTCATTTTAAAAACATACTTTGATATGCACTGAAAGTGCCATAACCTGCAGGGCTACGGACCAAGAGCTGGAAAGTGGGATTAGGTTGGATAGGTCTTGGTCGCACACGATGGGCCGAATGGCCTCCTTCTGTGCTGTAAATTTCAAAAAATGTAATTCTATGATTTATACAGCAGCACTTTGCACAACCTGGCACTGCACAATTAAAGCATCACTTGCTCACTTTTAAAATCCAATCTCTTGTCCATAATTTAACAGCATATGATGTTGGAAGCTCAGTTCGGGGTTGAATAAGATGCTGAAGTTGCCTACAATCTGGTTTCATTTGAGGCAGTCTGTGGAAGGGGGTTGCTTGCATTGGTGGCAAGTGTATGGAATTTGTAGCAGGGACTGATGATGGTTTTGATCTGGCTAACATTTAGCAGGATAACATTATGGCTCATCTAAGAGTTGATATTGGACAAGCGACGGGGTCAAGAGATTGTGGAGAGATAGAGATAGAGATGGCTGTCTTCAGTGTTTTTGTGGAAGCCAACTCCATAGTTGTGCATGATGTTTTCAAGGAGAAACATGTAGATGAGGAAGAGAAGGGGACTAAAAAGCTCATTGGGATCTCTGAAGCTAAAGGTGTTGAGGTGAGACGATTGAGAAGCCATTGATAGAGATGTTGTGGCTAAATGTTGTGACCTGGGAGTCCCTGGCCAAAGACCACTCTAAGTGGAGGAAGAGCATCTGGGAGGGCGCTGAGCACATCAAGAGCATGCAAAAAACAAACGCAGGCAGTGGAAGGAGAATGCAGCAAACCTGTTCCAACCACCCCTTCCCTCAACGACTGTCCCACCTGTGACAGAGACTGTAATTCCCGTATTGGACTGTACAGTCACCTAAGAACTCACTTTTAGAATGGAAGCAAGTCTTCCTTGTTTTCGCGGGACTGCCTATGATGATGAGAATAAGTTAGTTAAGAGTGGAACCATGCAATGGCAGACCCACCGAGATGAACAGTGGATGGTGAGGATGGTGCGGACGACTGTATCAAAGGCTGCAGAGAGGTTGAGGACAGATAATGCCCTTCAGTCACACAAACTTTATTTGTGCTCTTGGAAGGATTAAAACACAGAGTTGCGGGATATATTTGCACAGATGTGCAAGATGACAACACATTCGAGGTAAGGGAAGTTGGAGTATGGTGGTAGTTCCTGCAGACAAAGGGCTTGAGGATGCGTATTGGAAGGAAGGAATATGGTGGTTTTTAAAGAGTGGGGGACAGTACTTGAGAGAGAACTATTTACAATGTCAGCTGACATGGGGGACAGGAAGAAAAGTGAATGGTCAGCAGTTTGTAGTGAGGTTGAAGGAGCAGGAGGTGGGTCTCGTGGATGAGATGAGTTTAGAGACGGCATGAGGGGAGATGGCAGGGAGTAGCCTGGGGAGGCTTGGTTTGGGTTGCAAGGGGTGGGGAAATGCAGTTATACGTGTTATTGTAATCTTGGATAAAGTCTGTGTGCTCCTTGCAGAGGGAAGGGGAGGAGAGAAATTGTAGTTTGAGTCAGATTACCTTTTGATGTCATTTTGACATCTTGGTCTGCAATCATCATAGGCAGTCCCTCGGGATCGAGGAAGACTTGCTTCACTCTTAGCATGAGTTCTTAGGTGGCTGTACAGTCCAATATGAGAACCACAGTTTCTGTCACAGGTGGGACAGATAGTTGTTGAGGGAAAGGGTGGGCAGGGAGCCTGGTTTGCCGTACGCTCTTTCCGCTGCGTGCGCTTGATTTCTGCATGCTTTTGGCGACGATACTCTAGGAGCTCAGCGCCCTCCCGAATGCACTTCCTCCACTTAGGGCAGTCTATGGCCAAAGACTCCCAGGTGTCAGTGGGGATGCCTCACTTTATCAGGGAGGCTTTGAGGGTGTCCTTATAACGTTTCCACTGCCCACCTTTGTTAATACGGATTCTTTTTCCCTCAATCTGTTTCAGCGAATACACTGACGCGAACACCTCTTTGCTTTTTCTGTAAAAGACCTTTATTGAAGATTCTCCGGCCAGGACTTGTCAAGACAAAGGGACACTCTCAATCAGAGCCTGTTTACCTTCCCCTGGACAAGCCCTTTTCAGCGCGAAAAGCATAGTAGATATACATTTTCAAAACCGAACACATTTGATTAGCACTTGGTCTATCCAATCCCTTTCTGCCTCCCCCCCCCCCCCCCCCCCCCCCGAGTACGTCCAATGGCAGGCAAGAAAGTCTCCCAATTAGGGCTGGTGTCGGGTTAGTTATAGCTTTGCTACACTGTCTTCCCTTATCAGTAAAGAACCCAGTTAGTTTCCCTTCCTCCTTATCAGTAGAAGCTATTACTTTTCCCTTCCTATCTAGGATTGCTTTCTTTCTTTGTGCTGCCTTGGGCTTTCTCATGACCCGTGTCTAACCTCAACTTCAACTCTTGGTAAACCCTTTTTTTTCTGTTGATTCTGCAGTTGTCTGCATCTTGACATTTCTTTAGCTATTTTCCCATGATTCCCTATCTCCATCCTTTTACCACCTTCTCTATCCATCTACCACTTTCACAACCCTTCTTTACACATTCTCACTTTTGGCTCGTTTGCCGTGGACAAGTACCGAGTAGAGTACTTGCTGGAAGGCTGAGTAAACAAAGGCAAGAAATAAAAAGGGCCATACTTATCAACATTATAAATGTACAAGGGGTGTTTAAAAAAAAAAAAAAACAAGCCTGAAGGCTTTGTGTCTTAATGCAAGGCGTATCTGTAATAAGGTGGATGAATTAACTGTGCAAATAGATGTTAACAGATATGATGTGATTGAGATTACAGAGATGTGGCTCCAGGATGATCAGGGCTGGGAACTCAACATCCAAGGGTATTCAACATTCAGGAAGGATTGAATAAAAGGAAAAGGAGGTGGGGTAGCATTGCTGATTAAAGAGGAGATTAATGCAATAGTTAGGAAGGACATTAGCTTGGATGATGTGGAATCTATATGGGTAGAGCTGCAGAACACCAAAGGGCAAAAAATGTTAGTGGGAGTTGTGTACAGACCTCCAAACAATAGTAGTGATGTTGGGGAGGGCATCAAACAGGAAATTAGGGGTGCATGCAATAAAGGTGCAGCAGTTATCATGGGTGACTTTAATATGCCTATAGATTGGGCTAACCAAACTGGAAGCAATACGGTGGTGGAGGATTTCCTGGAGTGCACAAGGGATGGTTTTCTAGACTAATATGTCGAGGAACCAACTAGGGGGGAGGCCATCTTAGACTGGGTGTTGTGTAATGAGAAAGGATTAATTAGCAATTTCGTGCGAGGCCCCTTGGGGAAGAGTGACCATAATATGGTGGAATTCTACATTAGGATGGAGAATGAAACAGTTAATTCAGAGACCATGGTCCAGAACTTAAAGAAGGCTAACTTTGAAGGTATGAGGCGTGAATTGGCTAGGATAAATTGGTGAATGATACTTAAGAGGTTGACAGTGGATGGGCAATGGCAGACATTTGGAGACCGCATGGATGAACTACAACAATTGTACATCCCTGTCTGGCGTAAAAATTAAAAAGGGAAGGTGGCTCAACCGTGGCTATCAAGAGAAATCAGGGATAGTATTAAAGCCAAGGAGATGGAATACAAATTGGCCAGAAATAGCAGCGAACCCGGGGACTGGGAGAAATTTAGAACTCAGCAGAGGAGGACAAAGGGTTTGATTAGGGCAGGGAAAATAGAGTATGAGAGGAAGCTTGCAGGGAACATTCAGATGGACTGCAAAAGCTTCTATAGATATGTAAAGAGAAAAAGGTTAGGAAAGACAAACGTAGGTCCCCTGCAGTCCTAACGGGGAACAAAGAAATGGCAGACCAATTGAACAAGTACTTTGGTATTCACTAAGGAGGACACAAACAACCTTCCGGATATAAAAGGGGTCAGAAGGTCTAATAAGAAGGAGGAACTGAGTGAAATCCTTTATTAGTCGGGAAATTATGTTGGGGAAATTGATGGGATTGAAGGCCGATAAATCCCCAGGGCCTGATGGTCTGCATCCCAGAGTACTTAAGGAGGTGGCCTTGGAAATAGCGGATGCATTGACAGTCATTCTCCAACATTCCATCGACTCTGGATCAATTCCGATGGAGTGGAGGGTAGCCAATATAACCCCACTTTTTTTTAAAAAAAAGGAGGGATAGAGAAAACAGGGAATTATAGACCGCAGTCTGACATCGGTAGTGGGTAAAATGATGGAATCAATTATTAAGGATGTCATAGCAGCGCATTTGGAAAGAGATGACCTGATTGTTCCAAGTCAGCATGGATTTGTGAAAAAGAAATCATGCTTGACAAATCTTCTGGAATTTTTTGAGGATGTTTCCAGTCGAGTGGACAAGGGAGAACCAGTAAATGTAGTGCATTTGGACTTTCAGAAGGCTTTCGACAAGGTCCCACACAAGAGATTAATGTGCAAAGTTAAACTACATGGGATTGGGGTAGTGTGCTGACATGGATTGAGAACTGGTTGTCAGACAGGAAGCAAAGAGTAGGAGTAAATGGGTACTTTTCAGAATGGCAGGCAGTAATTAGTGGGGTACCGCAAGGTTCTGTGCTGGGGCCCCAGCTGTTTACATTGTACATTAATGATTTAGACGAGGAGATTAAATGTAGTATCTCCAAATTTGCGGATGACACTAAGTTGGGTGGCAGTGTGAGCTGCGGGGAGGATGCTATGAGGATGCAGAGTAACTTGGATCGGTTCGGTGAGTGGGCAAATGCATGGCAGATGAAGTATAATGTGGATAAATGTGAGGTTATCCACTTTGCTGGTAAAAACAGACAGACTATTATCTGAATGGTGACAGATTAGGAAAAGGGGAGGTGTAACGAGACCTGGGTGTCATGGTACATCAGTCATTGAAGGTTGGCATGCAAGTGCAGCAGTCGGTTAAGAAAGCAAATGGCATGTTGGCCTTCATAGCAAGGGGATTTGAGTACACGGGCAGGGAGGTGTTGCTACAGTTGTACAGGGCCTTGGTGAGGCCACATCTGGAGTATTGTGTACAGTTTTGGTCTCCTTACTTGAGGAAGGACATTCTTGCTATTGAGGGAGTGCAGCGAAGGTTCACCAGACTGATTCCCGGGATGGCGGGACTGACATATCAAGAAAGAGTGGATCAACTGGGCTTGTATTCACTGGAGTTCAGAAGAATGAGAGGGGACCTCATAGAAACGTTTAAAATTCTGACAGGTTTAGACAGGTTAGATGCAGGAAGAATGTTCCCAATGTTGGGGAAGTCCAGAACCAGGGGTCACAGTCTAAGGATAAGGGGTAAGCCATTTCGGACCGAGATGTGGAGGAATTTCTTCACCCAGAGAATGGTGAACCTGTGGAATTCTCTACCACAGAAAGTTGTTGAGGCCAATTCACTAAATATATTCAAACAAGAGTTAGATGTAGTCCTTACTATTAGGGGGATCAAGGGGTATGGCAAGAAAGCAAGGATGGGGTACTGAAGTTGCATGTTCAGCCATGAACTCATTGAATGGCGGTGCAGGCTAGAAGGGCCGAATGGCCTACTCCTGCACCTATTTTCTATGTTTCTAACAGCGCCAGCCCTTATACGTGGCCGCCTTTGACTTTACAAAGGCCTTTGACACTCTCAACTGCGAGGGTCTATGGAGCGTCCTCCTCCGTTTCGGCTGCCCCCAAAAGTACGTCACCATCCTCCGCCTGCTCCACGACGACATGCAAGCCGTGGTCCTTACCAACGAATCCATCACAGACCCAATTCATGTCCGGACTGGGATCAAGCAGGGCCGCATCATCGTCCCAACCCTCTTCTCAATCTTCCTCGCTGCCATGCTCCACCTCACAGCTGATAAGCTCCCCGCTGGAGTGGAGCTGAACTACAGAACCAGTGGGAAGCTGTTCAACTGTTGCCATCTCCAGGCTAGGTCCAAGACCACTCCAACCTCTGCCGTCGAGCTACAGTACATGGACGATGCCTGCGTCTGTGTACACAGAGGCTGAACTCCAGGACATAGTCGACGTGGTCTGCAGTACATGTTAGCTAAATGCCCAAGAGTGGCTGAGTGCCACTGTAGTGGTTAAGATTATTTTCAGGAGGGCCAGAGGTAGGTGCGATGGTGCTGTGGTGTGGTAGTGGGCATATGTTTTGTTTTGCAATTTGATAATTCAGTTGTACAAATTATAATGGCGAGGCTAAGGAGTACCCTGCCGACCTCAAAGAAATCCGCACTTATCTGATGCGAGGGCCCCCTTCGGAAACTTGATTATTTTGCGGAGGCGATGTAAATATCCTGCTTGTGTTTAATAGTTTGATAAATGAGTTCAAATCATGAAAGCATCAGAATAGTCAGCTATGTCATCGGCATTTCAAAGTTTAGCGAAAACTTTAGACACTTGTTCTTTTACTTTTTTATTCTATGGGTGAACCAGTTTTGTGCAAGACATCACAGCTAATGCACAAGGGCCATATTTTCTACTAAAAATATCCTTGTAATCTTACTCTTTGACATGAAAAAGACGGCGGTGCTTTGGTGGTTTGTTTTTACCCTTTGCCTGTTTGTCTCCACGAGTTGTGTTGGGATCAGTTGCAATAATTAGAAAGAGGACATATTAGTTAGGTGGATATACATATTTATTTTGAAGATAATTCTTAATTAAGTTTTTATCATGGTGAAAATAACTATTTCAAGCTGCTGTTTATTTGCTTTACTTAATATTGCATATCCCCCCTCCTGTGCCTGTTTGTACCAGCCGTAACATTTTCCTGAGGAATTGCTAAGCAGCAATTGGTGGATAATTAGCCCAACTCTGGGCTATGAGGATTTGTTAGACGCAGTGGATGATCTGTCATGTCAGAACTTGACAGATCACAAGTTCAGAATTTACTTGTGGCCAATAACTTTATTTCATTTGTGCACTGTTCAGTGTTAAATCTCTTAATTTCCAATGAAATACAAACTCCGGTTGTAGTTTTAATGTCATTTTATTCTGGCAGCAGCAACAAGCTTCTGGCTTTAAGCCAGGCCTTTGTCCTTCTGAGACCACATGGCCAAAATGGCTGTACTTATACCTGGTTCAATTTACAGAAAAGAACTCTCCTTCTTTGACCTTATTGTTCAGTTGATGGTCTGTTAACCTTTTAATTGGCTCACTACCCAAGGTCCTAAAATGTCAAGTTGATTGATGACTTAATGCAATGTGGTCTGTGTTTTTTTTCAAAACTGCAGCCAGGCTGCAGAGCTTGAATTCTCTATCAATCCCCCCTTTGATTCTTTCACAAACCGAATCATAAAACATTAGCTATCACTGGTGAAACATTCTACAAAATAATTTCATACATGTTAAGAGTTTCCTTCCAAAATTTGTTGATGTGTTTCGCCACATGTCCGAACTAGTAGCTTCCACACAAATTTACACCAACCAGAGTTCCATCGTGGCCACAATGGAAGTCTGGTTTTAGTAGGTTAATTAACCTTATTCCAATTTAATCCAAATCAATATCTTCATTCAACCAGTAAACAACCTTCTCAAGCATAACATACCCCTGTGCCACGTACAGTCGGTCTGCTGGGACCTGCAAGGTGTCTCACCTGCGGGACAGCAGCTACAGCCGTCTGGTCGCAACAACATTTAATCAACATAAACAAACAATATAAAAGTAAAATAATTACAACGAATAGAATTAAACCTTCCACCAATGAAGTTTCTATTGAACCTAGCCATTCAGTGGCTCCGCTCCACAAAGTGAATGATGGGGGTTGCTTAAGTTTTTCTACCTCCTTTTGGATTTGCTCCGCTAAGTGGGTAATTTCTTCGGAGCTATCCGGGATATACGTGCAACACTCAGTTCCGAGTAGGGTGCAAGTACCCAAGGGCCAGTCTATTCTGTAGGGCTACTGTGCGGATTGCTACCATTTCTGCATTGATTTCAACTAGGGCCTCTGAGGTATCATTGGCTACCCGTTCAACAGTGGATGCCATGTTAATGGATTCACTTGCCAGTCTGGCGGTCCCATACCTGGGGATCAGAATGGCAAAGAACCCCTCTGTTTCTGTGATGGCTGTCTTCGGACGGTGTAAATGTTCCGACAGTGACTTTATATGATACATATAAGGCACAATGTAGGCTGAATAGCAGGATCCCGTCCAATTCTGGGGCAGCCAAGGGTAGGCCTTGTGGCCACACACCCAATAGGTGCCATTATAGGCAATGAAGGTTAGCTGTTTCTTTGTCAGCAATACTCCGGGGCCTGTCCAGGCTTTTCCATCTGTTTTATTCAGAATCCCCATTTCGTTAAAAATTCCCACATCGGCCCAGTTTGGCCGGTTCCGTGGCTTGATTATATTATAATTCCGGGAGCAGTTACTATACCCCATATTTTGGCCTCCTTTGATGTTTCTAATCAGACAGACCGATTCCCCCGGTCTTCCTATTCCCGTTGTATTAGTGATAACAAAAAATGGGGGCCTTTTGGAAATATTGTAGCACGGTTGGTATCCCCCTTCAAAGGTAGTCCGATTGTAACCTGCTGACTTCCATTTACGTGCCCAGTTTTCCGTATCCTGAAATGCATTTCCTGTTTTGTTTTGATTAATTATCCACTCAGCCATTTCCGAGATATTCAAGGGAACTGGCCTCAAGAGAATCCCTCCCTTTGAGTGAATAGGAATATGTGCACACACCCAACAACTAGAAATGTTACCTTGTTTGGCATAAATGTATGACATATATAAAAATGTATTTACATGTAATTCCTTTGCTACCCTACTATTTCCCTTTGATGCAGAGGGTCGGCTAGTAAGAAGTAGGAAAATGCCTAGAATACCTACAGTCAGTAATGCAGTAAATTTATACATTTTGGCAAAAAGTAATTGTCCTTATTAGATTTCAGCTTCAGTTACGGGTGCTCGTTTAACGTGTGAAGCGTGGATCCAGGCTTTCTTTCCTTGGACTTTAACAGCTGCCTGGGTGGTCAATAACACTGATAAGGTCCCTCCCACTTGGCACCCAAAGGTTCTTTATGCAATTTTTTCACGTACACCCAGACTCCCGGGATGATGTCGTGTCCTCCTTCGGGTGGATTACCCCAAACTGCCGATACCTGTCGGGAAACAGAACTAATAGCATTGGTTAGGTTCTGACAGTATGATAACAAAGTGTCACTCATTAAGTGAACATCAGCTTTCCGTAAATCGATAGTTCCTGGCAGCTACATGGGTGGTCTTGTTATAATTTCATATGGGCTTAGACTTGTAGTTCTGTTCGGGGTTGCCCTAATGCTACATAGCACTATTGGTAGTGCCTGGGGCCATGGTGTTCCTTCTTGGTGATACTTGGTAAGCTGTTGTTTCAGAGTTCAATTCATTCGCTCTACTTGTCCTGATGATTGTGGATGATGAGGATAGTGTAAATCCCACGTAATGTTCAGTAACCTACAGACTTCTTGGCAGACAGCACCTGTGAAGTGTGTTCCCTGATCTGAGTCAATGCTACTCGGGACTCCCCATTGGGGAATGTAATCCTTACATAAGACCGTTGCAGTGTGATTGGCTGTGGCTCTTTTCGTTGGGACAGCTTCTACCCATCTGTCGACCATGACAAGAATGTTAGTGTATCCTTGGCATGAAGGAAGAGATATATAATCAACCTGCAGATGCTGGAATGGTCCGACAGGGGCAGGAGGCCTCAGTTGGGACATAACCGTGATGGGTCCAGAATTATTTTTCTGTCAGACCACACAGCGGTCTGCTACCAGCTGGACGTGTTTTTTAAATCCCCGACGACTCCAGCTTTTCTGGAACCGTGCTGTCATCTGTTGTGAGGTCAAATGTCCCCACGAGTGGATCTGTTGGGCTTAAAAAAGGCATAAGCGCTTGTGGCGCGACTGGCTTGTCGGTAAATCTTTGTCTCCAGACACCATCTTCACATAGCTTAATTCCTGCCTCAATCCATGTCCATTTTTCCTCTCGGGAGCACTCGCCTTACATTGTTTGAAGGTCTTGTGTCAGAGTCCTGACTGCTTTCAATCTGCACATCTGTGTTGGTTCTTCTGGGGAAACGCCCTGTGAGGCGGCATCTTTAGCTGCCTAGTCGGCTGGGGCATTTCCCTGTGCTTCTGTGGTATTTTCCTTGGTATGGGCCTTACACTTCAGGATGGACACTTCCTGAGGTAATTGTATGGCCTCTAGTAAGTCTCAGACATCTTTTCCACTTCGGATAGGTGTACCAGCAGCAGTGAGGAATCCCCCTTTCCGCCATAACAGACCAAAGTCGTCAGCAACTCCAAAAGCATAACGCGAATCTGTGTAGACATTCGCTGTCTGTCCTTCTGCTATTCGACATGCTTCTGACAGGGCCCGTAACTCGGCCTGTTGTGCTGACGTTCCTGAGGGTAAATATCCTTTTGCCACTATCTCATATAAGGTTGCAACTGCCCATCCTGCTTTTCTGGTACCATTGTCAACAAAGGAGGAACCATCTGTAAACAGGATGAGGTCTGGGTTGTGCAGAGGCTCCTCTGCTGCTAAGGCGGCTGCTTCTGTTTCTTTTAATATCTCCATGCAGTCATGCTCTTCATATTCTTCCCCCCTCTTGCTCCCTCGATTCTGACATCGGGAGCATAGTTGCGGGATTAACTGGGCTGGCCCGGACGATATGGAGATTAGGAGCTTCCAAAACTGCTGTCCAGCAGGTCCATTTAGCTGCCGTCACGTGAGACATTCTATTCATAGATAGCAAAGTATGTACGGTGTGGGGACACTTGACGATCAGCTTTTGGTCGAGGACTAGACCCGCAGTGGTCATTACCGCTCGACATGTAGCTTCCATGGCCCTTAGGCAACTTCCCCATCCGAGGGCTACCGCATCCAGTTTTGACGAATAATAGCCAATAGGTCTTTGCTGATCCCATGTTCTTGTGTTAGTATAGCTGCCATAGATCCTTCTTACTCATGGACAAACAGGGTAAATGACTTATCACTGTCGAACCTCCAGTGCCAGAGGCACCGACCAAAATCCGTTGGCCATATCTATAACCGAGAAATATTTATGTTCCGGTTTGAGGGCATTAGAAATGGTGGAGGAATCTGCGACCAAAGGAGCTTTTTGATCAATACACTGGTTAGCTTTCCTATAATCGACAGTCAAACGTTAAGTCTCATTAGATTTCTGTACCGGCCACACGGTGCTATTGGAGGAGCTATGCGTTTTAATAAGCACCCCTTGTTTCTCCAATTGCTGAATAACCGGTAAGATTCCCGTGACGGCAGTTGGATTGATGGGAGACTGTTTAGTGCATGGAGACATGGTCCCGGTAAATGACGCAGGCTCCATCTGGAGTAGGCCACAATCGTTCTTATCTTTAGCCCATATCGGGTGTTCCTTCAATTCTTCTTTCTTCAAAGTTCTAATTGACCATGTCACCAACCATCCTCGAAATGCAACGATGGATCTACTTGGATTAGAACATCCATTCCCAAAAGGGGTTGATCTACTGGGCCTATCCAGACCATCGTGGTTAGTTCATGTGGACCCAGCCCTTTCAGTACCAGTGTTGTCCTTTTAATTTCCATTTTATGGCCCCCAACTCCATAGGCTGTACGGCCCTACCATCCAAGGACAAAAAGTCTCCATATTGTAGGGGTAAGCATGTTAATTCCGCCCCTGTGTATAAATCCACATCCTTATCGCCCACCCTCAGTTATATATAGCCCATCTCCCCTTTGTTGTATTCGTGCGAGGAGGTGGACCAGAGTGGGCTCTAATCGTTTTTTGCTATGCCAAGTAACTCCTTCTGTTGTTGTATTGTCAGTCGCTTAAATGCTTCTATGAGGTCGTTATCTTGTGACAAGCCTGGTTTGTTGGCTGAATTGTATCCTTGCCTGCGTCCTCTTCCCTGGCCGTGACCTTGCTGTTTTACCCTGCAAGTCTTGGCCCAGTGACCTTTTCCACAATAATGACATTTTCCGGGTAATTTTCCTAATAACTGTTTATTGGAATCCTGGGATTTCCATCCCATAGCCTGTAGGGCTCGGACTTTAGCTCCCATATCCCGATCTAATTGGTTACATCGATCCACCAATGCTGCAAAGGTAGTTCCTCTACCTTCCCAGTCCGGTAACACTACCTTAAGCATTTTGGACAGTTCTGGCTTTAGACCTGCCACGAAAGCTGCTTTCAGGGGTCCAAACACTTGTTCATCCATTTCCTCATCCGTATTATTCATACCCGAATGTTCTAGCCACATGCATCTAAACCGCTCATCATACTCCAGGACCTCCTCTGTTCCTTTCTGTTGGCAGGCTGCAATTTTTCCCCAGTCTGTCTTAGCTGGACTGAAGGTTTGCAGCTAGTGTTTAATCGCCTCCCATCCTGCATCTAATTCTTTCTCATCCTGCCCCAAAGCTGCTTCCACCTTGTCGTGCAATTTTCTTCCTTGTGTTTTTGGCACCATTGTGGTCAAAATTTGCACTCCGTCCCAGGGATGAAGTTAATATATATTTCTTAAGCGGTCCAATTGGTCCCACGTTTTCACTCCCCCTTTCTTTGGATTGGGCAATTCCTTGGACCATTTATCAATTTTCTCTGGGTCTGCCGGATCATGAAATAAGTATTCCACATACACCCTTTTCCTTGTTTTTTTGGTTCCGCCCTCATCCGCAGTCTCTTCTGATTTGACTACAACTCGTCTTTTTTTAAACGGGGCAAAGCGCACCCCTAATTCTTCATCCTCCGACCCTGTATCGTCGGAGGACTCCGAATCCGTATCTATTCCTCGGTCGTGTCTTCGGGTTTGCGCTTTTAATTTATCCAAACATGGGTACCCTGGGAATTGACCGATACATTTTCCTTTTCCTATTACTGTCTCTTGACCTAATGATTTTTTCCATTCTTTAATTTCACCTTTAAGATCTTTAACTTATGCTTCCGACTTTTCAAGTTCAAATCTTTTCTGTCGCAGCTGTGCACATACAGCTTGCAATTGGTCCTTTGTACTGGTCAGTTCTCGATCATGTTGGGAACGCATTATAATTTCATTCCGCTTTCGGATCTGTCCCATAACGGCTCGGGACCATCTAGTTCGCTCTTTATTTTTCATACGGGTCGTTTTTAATCTTGTCCAAGGACCATTGTCCTTTGGAGGTTCCGTACTTTTCTTCGATCTTAATACAGGTTTTAAATAAGTTGAATTGTTGCTCTATGTATTCTTTCAACTGTTGGAGGATTTCATCTATCGAAACCTCAGGTGGTGCCCGCCTGCCTTTAACAGTTGTAGGCAATTCTTTGCTCTTATCTTCTGCTGCCATAATACTGATTTCTTTACTGGGGTCTCAAGTCGTAGGCTTTCCAGCCGATCAGTGGGTTGGTGATTAATTAACTAACACACCGCCGAAGTTAGACGTCTAAGGGACCTCGAGCCAACTACCAACCGGAGGGTTCGCGAACCGGAATCGCGTAGAAGGAGAGGCGAATTTAGACTTTTGACTGAGGACCTTTTATAAAGAGGAGTCCTTACCTCAGTATGTAGGTCCGATGTCCAAAATTCAGTTTCTTTCCTCAGCGATCGTGTTCGTGACGCCAAAATTGTTCGATCTCTTAATTTCCAATGAAATACAAACTCCGGTTGTAGTTTTAATGTAATTTTATTCTGGCAGCAGCAACAAGCTTTCTGGCTTTAAGCCAGGCCTTTGTCCTTCTGAGACCACATGGCCAAAATGGCTGTACTTATACCTGGTTCAATTTACAGAAAAGAACTCTCCTTTGATCTTATTGTTCAATTGATAGTCTGTTAACCTTTTAATTGGCTTGCTACCCAAGGTCCTAAAATGTCAAGTTGATTGATGACTTAATGCAATGTGGTCTTTGTTTTTTTTCAAAACTGCAGCCAGGCTGCAGAGCTTGAATTTTCTATCATTCAAAATAAATGAAACTGACCAAAAGGTGGGTTTTATTTATTCTGCATACATTGATATTTGTGATTATCTTCGATATGTTGCCTCATTTCCCCCCCCCCCCCCCCAAAGCTGATTGACTTCTGTTTGCAAAAATCTGAAGGGAATTAGAATACTAAGTGAATACAGTCATCCCTAAACTGGCATTTCTGTTACAGCATGACATTTGAATTTAAAGTAAGGAAATCTTGTTCGCTTTGTTTATAGCCCGAACAGCAATCTATTGAGAGCAATAATTGTGATAGGATGTCTGGAGATTTGATGTCCAGACTGGGTGGAGAAGATGTTGACTGTCTGCCTGAATCTCAGTTTTTGGAAGTGCATGACTGTACAAGAACCTAAAACGTGCAGATTTGAACTGCACAGACCTCTGATTGTGTAGTAGCATTTGGCAGAAGTCTGCACAATGTTACAAGCCTTGCAGTAACTGCTGAACTAGAGATTCTGTTTTCTTTCTGAAGGAATGAGCAAACGGCCTTTTGTTCTCTTTAGAAATTAAATTATATACAGCCATTGCATATGACAAATATCTCAAAGTGCGACTAACTGGATAACTTGTATTGGAACAGGTCGCAAGTGAAATTTTGGTTGCCTTACAAATGGATAAAAAAATTGTGATTACATGACATACAATTTGGAAAAGAAATTGGTGGTAGAATATGTTTGAACAGACTTCCAAATGCCTGCAGTTCTGCAGTTGTAATGGTTACATTATCTTTGTGTTCTTGCAGCGAGAGTTTCTTCACCCTTCGGCTTTATGAAGCATCTTGCTGTTCACTGTCCCCAAAACAAAAACAGCTCCTTGATCGGGTAGAAGTATGGAGAAGGGTTTTGAGGACTAGTGACTTCCTATTCCATTTATAAAAAGGATTTAATTAAAGTCATGTGTGCATGTTAAACTGACAATTAATTTGCTATATCATCTATAATCAGACATTTAATTACAGATAGTAAAGTACAAATAGGTTAAATATATTAAAGGCCTTGTATGCTAAATTGTGCCACAACCCCAAAATACTCCAATGCAAGAAAATTGTTTCTTGTGATACTTTCAAGTTGCCTCTTACTGCATTTTATGTTGAGAAGTGCTGGGGTGTGGCAGCCTGGGAGCAGATATTTTGTGGGTTGCTGCAGTTACTTCAATTTTTTTAAGGAATGTAAGGATGGTCAGTTAACTCACGTCTATCCCTTTTGCACTTATCTGAACCCCATCAGTCTCACTTTTCACCTTGTTACTTATTTCCTTTTTCTAAAAACACAATTATCTCTTCACTTGATACTTCCAATGCTCTTCTGGTCAGCCTCCCATTCTTCCACCCTCCATAACCTTGAACTCATCCAAAACTCTGCTGCCCTTATCGTAACCTGCACCAAGTCCTATTTGCTCATCGTCCCCGTACTTGCCTGGCTACAATGGCTCCGTCCACCAATGCCTCCAATTACTATGTTTCTATTTAAAAATTCTCATGTTCATGTTCAACTCCCTCCAAGGCCTTGCCCCCTCTCTATCTCTAACCTCCTCCAGGACTACAACCCTCTTAACTCTGGGTTCCTCCAAATCTGAACCGTTACGCATCCCCCAGTTCCTTCGCCCCAACGTTGGCAGCCATATCTTCAGCCGCGTAGACCTTCAGCTCTGCAGTTGTGTCCGTAAACCTCTCTACCTCGCTTTCCACTTTTGAAGACCCTTCTTAAAACATATAATCTTTGACCAAGTTGTTAGTCACCCCACCTAATATCCCCATCTTGGTGTCAAGATGGGACTGAGATCTTGGCTGATTATACTGCTGTAATGCGTCATGAAATGTTTTCCTACATTTAAGGCGTTCTATAACTGCAAGTTGTGTGCAACAATCATTACAATTTCGGGAAGCCATTTAGCTCATATTTTGAAAACCTTAATTAAATCTCGCCTTAACTTTCTCTGCTCAGGAGAACAATTCCAGCTTCTCTTGTCTGTAGTATATAGCATCAATATGTACAAGAGAAGGGAGGTGATCGTGAATCTGTACAAGGTATTGGTGTATGACATCCAGTTTGGAGTACCTGATTAGAACAGGGATATTGGAGCCATAGAAAAAGTGCAATGTAGATTTACTCGAGTGATACAAGGGATGAGACGTCAGAGTTAAGATGAAAAATGTATTTACTGGAGCAAAAAAGGCTGTATCTAGTATACAAAATTTGGGAAGGCATAATAGTGAGATGTTACTTCCACTGGCCAGGTATTTTTGTTTTATAACATTTGGAGACTGGACATTTGCATATTTTCCATGAAGTGCTTTTTTTCTGTATGAGAGACCTGATGATTTCCATGCATGTGTTTTATACTTTTGTTGGTGACATTTATCAAAGCCATTGGATTCTTTGCTGAGCTTCACACTGGAAAAATGTACAAGATATGCAACCATGATTATGCAGTGAACTAATGATATTTCAACATTGGATGAAAATTGAATCAATGAAAGTCTAATCGAATCATTTGACACTCACTGCATCGTCTATCTTGCTGCTGGTGAGTCTTCAGACTGAGGTAGAAAGTGTTTTGACCCAGTGATAGTGCAGACTATAAATTTTCAATTATAAATACCTCCATTGCACTATTTTAATTCTATGAAGTATTTTTGCGATTGGCATTGAAAAGTGCCTTTTAACATGAGAAATCGCAAATAGATAAACTGTTACTGAGCCAGAAGGGAGAAATTAGAATGGGTGACTGAAGGTTTGATCAGTGGGTTTTAAAAGGTGAAAAGGAATGTTACTCTAAGAAAAAAATGAAGTGAAAATATTAATGTAATTTTATGTTTGAAATAAAACTATTGGCTCAGATATTGCTGGAAAAATGAGTTCGCAGTGTAAAAAAAAATCCCTAGCAATTTGAAGCGACGAAGTGATCTGCCATGAGTTCTGATTCGCCACAAACTACTCTTTTGTTTTTATATATGAAGTAAATTTAGAAGCTTAAAATATGTTGAATATGTAAGCCATATAAACCAAACTATAACACACAATAGATGCCTTGTGTGTTGCGAGGACTGAGTGTTTCTGTTGCCATGGTGGAGGTTGGAGTGGCTATGCTTTGAGTCACTTAATGTTTAACTTTTCATAATCTCCTGATGACCACCCTGCCTCATGTAATTTCAGTGAAATGTAATTGGATTATTTAGTGGATAGAACCAGCGATTCAATTTCACGTAACATTGCTCACTACTTTCTGTGGTGTCTTACGCGGGTGGAAAAAGTTTCTGAGAGACTCTGGATTCTATCAGATCTTGTAATATCTTTTGCCACTTTATAATCTGGTTCCTAATGATGACCTGTTGCAAATTATTCTATGTAGCCGTAATCGAGGAATTTAGATAGACATTGTAATTTGAACTGGACATACCATTCTGTAAAAAAGCATTGAGCGCATTTGCATGTTATGTCTGACAACCAAAACTGCATATTTATGCAAAAGTTGGTTATTGTATACAGTCTCTATTCTTGGAAACATTTTGGGCCCAAGTTTCCACATGATTCGCGCCTGATTTTTAGGAGCAACTGGTGGAGAATGGACTATTTTAGAAATCGCAATTCTCCACATTTTTTTTTCTGCAGTTCTAGTCAGGTAGAACAGTTCTAGTTTAGGACAGAATTTTTTTCTTCAAAAGGGGGCGTGTCCGGCCACTGACGCCTGATTTGAAAGTTTCCACAGTGAAAATGTACTCCAAACTAAAATAGAATGGAGCCAGTGAAGATTTTTGTAGAACTGAAAAAACCTGTTCTACTCATTAAAAAAATCAGGCGCAGGTTACAAATTAGGCGTCCAGAACGAGGTGGGGGGGGGGGGAACGGAACTCATTAAATTTGACAATAAATCCTTATTTATACTTCGGAGAGGGAGAGGGAGAGGGTCGGGGAACAGGAGCGCGGGTCGGGTCAGTCGGGGGGGGGGGGGGGGGTGGGTCGGGTCTCGGGTCGGGGGTGAGCGGGTCTCGGATCCGGGGTGGGGGTTGGTGGGGGGGAGCGGGTCTCGGGGGGGGGGGGGGAGCGGGTCTCGGGTAGAGGGGGGGGGGGGGGGGGAGCGGGTCTCGGGTAGAGGGGGGGGAGGAGCGGGGGTCGGGTCGGCGGGGAGCGAGTGTCGGGTCTGGTCGGGCGGGGAGCAGGAGCTGGCCGTGGGAGGAGCCTCATTCACGCAGCCCCATTGGGCCAGGGCTAGGGGCTGCGTGCTTCGGGCCCCTCCCACACAGTTTAGGGCGCCTGGAGCTACTGCATTTGCATGCCGACTGTTCCGCGCATGTGCAGAGGTCCCGGCACTGTTTTCAGCACAGGGACCTGGCTCCGCCCCCCACAGCTCGTGCTGGCTGCGCCGAGGGCCACAGGACCTGTAAGTAGGTGGAGAATACCGAGGATTTTTTTAGGCGCCGTTTTAGGCGAGCTGGGCGCCCATTTTTTTTTCTTGTGGAAACTTGGGCCCATAATGTGCTTGTTTCTAAGTGTTGTGGTGGAATGTTCCCAAAGGATCTTTGGCACTGTTTCATGCAAGCATGCATGTCTCGTGGAATACGTCTGCCACAAAAGATGATCTAAGCTGGGTATTTGACTTATTGAAGACTGCAGTAGTATTTTTGGCCCTATATGTGAAAATTATACAAATAAATCTCTTCCTGATGTCAGCATACAATGAAAGAAATGGTGTCATTGCTTTCTACTTGGTTTATATAACTTCTATAATGTTCACTCATTTTTTTTTTGTCACATCTATCAATTTGCTGAATAGTAAAGCAGTCGTGATCTAGAAATCATAGCCGATAGGCAGTGATTAAAAAGAAAAAAGCAAGACTTGCATTTATATAGTGTCTTTTACGACCACCAGAGGTCTCAATGTGCTTTACAGCCAATGAAGTAATATTTTTAAGCATAGTCACTGTTGTAATGTGAGAAACGTGGTAGGCAATTTACACACAGCAAGCTCCCACAAACACCAATGTGATAATGATCAGATAATGTGTTTTGTTATGTCGATTTGAGGGACAAATATTATCTGGGACACCAGGGATAACTGCCCTGCTCTTCAAAATAGTACCATGGGATCTTTTACCCTGAGCAGACGGGGTTTCGGTTTAACGTCTCAGCCGAAAGATGACACCTCCTACAGTGCAGCGCTCCCTCAGCACTGTACTGGAGTGTCAGCCTAGGTTTTTTGTGTTGAAGTCCCTGCAGTGGGACTTGAACCCACAACCTCCTGACTCAGACAATGTACCACCCACTGAGCCATGGCCGACACCGTTTCTTTCCATTGTTCTAATTAGAAATTCTTCTCGGAGAAGTGACAGTTTTAAGTGATGTTCCAAAACTTAACTTTTCTGACAAAAATTGAAAAGTTCAAACTTGTCAACATATATGAAGAATACTGGGTTTTGAAAGCTTGCCTAACATTTGTTATTGGAGTTCCTAAATTTTATTTAATACAATATCTTTAATATTAACAAGGTTTTTACATTAGGGCAATCCTGATATCACAAGTTTAAAAAAAAAATCAGATTTGAGTATGAAATATTGAAATGAATGTAGATCATTTGGACGAGTAGGCTGGAATGTTGCATCATAACAAATGATCGATTACGATGATGCTTGAGCTATTCATTACTGATATCTGTCTGAAGAAGAGCAGGGAAGTTCTCCTGTTATATCTCATTCAACACAACCAAAATAAATTAACTGGTCAATTCCTTTGCTGTAATGGGACCGTTCAATGCAACTGCATCTTCCTTGCATAACAACAGTGACTATACTTGAAGTGCTTTGGGTTGTCCTAAGGACTTGAAAGGTACTATGTAAATGCAAGTTTTAATTTACTTTCTAATCTGGGGATGTGTGCTTTACCCTTGAAAATATTCTCTCTCCTTTCTTATTTCTGTCTGTACTTCTGGATTTCTTTTATGGGTTCTTACTTCACGGATGTCAGTTAACTGCTCAAGCAGCCGGCAGTCTATCTGACTGCAGGAACTGACAGCTGACTTCAATCCTGTTCTCGCCTGACGTACACAAATGCCGTTCCAGCAGGAGTGCGAATCCTGGCTGACATTCTTTTGCCTCCTCTCAATTCAGGGGTGCTAAGCCAATGCAAGGCCCTCCATGTCGCTCCGGCTGCAATCAATTGGTTAAATAAGCACAGACTCTGGATCTAATCTGGCACTTTTTCTGATCTGTGAGGTTCACCTACTATTATTAACTCATTTAGCTGGATAACCATCTGTTTTTCTACACCATCTATGTAGTTGTTGTTTTAGGGGTGGCAGGCAGTTCAGTTGATCTGAAATGCTAGAGTATCATGTTATTTTAAATTGCATTGGTATCAGGTTTTACTTCAACTGCATATTAGAGAATAGCATTCCTCGCATCTTTGGAAAACATTGTTGGTTGTGCACTTTATTTAGTGGTTGCGAATTCATTACACACTCAATGCTACAGCAGTAGAAATAGTTGTTTTAAAGTCCAGAATGTGGGCTTGTGTGGTTTTGTTTGGGAGGGGATGGGAATAGACATCCATGAACTATTTGAAAATTACACGGGCTCCTGTGGAGCCACTGAGTGCAGAAGTACAGAAACTCTTGTCCCAGTAATAGTACTTGCATGCTAGTCAGAAGGATGTGGGTTCAAGCCCCACTCCAGGATTTTACACACAATCGAGACTGTTACTTCAGTGCAGTGCTCTGGGCATTACTGGAGGCGCCACATACAGATGAGATGTTAATCCAAGGCTCTGCCTGTTCAGTAGGATGTAAAAGATTTAATGGCCCTGTTTGAAGAACAGAAATAGGATTCTGCTGGTGTCCGAGCCAACATTTGTCCTTCAGTCAATACCTCCAAGAATAGAGGATCTGTTTATGTATCACATTGCAGTTTAATTGACCTAGTTATGTGCAAACTGACACATTTGGTTTTTAATTATTTGACTCTTTTTGTTCGTTCTTGGGATGTGGGTGTCGCTGGCAAGGCCAGTGTTTATTGCCCATCCCTAACTGCCCTTGAAAAAGTGGCTGTGAGCCACTGCCTTGAACCGCTGCCGTCCTTGTGAAGGTGCTCCCACAGTGCTCTTGGGGAGGGAGTTCCAGGATTTTGACCCAGCGATGATGAAGGAACGGCGATATATTTCCAAGTCAGGATGTTATGTGACTTGGAGGGAACTTTCAGATGGAGGTGGTCCCGTGCGCCTGCTGCCCTTGTCCTTCTAGGTAGCAGAGGTCATGGGCTTGGGAGGTGCTGTCGAAAAAAAAGTTGCTGCTGTAATTATCTGGAAGTGACTTGTTTCAAACCACCAGTGATCACAGCCCAGGCATAACTTTGCCCCTGAGCTGACTTTTTAAATGCTGGCAATTGCCATGTGCACCCTTTTTTAATAGGGTACAACCAATAAAACTTGTAAATAAAGAAAAAAAAGTTTAAAGGAACTATAACAAATTAAAGTAAAATTCTATTTCCGGTTGTGATGATGCATCATAAAAGGGGTCAGAGGGTCTAGTAGGGAGGAGGAACCGAGGGAAATCTTTATTAGTCGGGAAATTGTGTTGGGGAAATTGATGGGATTGAAGGCCGATAAATCCCCAGGGCCTGATGGACTGCATCCCAGAGTACTTAAGGAGGTGGCCTTGGAAATAGCGGATGCATTGACAGTCATTTTCCAACATTCCATTGACTCTGGATCAGTTCCTATGGAGTGGAGGGTAGCCAATGTAACCCCACTTTTTAAAAAAGGAGGGAGAGAGAAAACAGGGAATTATAGACCAGTCAGCCTGACCTCAGTAGTGGGTAAAATGATGGAATCAATTATTAAGGATGTCATAGCAGCGCATTTGGAAAATGGTGACATGATAGGTCCAAGTCAGCATGGATTTGTGAAGGGAAATCATGCTTGACAAATCTTCTGGAATTTTTTGAGGATGTTTCCAGTAAAGTGGACAAAGGAGAACCAGTTGATGTGGTATATTTGGACTTTCAGAAGGCTTTCGACAAGGTCCCACACGAGATTAATGTGCAAAGTTAAAGCACATGGAACTGGGGGTAGTGTGCTGACGTGGATTGAGAACTGGTTGTCAGACAGGAAGCAAAGAGTAGGAGTAAATGGGTACAGTGGCAGGCAGTGACTAGTGGGGTACCGCAAGGTTATGTGCTGGGGCCCCAGCTGTTTACATTGTACATTAATGATTTAGACGAGGGGATTAAATGTAGTATCTCCAAATTTGCGGATGACACTAAGTTGGGTGGCAGTGTGAGCTGCGAGGAGGATGCTATGAGGCTGCAGAGCGACTTGGATAGGTTAGGTGAGTGGGCAAATGCATGGCAGATGAAGTATAATGTGGATAAATGTGAGGTTATCCACTTTGCTGCTAAAAACAGAGAGACAGACTATTATCTGAATGGTGACAGATTAGGAAAAGGGGAGGTGCAACGAGACCTGGGTGTCATGGTACATCAGTCATTGAAGGTTGGCATGCAGGTACAGCAGGCGGTTAAGAAAGCAAATGGCATGTTGGCCTTCACAGCGAGAGGATTTGAGTACAGGGGCAGGGAGGTGTTGCTACAGTTGTACAGGGCCTTGGTGAGGCCACACCTGGAGTATTGTGTACAATTTTGGTCTCCTAACTTGAGGAAGGACATTCTTGCTATTGAGGGAGTGCAGCAAAGATTCACCAGACTGATTCCCGGGATGGTGGGACTGACCTATCAAGAAAGACTGGATCAACTGGGCTTGTATTCACTGGAGTTCAGAAGAATGAGAGGGGATCTCATAGAAACATTTAAAATTCTGACTGGTTTAGACAGGTTAGATGCAGGAAGAATGTTCCCAATGTTGGGGTAGTCCAGAACCAGGGGTCACAGTCTAAGGATAAGGGGTAAGCCATTTAGGACCGAGATGAGGAGAGACTTCTTCACCCAGAGAGTGGTGAACCTGTGGAATTCTCTGCCACAGAAAGTGGTTGGGGCCAATTCACTAAATATATTCAAAAGGAAGTTAGATGAAGTCCTTACTACTCGGGGGATCAAGGGGTATGGCTAGAAAGCAGGAAGGGGGTACTGAAGTTTCATGTTCAGCCATGAACTCATTGAATGGCGGTGCAGGCTAGAAGGGCTGAATGGCCTGCTCCTGCACCTATTTTCTATGTTTCTATTCCAGTCCCTCCAGTGCCCACTGGTGAATACTGCATGCTCCATCTCCAGGCACACCTGGGCGCAAATGTAGCATCAAAGAGAGGCGGGCAGTCGGGCCGAACGACCCCACAACCGCCTGCTGCCTGGACCTGTTAATGGCCACTTTGGCTAGGCCCAGGAGCAGTCCCACGAGGAGGTTCCCTGATTTTCCCCTGAGCTGGTTCTGATGCCTCTTATCATTAACTGGCAGCCAAATTCCTGTCACCGAATATTTTCCCAGCTTGGTTATTTGCATGCAGTAGTAAAGAGAACATTCACAAAAACTGTTGTGTTGCAATTACTGCAAGTTGGTTAACACAGAGCAGGGCATGATGGGCGAGTGTCTACAAATTTTCTCCCCCACTCTCCAAGTGAAATTTACAGAACTAATAATGGGGCGCTTCCAGCAATGGTGGCATCAGTGAGGTTTAATAATAATTGAATTCAGGTTATAGCCCCGGGCGTAACATTAAAATATTAATGATTAGGTTGGCCATATACTTTATGGTAGGGTAAGTTGTTATAGCTACGATAGATTGCAATATAAAATTACGCTTCTAATACTTATACAGAGTTTACATTGCTGGTGATAAGCAAGTCTACGATGTTAGAAAACAAATTCTACAGAAATGCTTTTGAATATATTAACACTCTACACTTGTGTTATATAATAAAATGTCAATTCCTCACCTCTCGTAATTCTTGGTCGACAATGGATAGATTACTCCCAGTAAATGTCTACCTTTTTAGATTACTGACAGCTTTCAAAGCTTGATTTTTATGTTAAGGTGTGCACATAGTCTGCCCTCTGACAGTGTGTCCCTAAGCCTTTTCTATAATTTTTGTGACTGATAAATAAATACTAGAAAATATGGAGTGAAAAGTACTACTTGCTGTGCAAGATATTATAAGGATGTGGATTCTTTCTGCTTTGTGCAGGTTAGGGGACACTACCAAGACCGGTTATTTCTGTGTAACTATGTTTCTGTTCTGTTCTGTAGCTGCAGTCGTCTTCGTCAAGTTCAAGCCATCCTGAATTACAGCAACAAGCCAAAATCTGATGGAATTCTCTGCATTCTGGGTATGTTTAGGGTCTTGGAGTTCTTGTATGTAAACTTTGATCACAATGATGTAGCTATTTACTTGCCCAGTAAGTTGCCTTAACTGTTCACTTTCTTTGGTCATGAATATGTTAAGAGAAGGTAACTTTATGGTTAAGTAAAAGCACTTGTTTGGGTTTACCAGTATAAAAATCTTGCCCTTTTCCACCATTCATTTCTGATTGAAAAAAATGATGGAAAGCTGTTCTATTTTGTAGAACAGATAATTTTTATTATTGATTTCTTACTGCTTTGTTACCTCTTCAATGCATACTTCAATGCATAGGTCATGAATGGCTCTAAGAAAACTAGAAATTAGCATTTGGGATGAGTCTGGATGTCAACTTGATGCACCAAGCTGTGAAAGATAATCATAGAAATTTACAGCAGGGAAGGAACCATTTCGGCCCATCGTGTCTGTGTCGGCCGACAAAGAGCTAACCAGCCTAATCCCACTTTCCAGCTCTTGATCTGTAGCCTTTCAGGATACAGCACTTCAAGTGTACATCCAAGCACTTTTTAAATGTGGTGAAGGTTTCTGCCTCTACCACCCTTTCTGGCAGTGAGTTCCAGACCCCCACCACCCTCTGCGTGAAGAAATTTCCCCTCAAATCCCCTCTAAATCTCCTACCAATTACTTTAATTCTATGCCCCCTTGTTGTTAAACCCTCTGCTAAGGGAAATAGGTCCTTCCTATCCACTCTTGGCCCCTCATAATTTTATACACCTCAATTAGGTCTCCCCTCAGCTTCCTCAAGCTGTGGCCGACAGTTCAAGAATAACCTCCCTGCTCTTGTATTCTATGCCTTGGCTAATAAAGGCAATTATTCCTTATGTCTTCACCTTATCTACCTGGCCTGCTACCTTCAGGATCTGTGCTAGATGAATGTATAGGTAGCAAAAATTGCCGTGTATTAATTCTTAACTTTGTTCACGTGTCTCTGGATAACCATTTATGCTGATCCCAGTTGCTAATTTCCTATGCCAATGATATTCCTGTAACCCGTCATTGGAGCAATGTCCTTGTGCAAGAACCCTGAAATGGCGGTTTTCCAAATGGAGAAAGAGACCGGAATCAATTATCATTATATCTATGTCTTGGATATTTCCTTACATTTTTAATGATATAGATTAATGGAGTACTTTGGAGTTGGTACTGTAATAAAAGTTAATGGGTTTGTGTATTAGAAGGTTCCTCTCTGGGGAAACAGTAGCAGATCCATTAGAGTCATTACGGCACAGAAGGAGGCCATTCGGCCCATTGAGTCCATGCCGGCTACTTTGAGCAATTCAGTCAGTCCCATTCCCCTGCTCTCCTGTGTTACCTTAGAACAATCAATCACAAGAAATCCACAGTGAAATAGGACATTTGGCTCACTAAGCCTGAGCCCATATATGATTATTGTATCATGGACATTTCCCAAACACCTGCTGATCTCCTAATTTATGGAATACCTTCTCCCTCCCCAGATAAACTGTTAAGCTAGTAATCCTCAATTTGCCTACTCAGTATATGTCAGTTCAGCTCCTTTTTAAAGGTATCAAATTATGCCATATCAAATATCTTCTCGAGTCTGTTCCACATCTATACACAACATACTGAATTTACTGTGCACTCGTTATTTGGGCATTATCATTTCTGTCTGTTTTAGGTGGCGCGTTGATAGAATTTCCCATTAAGTGCACTTTTTATTTGTAATCAAGATGCAGGTGACATTGACAGGGCCTCAATTGTTGCTCATCTCATCTTCCCTCTGAGGTTGGTGCTGGGCTTTCTAGAAGCATAGAAACTTAGAGCCATTCGGCCCATCGTATCTGTGCCGACAGAAAAAGAGCAATTCAACCTAATCCCACCTTCCAACTCTTGGTCTGTAGCTCTGTCGGTTACGGCACTTCAAGTGCATATCCAGGTACTTTTTAAACGTGATTAGGGTTTCTGCCTCTACCACCCGTTCAGGCAGTGAGTTCCACCTTCTAGGTGAAAATAAGTTCCCATCCACACTTGTCTATTCCTTCTCCTGTTGTCTTTGTGCTAATGGTACTCTTGCAAATGGTGTTGGTTATGGAATTCCAGAATACCAATCCAGTGATAATGAAGGAACATCAATCCGGAACTCCGAAAACTGGACATTTTTGAGGCAAAACCCAAATTTCAGACATGAAAATCCAAGTCTGAAATCCGGAATCCTCGACCAAATTCGTGCTAGATTTTGGGTTTTACCAGATTTCGGATCTCGCCGCTCAACCCGGTACGGATTCGATCGAGGATTCCGGATTTCAGACAATTGATTTTCTTGTCTGAAATCCGGAAAGACCCAAAAACCAGAACGGACTCTGTCCCGAGGATTCCAGATTTCGGACATCGTACCTGTACATCAAAGTTGGGATGGTGTATGACTGAGGGGAACTCAGAAGTGATGCTCTTATCCTTCTACAACGAGATGGGGCTTCATATGCTCCAGAAGATGAAGCATTATTTAGACACGCTTCACAGCTCCAGTACATTGGCAATATTCCAAACTTTTTTCCGAGATAATTAACTTTAGAGCAACTATTCACCATTTTCTTAGTTCAATTTCCCCCTCTCTGTTTAAGTCAATGACTTTCGTGAAACTTTTGTAGCTCACTTTTCCAGCTTAGGTCTTCACAACTGTCCTTTCTATCTGTTAAACCTCGTCCCAGTCTATTTTTATTTTCCATAGAGGCCAATTCAAGGCATCAGTTTGAGTGCCTGTTGCATTGTTTGTATTGTGCTTGTCTTTTTAAGCTGACTGGTTTGCGGCCTTGTTTTTGGCAGTCTGCCAGGTTTCTTGGAGTCAGGTTAATCCTCAGAGCTGTTTCTGCCACTACCCCCTCCCCCGACCCTGCATGCAACCCTCCGCTCTCTGTTGTGCTGCTACAGTATTTTGTTTTTTCCGGTGCTATTGGGTTCACTATTCTGGATTTGCTTCTTGGTATTTTGCACATAGAATTGGCATTTGTTAGCTTATTTTATATTCAGTTTCAGTGTACACTGATTTGTTGTGAGGGGGGGGGGGGGGGGGTTGGGGGGGTGCAGGGCAGTGGGATGATTCAATTGAATCACTATGATTTGAGGGGAAAAAATAGTCTGCCATTTTTCCTGGAAATGACGGGCCCAAGTTTCGGGCCGCGCCTAGAACGGCGCAGCCCCGACCTGGACGTCCGTTTTTCGCTCCACAAAGTGCGCATAAAAAAAAACTTAAAGATTCTCCGGCTCCCTGTAGGTCCTCTGGAGTCGGGCGCGGCGCAGCACTAGCTGTAGGGGGCGGAGCTATGTCCCTGCGCTGAAAACCGTGCCGGGACCTGTGCATATGCGCGCCTCGGTGGGCACGCATGTGCAGTAGCTCCTGGCGGCCAAAACTGTGAGGGAGGGGCCCAAAGCACGCAGCCCCTAGCCCTGGCTGCATGGCCTCACTGGGGCTGCGTGCATAAGGCTGCCTCCCACGCCCAGCTCCTGCTTCCTCCCGACCCGACTCCCGTCCCCCCCCCCCCCAGACCCGACCCGACCCGCGCTCCCCCCACACCCGACCTGACATCCCTCTCCCCTCCCGTCCCCGGCGACCCGAACATCCCTCCATCCCACCATCCCCCCCCCCGACCCGGCCCCCCTTCTCCTCTTCCCCCCCCCCCCCCCCCCCCTTCGGACCCAACCTGACCCTCCCTCTCCCCCCCCCCCCCCCCCCCCCGACCCGACCCACGCTCTCGATCCCGGACCCGACTCGACCCAACGCCACCTACCTGTAAATCTGGTGCTGGGGACCCCGCCCCCCTCTTCTCCTTCCCCCGCCCCCAACCTTCTCCTTCCCCCGCCCCCGCCCCTCTCCTTCCCCCGCCCCCGCCCCTCTCCTTCCCCCGCCCCCGCCCCTCTCCTTCCCCCGCCCCCGCCCCGCCCACCTCTCACTCTCTACCCCCTCTCCCCCTCCCCTCGCTGTCAGAAACACAGACACAGACAGACAGAGAGAGATACACACAGACAGACAGATAGAGACACACTGGGTGGTGGGGGGGTGCTCCCGGTGCTGCAGTCGGTAAGCAGAAACTGTTTTATTTATTGATTTAAAAAAAAAATTATTTCTTATTCATTTTTTTTAAATTGATTTAAGGTTGATTTATTGATGTTTTTATCATTTATTATTGATGATGGCTCTTTATTTGTAAAACTGAAGTGTTTAATGTTTGTAAACTTCCCTTTAAACAACCCCCCCCATTTCCTACGTCTGATTTGTAACCTACGCCTGATTTTCTAAAGTGTAGACAAGGTTTTTTTGAGCGTACAAAAATCTTCACTTACTCCATTCTAAGTTAGTTTGGAGTAAGTTTTCACTGCCAAAACTTTGAAAACCGGCATAAGTGGCTGGATACGCCCCCTTTTGAAAAAAAAATTCTGTTCCAAAGTGAAACTGTTCTAACTGACTAGAACTGGAGCAAACTAAATGCCGAGAATTTGATTTTCTAAGATATTCCGTTCTACACCAGTTGCTCCAAAAAATCAGGAGCAACTGAGGCCGAAACTTGGGCCCGACATTTCTATTTTACAACGTCATGATTTTAAGCAAGATTTTAAAAATCAAACACACAAATAAATTATATGTTTAAATTTACCCATCTATTTTCCCTTAATTCCTTCATTAAAGTTGTAACTTCAATGCCTGACTGTCTTAAAAAGCCTGGGTAGTTGTACCTCAACAATTGGGAGCAGACATTAAATCTCTTCTGCGAACTCTGTCTGCATTTGTGCAATTTGTAAACTTTTCATGCATTCTGTGCATCAACAAAAGTTGAAGGGCAGAAACCTTGTCCTATGAGAATTTGAGATTCTTTGCCATTTAAAAGACTTTGAAAGAAATTGTACTTTAGATTCTCAATGCATTATATCACAAATGCTGTCTGCTATTGTAACTTGCATATTTACGATCATTGTTTCTTTGGCAATCAGGAAAGAAAACTCATTTTTAGTCACTTGTTTCATTATTCATTTGTGCATTGAGTTTTCAAAGTCTTAGAATGTTCCCAATGTTGGGGAAGTCCAGAACCAGGGGTCACAGTCTATGGATAAGGGGTAAGCCATTTAGGACCGAGATGAGGAGAAACTTCTTCACCCAGAGAGTGGTGAACCTGTGGAATTCTCTACCACAGAAAGTAGTTGAGGCCAATTCACTAAATATATTCAAAAAGAAGTTAGATGTAGTCCTTACTACTAGGGGGATCAAGGGGTATGGCGAGAAAGCAGGAATGGGGTACTGAAGTTTCATGTTCAGCCATGAACTCATTGAATGGCAGTGCAGGCTCGAAGGGCCGAATGGCCTACTCCTGCACCTATTTTCTATGTTTATCTTCTGAGACTTCATCTTGGAAATTAGGTAAATTAGTTTTGTCTATTTATGTTAACCATTGTATATTGACCAACTCACTAAATGGTAACTTTTCACATCTTTTAGGGAGTTGCGCACACAGCCCATTTTCTCTCCATTAATTTTAATAAGTTTACTCTTAAATGCTTTAACGCAAAGGTTTAAAGACAGAAACTGCTACAGTGGAAAAAGTATAGGTAGGTGGGTACAATACAAGACCCCGAGATCTCCTTCCCCAATTTTCCCAGATTCTAGAACATTCCTCAGTTCACAGAACCTCACTGCCATTTTTCCCGATCCCTCTATCTTTCTTCTCCTATGCACTGGGCCACCTCAAAGTACTACTGCATCCACACCATGCCTGAACCCTCAGTGCTCCAAATTCTTGTTTCACCCCAATGGTGATAAGTCACTGTCGCTGGTAATAGTATTTACCATTAAACACCCATGTTATTGTAATACCTCTGACTCAATGTGAGCACTAGCATGGGAATTGTGGATAATGATATAATTTTCTCCCCTGGTCCTCCATGATGGATCTTAAATTCTTCCCTAAGCAGTAATTGGTGTGCCTTTTGACCAGAACGGTTTCTCCCATGACCAGTATCTGAACTTGTGGTCATTCCTCGTTTTCTGCGCCCAGCTGACTGACTCTGCCCACGAAAAGCAAGTCGGCATCAGGCAGTTCTAAAGCTACCACTCTACTGCAACCATCATTTTACCCCTCAGTGATGCAAAAAAGCCTCCTTTTGAAATGGAAGTTGTGCTGAGGTTTTATTTAATGGCTTGAAGTCTGCACAAAATTGAGATTTTGTTTATATTTCTATGGTCTTCAGGTCTCGGTCATCTGTGAATTTCTGCTTGACTTGTTTAGATAGATCTCGTTATTGTTTCACAGCAGTATGGGGAAAGCTACAACTCTTTTGTTGCTGGGGAAAGCTACAACATGATTAATACACAGGCACACGTTTTTTTAATGGCCTCATCAACTTGTCCTGCCACCTTCAAGGATTTGTGTATGTGATCTCCCAGGTCTGTTCCGACAGTTACAGCCCCTTTAAAATGTTACCATTTAGTTTGTATTGCCTCTCCTCATTCTTCCTTCAAAAATGCATCACCTCACACTTCTCTGCATTACAGTTCATCTGCCCTTGTGTCTGCCCATCTCACCGGGCTGTCCTCCTGAAGTCTGCTGCTATTCTCCTCAATGTTGAACACATTTTCAAGCTTTGCATCATCTGCGAACTTTAAAATTATGCTTCCTGTACCCAAGTCCAGGTCGTGAATATGTATTAAGAGCAATATCTCGTGACATTTATGACCGTAAATAGTTTGAAGGAGCAATTTTACATATTGCACATTTGACAAGTTTTCTTTGTGTGGTTTCCAAGTAACTTGTGTTTTCTTTTGCAGGTATTGATAGCAGATATAATGAGGGCTGCAGAGAACTGGCAAATTATCTACTGTTTGATCTGTATAACCTGACAAACATTGATTCTGACATGACTGATTTGCCGGAAGAAGTGCTCGATGGTAAATATATAATCAGAGTAAATGACTTAATTATTCAACCTGAAAGACTGCCTTTTGTGATTTTTTTTTTAATACAGGCAACTCTCGATTATCTGCACACTGATGCAATGGGAAACCATTGTAACGGCATTTAAAATTCCGTGTGTGTGAGACGTCACTTTGAAACTCTGATGTTCCTCTTGAATGTTGTCTGTTGAACCTTGCTTATAAGCGCTCTGCCTTGCCTCAGCTCCCGCTGCTGCTCGCGCACAGGTCCACTGCCTCTGTCGAGCCTGCACTTGCCGCGCTGCTTTTAAGCGCTCTGCCTTGCCTGAGCTCCCACGCAGTTCCACTGCCCCTCATAATTCATTGAAATGTCACAAATAGTTACAGGAAGTAATCAACAAGCCTAATGGTCTTTAGATCTAGAGAACTAGAATTCAAGTATTAGAAGATACGCTACAGCTATTGGTTAGAGCACTCCTGCAGAACTGTAAGCATTAACTGTAATGTCAACTCGCTCTTATGGAGAATCATTTACCCGGCATAGCCCAATCCCCGAGGGACCCGGATAACCGAGAGTTGCCTGTACCAACTTTTTCCCCAATATTGTCCCCAATTAAGGCGAGGGATGTCCAGTTTGGGAGATTGGAACACCCCATTCGTGTTTGGGCTGGCCGACAAAGAGCCACACGGCCCTCGGTCAGCAGCCCTGAAGGTTACATGTAAAACTATGAACAATGACGGAAGGTAAAGAGCACCTGGCTGAACAAGTCCACCTCACACAACTGTGGCACCCCTTGCACCACAACATTCTATACTACGCCCTCAACTGGAGCCACGCCATCTCCTGGGAGAGGCAAAAAAACAGATGATAACCCATAAAAACTCATACTGGATTTATTGAGGAAATAGGAGCAAGAGCCTGCTCTGCCATTCAATAAGATCATGGCTGATCTGATCTTGGCCTCAACTCCACTTCCCTGCCCTCTCCCCATAACACTTGCCTTCAAAAATCTATCTATCTCCACCTTAAAATTATTCAATGACCCAGCCTCCACAGCTCTCTGGGGAAATTCTTCCTCAGTTCCATTTTAAATGGGTGACCCCTTTTTCTGAGCCTATGCCTCCTAGTTCTAGATTTCCCTCACTGTCACAGAACCCCAACTGCACCAGTGTTGCGTCTTCCACACAAACAGCCTGTGGCCTCTCGGTACAAACTTTCCATTCAGGAGGAGTTTTGTGCTTTGACACAACTGGGAACTGGATTGAGACTGGCATGACTCATTCCACATAGGACCTTACAGGCAGCAGACAGGAGGTTCATCCTGGCTCTTGAGGTGATCAGCTGGTATCTAACATTGGTGTAAGACAGGAGCTGGAAGTGCACTGGGTAAATCAACTTTTTAATCAAAGGCCACAATCCTTAGCTGTGTCTTACTTTAGGGCCAGTTTCACAAATTCTGCATTGCAGATGGGTAGCATGCAGGTGAGCCTGTCATGCCGAGCTCCTGATTAAATGGCACCAATTCTGGGAGATAAAAATGAGATGGCTATTCATCCATTCAAGCAAGTGGGGAGTATTTCTTCACAGAACTATCTTGTGCCTTGTTGATGGAGAGGTTTTGGGGAGTGAGTCACTTGCTGCAGAAAACCCAGCCTCTGACCAGAAAGGAAAAGGAGGTAGGGTAGATTGCTGGTTAAAGAGGAAAGTCAGGAAGGACATTAGCTTGGATGATGTGGAATCTTTATGGGTAGAGCTGCAGAATACCAAATGGCAGAAAACGCTAGTGGGAGTTGTGTACAGAACACCAAACAGTAGTAGTGAGGTTGGGGACAGTATCAAGCAAGAAATTAAGGATGCATGCAATAAAGGTACAGCAGTTTAATCTACATATAGATTGGGCTAACCAAACTGGTCGCAATACGATGGAGGAGGATTTCCTGGAGTGTATTAGGGATGGTTTTCTGGACCCAATATGTTGAGGAACCAACTGGAGGGCTGGCCATCCTAGACTGGGTGATGTGTAATCAGAAAGGACTAATTAGCAATCTTGTTGTGCGAGGCCCCTTGGAGAAGAGTGACCATAATATGGTAGAATTCTTTATTAAGATGGAGAGTGACACAGTTAATTCAGAGACTAGGGTCCTGAACTTAAGGAAAGGTAACTTCGATGGTATGCCACGTGAATTGGCTAGAATAGACTGGCGAATGATACTTAAAGGGTTGATGGTGGATAGGCAGTGGCAAACATTTAAAGATCACATGGATGAACTTCAACAATTGTACATCCCTGTCTGGAGTAAAAATAAAACTGGGAAGGTTGCTCAACCGTGGCTAACAAGGGAAATTAAGGATAGTGTTAAATCCAAGGGAAAGGCATATAAATTGGCCAGAAAAAGCAACAAACCTGAGGACTGGAAGAAATTTAGAATTCAGCAGAGGACAAAGGGTTTAATTAGGAGGGAGAAAATGGAGTATGAGAGGAAGCTTGCCAGGAGCATAAAAACTGACTGCAAAAGCTTCTATAGATATGCGAAGAGAAAAAGATTAGTGAAGACAAACGTAGGTCCCTTGCAGTCAGATTCAGGTGAATTTATAATGGGGAACAAAGAAATGGCAGACCAGTTGAACAAATACTTTAGTTCTGTCTTCACGAAGGAAGACACAAATAACCTTCCGGAAGTACGAGGGCGTAGTGAGGAGGAGGAACTGAAGGATATCCTTATTAGGTGAGAAATTGTGTTCGGGAAATTGATACGATTGTAGGCCCGGGGCCTGATAATCTGCATCCCAGAGTACTTAAGGAAGTGGCCCTAGAAATAGTGGATGCATTGGTGATCATTTTCCAACAGTCTATCAACTCTGGATCAGTTCCTATGGACTGGAGGGTAGCTAATGTAACACCACTTTTTAAAAAAGGAGAGAGAGAGAAAACGGGTAATTATAGACCGGTTAGCCTGACATTCGTGGGGAAAATGTTGGAATCAATTATTAAAGATGAAATAACAGCACATTTTGGAAAGCAGTGACAGGATCGGTCCAATTCAACATGGATTTATGAAAGGGAAATCATGTTTGACAAATCTTCTGGAATGTTTTGAGGATGTAACTAGTAGAGTGGACAAGGGAGACCAGTGGATGTGGTGTATTTAGACTTTCAAAAGGCTTTTGACAAGGTCCCACACGAGATTGGTGTGCAAAATTAAGCATATAGTATTGGGGGTAATGTACTGACGTGGATAGAGAACTGGTTGGCAGACAGGAAGCAGAGAGTCTGGATAAACGGGTCCTTTTCAGAATGGCAGGCAGTGACTAGTTGGGTGCCGCAGTGCTCAGTGCTGGGACCCCAGCTATTTACAATATACTTATCCCACGCCTTTTGAAAAATAAGATTGAGTCTGCCTCACCACCCTTTCAGGCAACGCATTCCAGAAACTAACTACTCACTGTATAAAAAAAAAAAAAGTTTTTTCTTATTTCGCCTTTGGTTTATTGCCTTAAATCTGTGTCCTCTGGTTCTCTTCTCTTCTGGGAACAGTTTCTCCTCGGTCCAGACCCCTCATGATTTTCTCAATCTCTTCTCAATCTTGTTTGCTCCAAGGAGAACAATCCCAGCTTCTCCAGTCGATCAATGTAACTGAAGTCCCTTATTCCTGGAATCATTCTCGTAAATCTTTTCTGCCCCTTTTCTAAAGCCTTTACATCCTTAAGTTTGGTGCCCATAATTGGACAAAGTACTCCAGTTGGGCCAAACCAGTGTTTTATACAGGCTCATTATAATTTCCACACTTTTGTACTATATTATATATATATATATATATACCTCTATTTATGAAGCACAGGATCCCATAAGCCTTTTTAACTGCTTTGTCAACCTGTCGTGCCACCCAACGATTTTTGCACACAAACCTCCATGTCTCTCTGTTCATGCACCCCCTTTAGGATTGTACCATTTAGATTATATGTCCTCTCATTCTTTCTATCACTTTTATCATTTCACATTTTTCTGCATTAAATTTTATCTGCCATGTGTCCGCCCATTTCACCAGCCTGCCTATGTGTTCCTGAAGTTATCACTCTCCTCCTCACTGTTCACTATACAGGTACTTCCAAATGTTGTCATGTTGCAACTTAAATATATTTTTTTAAGAATCATTACAATAAGACTGACTTTCTGGGTTCCTAGTGCTATAAGATGCTAAACTTTCAGATTTGTACACATAGAAGATCAATCCCATTTTCTTACCAAAGGCAGCATTACAAAATAATCATTAACCTTTCCAATTGCTAACTAACTGGCAGATGATCCTGGCTTCTTTTGTGGACTTGCTGATATGAAACACTGACGGTTGAAAACTTGATGGTATTTTGTTCCCTTTCTGTTTCAGATGTAATTCTGTTGATAAAGTCGGAGAGTGTTCATCTGTACTGCAACCCTGTAAATTATAACTATCTCCTGCCTTATGTTGCATACTGGAGAAACCTACACTTACACTGTTTGACAGAAAAAGAAGTAAGTTGTAAAATAATACTGTTTCAGAATATTTTAGCTGAAGAGGTACGTAAGGTTCATCATATTGCAATATCATTATTGAGAGATTTATTTTTCAGTGATTGATCTGAAAATCTAACTGAAGGAGATGAATGTAGCATTAATACCCAGTCCTATATTTTTCCATAGTTGAGAAGAACTGTGTAGAAAGAATTGTACACAGTTTATTTATTACTGTCTGTTTCCGCACTGCTGGATCTATCCATCATCTCTGTTGTGGCTTGAAACTCTGGTCACTTGCTCTTATCAGACTTGGTGCGCACTGCCCTGTTTTTCCCACCAACCCGCTTTGCCTTCCTTTTGGCAAGGGGTGAGGCTGGGCTTGTTGATGGAAGTTAATAGGATGGGAATGGTGACAGAAGGAATATCGGGGGTGGTAAGGAAGCAGAATTGCGAGTTGGGAGTGAGAAAGTTTGGCAAGGAGGAGTAGGGGTGGAGATGAGCTTTTGGGGTTAGAGGAACGGACATCCAGCAAAGGTGAGAGTACTTTCTTCCTCTTGTGATGTTTTCTACTGCTTCCTTCCTCCTGCTGCTTTCCACTGTTGCTGTGTATACTGGCCAGATGTCGTTTCCCACTAGTGACCCAAACGTTCATGCAACTCTGCCACTTTTGGCCCCAAAGTCTCTGTGCAGTCCTGTAACTGAAAGGAAACCCCAACCCTGGCAGGACCTTTCACCCATGACACCTGCATGTTTCCCTTACCAGTCCCTCCCATGACTTGCCTTGCACCCTTCACCTAATACAGCCTGGCCTCCCTCTTGCGCCACCCCCCAGTTCCCACCGGAGAGGCAAAAAGAGAGAGTGAGAAGCAGACTAGGATAGAGAGGAGAGAAAAAGAAGCACGATAAAAATGACCGAGAGAATCTGAAATGAAGACAGTGCGAATGGGTAAGAAAGACCGTTTGTTCTGACTTAATATAATTAATGCTATGCGAGATCTACCAGCAATCTATTGGAAGTATGTTGGCACATGCAGATACCATGGATTCAGACGAAAAATCATCTTTTAAGAGGAAAAAAAAAAAGACCAGATGCTGAGTATTTCTGACTTGTACTAATTGATCTCTGCCTTTTTATTTAAGCTTTGATCTTGGCCAGAGTTTCTTTAAACATTAGATGTCGTGGTCTTAAACAGTTAGGAAAAAAATGTAAGCACTATGGGCCCAAGTTTCCACGTGATTTGTGCCTGATTTTTTAGGAGCAACTGGTGGAGAACGGACTATCTTAGAAATCGCAATTCTCCAGATTTTTTTTTCTGCAGCAAGTGAAGATTTTTGTAGAACTGTTCTACACATTAAAAAAAAAATCAGGAGGAGGAGGAGGAGGAGGAGGAGATAACGTTGCACTACGGGGAGGATCTGTAGTAAAGGTTGTCAGGAGAATCAATTCGAGAGTGATTGTAAGGGCCTTTTTGACTCTTGCCAATCATCTAATTACATCTTTATTTGTTCAGGACAAATTAAGGGCATTTTATAGTGATGGGACCTGTAATTTTTCAATCAGTATTGATCACTAATCACATGCTGCAGAATTGAGAATAAAATGAGAAAAGTTACAAATAAGTACTTTGCTACAATGTCAGGGTTAATAAATCATGGATTCTCCCCACCACCCCGGTCCACAGTACAAGTAGAAGCAGAACTAGGGTATGTCATCCCATGAGGAAGGAAATGGAGTTCATCTCAGTTGGCTGACAGATTTTATTTTATAAAGCAAGAGGGGTTGGAATAAAAGAAAGGTTCTATAATGTTATTGATCGGGACCAGGTACCCTGTTTTCTCTCTCTCAATTCATGTGGGAAATGTTCTTTGCCTGAAAAAAAATGCGCATGCGCAGAACGGCCGTTGCTATGGATGCCACCCTTGCATGACTGAGTACATCGCTAAGGCCCATTTCACATTGGTAAGGCTATCGCCCAAATTAAAAAAGCAAAACTAGCAGTTTTTAAAATGGGCGATATTTCAATGATCCTGAAAAATAAAAAAAGCACTAAGGCTGGAAATACTGCCCATTTTTATCCCTATTATAGTACAATTCTTCATTCTGTAACATGATTTGAGTTTTCTATCAAGTGCTTAATATTTACTTGAGAGCCCAGCTCTGAGTCAGACAAAGAGTGGTTATGGCACTTTCTCGTTTACAATGAAAATCCCAAAACAATGAACATTTACAAAAATATATTTTTTGAAGTTGCAACTATCTTCATCCTTCAAGCCAATTTTTATTGCCAATTTATTGAGATTTTCCAGTTTTTATTTTTATGATAAAATTCGGGGGGGTGGGGGCAGAAATTATACTTCAAATAACTAAAGAAAATCAGTAAAAATCTGATTTATCTTTGTCTACAAAATCTCAACAAAATAAACAAAAGACCAACTAGGCACAGTTAACCTAAATGACAATTGCTTACAATTCACAGACACCAGTTTCATGCAGGCAGTTTCAAAAAGAATGTAATGCAAGTTTCCACTATCAAAATAATGTTATCTATTTTAGCAATAAACTGCATAGTATTTGTAGGTGTACCGTGTGATACAAAAATGACCATTCAAAGCAGCATGTAACCGCATTGTGTCTTGGTGCACAATTTATTTTAAATGAAATCTGAACGTCAATGGCAAAACATGTTTTGCAGTTTATGCTATGCACTCTATGGCCCCAAGTTTCGACATGATTTGCTCCTGATTTTTAGGAGCAACTTGTGTAGAACGGAGTATCTTAGAAATCGGAATTCTCGGCATTTCGTTTGCTCCAGTTCTAGTCAGTTAGAACAGTTTCACTTTGGAACAGAATTTTTTTTTCAAAAGGGGGCGTGTCTGGCCACTTACGCCTGTTTTCAAAGTTTCGACAGTGAAAACTTACTCCAAACTAACTGAGAATGGAGTAAGTGAAGATTTTTGTACGCTCGAAAAAACCTCGTCTACACTTTAGAAAATAAGGCGCAGGTTACAAATCAGGCTAAGGGAATGGTGGGGGGGAGGGTGTTTAAAGGGAAGTTTACAAACATTAAACACTTCAGTTTTACAAATAAAGAGCCATCATCAATAATAAATGATAAAAACATCAATAAATCAATCAAAAAAAATTAAGAAATAATTTTTTTAAAAATCAATAAATAAAACATTTTCTACTTACCGACTGCAGCACCGGGAGCCCTCCAACAGCGTGCTGGGATGCCCCCCCCCCCCCCCCCAGTGTGTCTCTGTCAGTGTCTCTGTCTGTCTGTGTGTGTCTCTCATTCTCTGTCTGTCAGTGTCTGTGTTTCTGACAGCGAGGGTTGAGGGGGGGAGCAGGGGGAGGGTGGGGGTGGGGGGGGGGAAGGAGATGGTGGCGTTGGGTCGGGTCGGGGGGAGCACGGGTCGGAGGGAGGGAGAGGGAGGTCAAGTCGGGTCCAGTGGGGGGGGGGAGCGGGAGTCGCGGGGGGGGTGGGGGGGGAGCGGGAGTTGGGTCGGGAGGAGCCTTATCCACACAGCCTGAGTGAGGCCATTCGGCCAGGGCTAGGGGCTGCGTGCTTCGGCCCCTCCCACACAGTTTTGGGCGCCTGGAGCTACTGCACATGCGCGCCCACTGTAGCGCGCATGTGCAGAGGTCCCGGCACTGTTTTCAGCGCAGGGACCTGGCTCCGCCCCCTACTGCTCGTGCTGCGCTGCGCCGAGCTGCAAACGACCTGCAGGGAGCTGGAGAATCTGGAAGTTTTTTTTAGGCGCACTTTGTGGCGCGAAAAACAGGCATCCAGGTCGGGACTGCGCCGTTCTAGGCGCGGCTCGAAACTTGGGCCCTATATTCTGATCATTTCCACCCCCCCCCCCCCCCCCCATAAAATAACAGGAGTACACAAAAAATATTTGAGTTGTGTTTTGGCATCAGCTATTTCCTCTTCACATTACTGATGTTAGCACAGGGTTGTTTATATAACTTGGATGTTCATTGAAACAGTCATGACTTTATAGTCTCTGGGGATTAAAAAAAACTAAACACATTTATTTTACAAGAAGCAAGAAAATATTATCCTGACCCAAGAGTGATATCTTGCAATTTCTTAAAATTATTTTAGTTGCAGATGTTCACTTTTATCCCACTTCCACACCTCAGCACGCCTTCTTGGAACAGCATAAACTTTGACTCACTGCAGGAGATCCATATAGTATGTCACACTAACTTATCTGTAAGAATCTTAAAATGCTGAGTGCTTCTGAACTGCAATCTGATAGAATGGATATACTGCATGCACATCTCTGGACTTGATTCTTGGTAAAATGAGCACATTCGAATCTGCAAAGTTTGTAAAGCTTGAGTGGCCTCTTATGTTTTCTTACAGTTATGACACTTTGCCTTAGTGGGATATAACAGTTTTACCAGACTATTACATGAAGTATTCCATAGTATAATCCTGTCGCAAATAAATACATCATCTGATTTACTATGAGAAATTTAACGGGATATTCTGGTTGGAAAAGTGGTGCATCTAACACATTCTGCCATCACATTTGGCAATGGTTACAAAACAATCTCAAAATGTTGGGTGCTCCGAGCTTGCAGTCTGCAACTGACGAGCACATTCTAATCTAAAATCATTCATCAAACAGTTCAACGTTTGATTGAACATGGCCTCTGTTTACTTGGGAGCAAGTGGACATGGCCTTAAATAATACATGGTGAACAATGTAACATGGTTATCCTCGTAAAACAGTCTTTCATCCAACTTGTAATTAAAGCCAGTGGACATCGACTAACATACACACGTTTTGAGTTGATTTTACAGTTACCGCATATAGAAATTGCTGTGTTGCACTTGAAATATTTAAAAAAATCCTCAAACAAAAAAATACCTTTCAATTAACTGAAGAAATTGTATCTTTTTAAAAAAAAAAGTTTTAAACAAATTGGCTTGAGGTTCTGCCACAGAACAACTGACCTTTAATTGACTCAGGAAGGCACAGCAATACACCTTATGGCCTCAGAGCACAATCAGTTACATCATTACTGTAGTAGCAGAAAATGCATTAAAAAAATATTTATTCTCTGGATATGGGCATTGCTGGCAAGGTCAGCATTTATTGCCCATCTCTAGTTGCTGTTGAGAAAGTGGCAGTGGGCTGCCTTCTTGATGGTGAAAGCGCTCCCACAGTGCTGTTTGGTATGAAGTTCCAGGGTTTTGACCCAACAATAATGAAGGACCAGTGATCTATGTCCCAAGTTAGGATGGTGTGTGACTTGTATCTGCTGCCCTTGTCCGAGGTTGAGAATGTCACTGGTTTGGGAGTGATGCCGAAGATTGTCCGGCTACTTGTCTAATACATAAAACTGTTAAATTATCATCCATTACATAATTTTACACTGCAACTTACTGGATTTAAACTTCTTCCCTCAGTATGAAGATGAAGAGGCGGCAGAGGAGTTCAAAATTACCAGCTTTGTGGATATGGTCCGAGACTGTTGTCGAATTCGAGTTCCATACAGCTCCCAGGGTAAAGACAAAACATATTTTCCATATTATAAACATAGTGCAAAAGAACTAAGCCTGCCATAAAGATGTTTTTATTAAATTTGACTTGATATTTTAAGGTCTCTTTCTGTCCCTACTATGTAAAATGTTTTGAGCAAAGGCATTCACGCTAGTAAGAGGTTAGGTCAAAAATGTATTTTTGTTTCCTCTTGGGTTATACATGACCTCCATTTGAACTCTCCTTGATGGTTTGGTGAAATTTATAAACCCGATCCGTTTGCAATTTTGGATACACTCTTAATAACTCTGGCTATGGTACCCCTGTATTTTTCATTTAGATTTTTCTTCGGTTTTGATGAGCTTCACTTTGGCTTGATCCAAGTGACAATCTAAATTTATATAGCTTCTCTATTCTCATCAAGCTGTCAGTAGGTTCTGTTCAGTTAAAATATGAAGCAGAAACAAATGTATTCTCCTGTCCTCTTCAGTGTTTATACTAGCATTTAAAGTTAAACCATGTTAAAGCATTTCCCATGCTAATTTACTTTAAAAGTGACTGTTATTATCGAGGACCACTCAATTGGAAATGAGTTCAGAGACTTGGTGGATAAAGGTGCTTTTAAGGAAACAAAAATCTGGAATATTTTTCCATTTGCTCTTTAAATTTGGCTGTAGCAATTGAATTGGATGTGGTTGATGGATTTTGTAATCTATCAAAGCATAAAGTCAATATAGCTGTACCCTTGAGTGGTGTTAAGTCTGGGACCATTTTCTTTTTCCTCCGACTTGGTGTAATTGTTAATTAAATTACGGCATCTCATTATTTATTACATTGTATTCACTTAATTGATATTTAAATCTGTTTTTAGATCACTTCATTGTGCTTATCGTTCTGTGCCCATTGCTATTTTTAGGCTATGTTCAGAAGTTTGACATGTTCATTGTTGAGAAGTGGCCCATTGTACAAGCATTTGCTCTGGAAGGAATTGGAGGAGGGGAATTTTTTACAATGAAACATGAGGTATTTAATTTAATTTTATGTGAGTGCTGTACAAAATTATGGCTATATAGTAGCATTAAAGTTATCAATAAATTGAACAGTTCACATGAGAAGTTTCCCCAAACTGAGATAACCAGGCAAAATTCATGACTGATCGAAGTCCTGCAGGATAAAAAGGGCTCAAAAATCAATACAGCCCCAGTGATAGAAGTTTTTAATCCCACAGTGCTGAGAAACTGGGGTGGAGATTTTTGAGTTTGTTTCTTCTTAATATTAATATCTTGGATTCATAAAATCCGATGCGAGTTGTCAAATTTGCTAGAAAGTGCAAATAAACTGGAGGCCATCAATTTAAGATAGTCACCAAGATGGGGAATTAGGAGAAACTTTTTTTACCCAGTGGTGAGAATGTGGAATTCGCGACCACCGGGAGTAGTTGAAGCGAATAGTATAGATGCATCTAAGGGGAGGTTAGATAAGCATATGAGGCAGAAGGGAATAGAGGGCTTTGCTGATAGTTAGATGAGGAAGGATGGGAGGAGGCTCGAGCGGAGCATAAACGCTGACATGGACTGGTTGAGCCAAATATTCTGTCTATTCTATGTAAATAGCAAACTTGCTGGCAGCTTGGGAAGCAGAAGTGGAAATGGTTGGATCATTGGAGTTTCTCCGCAGTACAGGCTTGTGAGGAGCCGGGAGACAAAATTGGGGTACGACAACAGCAGTAATAGAGAGGGTGTAATTACAGAATAACCCATTTACAGAGGAAATGTCTATTTTAAATGTGGACATAACAATTTATAATTGGGGAAAAAGTTGAGGAAATATATGCAAAAGCAAGATAGTTAATATAATAATCTGTGTTATGGTACATGGTCGGGAATGGTAGCATAGTGGTTAAATTACGGGACTAGTACAGAGGCTTCGACTAATTCAGAGACGTGAGTTCAAATCCCACCTCAATTTAAATTCAGTTAAATTAAAAATAAAGAAAAATCTGGAATAAAAAGCTAGTGTCAATAATTGTGACCATGAGTCTACCAGATTGTTGTAAAAACCCATCTGGTTCACTAATGTCCTTTTAGGGAAGGAAATCTGCCACCCTTACCTGGTCTGGTCTATATGTGACACCAGACCCACAGCAATGTGGTTGACTCTGAACTGCCCTCTGAATTGGCCTAGCAAGCCACTCAGTTGTAACAAACAGCTACAGAAAACAATTAATAAGAATAAAACTTGATAGACTACCCAGCATCGACCTCTGCACCAGCTTCGGATACGACAAAGGCACACCCAGCCTAGTCGACCCTGCAAAGTCCTTCTCACTAACATATGGGGACTTATGCCAAAATTGGGAGAGCTGTTCCACGGACTAGTCAAGCAACATCGTCATACCCGCAGAATCATACCTTTCAGTCACAGAATCATACCTTTCACTCCTCCATCACCATCCCTGGGTATGTCCTGTCCCACTGGCAGGACAGACCCACACGAGGTGGTGGCACAGTGGTATACAGTCGGGAGGGAGTTTGCCCTGGGAGTCCTCAACATTGGCTCCAGACCCCATGAACATAGTGTCTGTTTTAGCTCTCTGCTGTTATTGTGTTGTTTCTGTCTCTTGTTCTACTGTTTTTTCTTTTCTCCTTCACTTTCAACCTTTTGCTTCTCTTTATTTTCCTTTGGGTGGGTGGCATTATGAGGAAAGGAACCAGCTGCATTTAGGATACGGGCTTTCAAAAACCTGGCTCTCTGCAGCTCTGTATCTAATATATTCTCCCAATCACCAATATTTCTCCCACCCCCTCACTTCCATCATGTCACCTACCCTTTCACATTACCATAACCGCCTTCCCTACTACCCCCTTGCTTTCAGCACTACCTCTACCTCTTCCCCTCTGAGTCACCAGCTCAACTCCTCATCCTCATCTCCCACTTGCTCTGCTGTCACTCATCTTGCCCATAAAATCCATCTACTTCCCTACTCCTACTTGCTTCCATCAAGGTAACGATCCTCCATTACTCTGAATCTGTTTCTCCCATCCCCACCTATCTGTTTCCTTCAGCCTTTGTTTGCCTTCCATATTCAACTTTAAAAAAAAAAACTTCAATTAAATTGAGGAAAGACACTGGCTCTTTCTGTCTTGCAGGTATTTACAATTAAAACCACTGTCTCTCAGGTGTGAGCAGTTAGCATTTACCTTTTCTAACTGTCCATCAAACACGAGAACATTATAGGATAATTAGTTGGCTTTAAAATTCAACGTGTTTTTGTTTTTCAAACTTACTTTAAAAAGGCAACTACTGAGCAGAAACTGTGTTTAAAAGGTTAAAAAAAAATTATCCTACAAGTCCTGTTGACTGGTCCTGATGCATCCTGCAAATTAGGTATACTGCACAAGCTCACTGTAGAATACGTGGGCTTCCAAACCTAAGTTATTGCGAGAGATCAAGCCTTCACGGAAAAACTTTAATGCAACCATTAGCTGACACAAAAGACAGATCATGTTATTGTGAAATATGTAATTTTTGATTTGTTTTCATTTTGTTTAAACCCTTATTTTGGATACAAATTTCAGTAATTGAAATCAAGGAGTTGTTTAACCAGAAGCCAACGTAGGTCAGTGAACACAGATGTGAGGGGTGAGCAGGACTTGGTGCGAGTTAGGACACGAGCAGGGTGGAAAGGTAGACCAACATTATTCAGACGAAAAGATTTCAAAAAACGATGTACAGGGTACTTTATTGGGAGAAACCACCTAGTGGTGAGATTGTGTACTTTCAGGGTGACAAGTGCCTGTGGATGCTTGCCATTATAAACGGGGCCAGAGGAATTTGGAGTGAGTGGAAAATGGACAGAGAAGCATGCCAACAAGAGTGACAATAATGAGCAAGGTGTTATATCCAGGGAGTGCAAATAAAATATAGATCGTTTCCAATTTCAGTAGAAGATTCATTATGGACTAACCTAATATTACTGTTTTCATCAGATCATCATTTTTTTCAGTAGTCACTGAATGCCAAGGCTAAATTTAAAATTGCACAGTCTATGTTGACCTTTTTTAATCAAAAGAACAAAATAAGTTTTCTGAGAGAGACCACAGTTTAGAGTTCAGGGAACAATTAAACCATGTTGGGTGAGAATAGTTTTTTCTTGTAAAATAACAGCAACTTGTATTTATATAGCACCTTTAACGTAGTGAAACATCCCAAGTCACTTCACAGGAGTATTATGAGATAAACGAAATTGACACCGAGCCGCATAAGTAGAAATTAGTGCAGGTGACCAAAGGCTTGGTCAAAGGTCGGTTTAAAGGAGCGTCTTGAAAGAGGATAGAGAGGCAGAGGTTTAGGTAGGAAGTTCCAGAGCTTGGGGCCTAGGCAACAAAAGGCACAGCCACCAATGGTTGAGTGATTATCATCAGGGATTGCTCGAAGGCAGAATTAGAGGATTGCAGACATCTCTGGGGAGGGGAGGGGGGACCCTGTATGGCTGGAGGAGATTAGGGATCAGGAGGGGTGAGGCCATGCAGGGATTTGAAAATAAGAATGAGAATTTTGAAATCTCGGAATTGTTTAACTGGGAGCCAATGTCGGTCAGCAAGCACAGTGGTGATGAGTGAAGCAGGACTTGGTGTGAGTTAGGACATGGGCAGCCGAGTTTTGGATCTCCTCTAGTTTACGTAAGGTAAAATGTGGGAGGCCAGCTAGGAGTGCGTTGGAATAGTCACGTCTCGAGGTAACAAAGGCATGGTTGAAGGCTTCAGCAGCAGATGAGCTGATGCAATGGCAGAGACGGGCAATGTTACGGAGTTGGAAATAGGCGGTCTTAGTTATGCTGTGGATATGTGGTCGAAAGCTCATTTCAGGGTCAAATATGGCACCAAGGTTGCGCACAGTCTAGTTCAGCCTCAGAAGCTGGGGGAACGGAAATTGTGGCCGGGGCCGAAAACGATGGCTTCCGTTTTCCCAATATTCAAGTGGAGAAAATTGTGCTCATCCAGAACTGGATGTTGGACAAGCAGTCTGACAATTTGGAGACCTTGGAGGGGACGAGATAAGTGGTATTGAAGTAGAGCTGGGTGGTGTCAGTATAAACATTAAAGCGCGATCTAATTTACAATAATAATTGTGTGCATGTGCTGGCAGTAAGACTCTAATGTTACGCATCGTTTCTAATTAAAAGGGCATTATACCTCCTCTTAATGTTTTTTTTAAAGAGTGACACAGAAAATGAAGAAATGGTATATTATTTTTATAATGCCTGTCTTTTTTTCTGTTGTAGCTGTTTGATGCTAGCGAGGAGCTATGGCATACCTATAGCAGATTGGATCCAGTCTCTCTGGAAGTCTTGATCACTGAGGTGACAGCAACTTATATTCAGATCAACCATGATCTTATTGAATGGCGGAGCAGACTTGAGGGGCCATATGGCCTACTCCTGCTTCTATTTCTTATAATAAATATATATATATGATAATCCTTGTGCGCGTTCCTAAATCTTGGCTAAAGCTACTGCAAATATTACATACTGGGATGTCATGGAGTTCAGTAAACTAATGGATTTGAGAATAGAGTAAATGTTTTACACTTAAGAAATGTAACTTTAATCTGCATTGCTTTAACTTCTGTAACAAATTGTTAGGAATACTAACTTATCTTGTATTTTTGTTTTAACTTGTGGAAAAATTAAGGAGCTTACTTTATACTTGTATCATATTTATTTTTATTCTGTAATGTCTTCATTTACAAACGAAACCAGCTTGTATTAATTTTTCAGGCAATGGAATAGGTTCGATTATCGAGCTTTAATAATTTATTTGCTTTACTCAGTGTTTTGTGTGCATTTTTAATTTGTTGCTTGCATACTGTTTCAGGATTTGATGGCATTTGACAGACAGTGGGGCAGCTTCTTTTCCAACTTTGACATCGAGGGTTCTTCCTCAATACTGGAGCTGTCAGAGGCACAGGCTGGAGAGGTGGGAAATAAAACATTATTCCAAACAGTATATGTCATCAACATTTATCATTCCCTTTAGGTAATACTACTTCAGTAAATAATTAAGCAAAAAAAAATCTATACCCGAAAAGAAGTAAACGTGCCAGAATGAATGAAGTTAGATTTGCAATTTTACTTCAGACAGCTGGATTTCTGTTTCTATGGGCTCTTTATCTAAAAGCTGTTATTTTGACTGAGATTATGGTTTGGATCTGAGGTCGAATTCTGGCCTGGGACAGCTGGCAAAATACAATGTTCAAACCCATAAAGCTGAGAATCCTAACTGTCCAGTTGGAGGTTGGTTTACATGGTTTTGGTTGTGCTCAATTCCAAGGAATATGTTTTTCATTAAACTGTTTTTCCCTATTTTTTCCCTAATTCTCCTCCCCTGCCCCTTTCACAGCCACTTGCCTCCAGATATACTTCATATAGCTGGAAGAGCAGACAAGTGAGCTGCAAGCTCCTGCATGGCTTTCAACACCAATGCTCTTCCATGGATCAACTAACGGGAGGCATGATGGTAAGGGGTACGAAATTCAACATGTCTGTTTTTAAACCCTGCAATGGGATGCTGCAGTGCTGTTGGCAGATTGTCCCACTTGCTCCATTACGACCCCAGCTAAAAATGATGACCACTGTTGTAGCCAAGTGTCAGCTGCTAATATTGTATGGGATGAAAATTGGTATTCACATACACTTTCTATGTACTCTGAGCAATTAAATGAAGCATCACTTGGGTTTTGTTCAAAATATATATACTTTTATTTTGATGGTAGAAAATCTTTGAGTTTGCCATTTGTTTGGTTATGTATGTAGGTTTTGTTTGAACAATGTTGCAAAATTTATAAATGGCCATCATACAATCAAGTCTGAATCTTGGTCTCTTGGCTGACTAAGTTTGTATATTGTCCTTTTTATATTAGTGAGTTAGCCTTAACTGTGTTCATTTAAGACTCTCAGAACAATTACTGTTAAATCTGACATCTAAGACACTTTCTTTCATGTTTTTTGTATTAATACGTTAATGGGGAAGATGTGCAAAACTGAAATAGATTTATCAAGAATATTTATGGTTGCCCTGCAAATAACTCTCGAGCTATTCCCTGAATAAGAAAAAGCAGAAATGCTGGAAATGCTTAGATCAGCATCTGAAAGAATGGTAGTTTGATGTCCCTTCGCACTGGTAAGTTAGAGTTGGAGACAATAGGCCCAAGTTTCAGACCGCGCCGAGAACGGCGCAGCCCCGACCTGGACGCCTGTTTTTCGCGCCAAAAAGTGCGGCTAAAAAAAAAACTTAACAGATTTTCCGGCTCCCTGCTGGTCCTAAGGAGCCGGGCGCGGCGCAGCACGAGCTGTGGGAGGCGGAGCTAGGTCCCTGCGCTGAAAACAGTGCCGGGACCTCTGCACGTGGGCGCTACAGTGGGCGCGCATGTGCAGTAGCTCCAGGTGCCCAAAACTGAGAGAGGAGCCCGAAGCACGCAGCCCCGAGCCCTGGCCGAATGCTTGCATAAGAATACCTCCCACGCCCAGCTCCTGCTTCCTCGACCTGATTCGACGACTCCCCCCCCCCCCCCCCCCCCCCCCCGGACCCAACCCAACCTGATCTCTCTCCCCCCGACCCGACCTCCCTCTGTCCCCCCCCAACCCGAACCGAACCGACCCACGCTGCCCCCCCACCCGACCCGACCTCCCTCCGCTCTCCCCCCGATCCGACCCAACGCCATCTACCTGTAAATCTGGTGCTGGGGACGGGCCCTGCCCGAAGTCTTGGGCCCGGCCCGTTCAGCCTCCCTCCCCCTTCTCCTTCCCCCTCCCCCACCTTCTCCTTTTTCCCTCCCTTCTCCTTTTTCCCTCCCTTCTCCTTTTTCCCTCCCTTCTCCTTTTTCCCTCCCTTCTCCTTTTTCCCTCCCTTCTCCTTTCCCCCCCCCCTTCTCCTTTCCCCCCCCCCCCTTCTCCTTTCCCCCCCCCCTTCTCCTTTCCCCCCCCCCCTTCTCCTTTCCCCCCCCCCTTCTCCTTTCCCCCCCCCCCTTCTCCTTCCCCCCCCCTTCTCCTTCCCCCCCCCTTCTCCTTCCCCCCCCCTTCTCCTTCCCCCCCCCTTCTCCTTCCCCCCCCTTCTCCTTCCCCCCCCCTTCTCCTTCCCCCCCCCTTCTCCTTCCCCCCCCCCTTCTCCTTCCCCCCCCCCTTCTCCTTCCCCCCCCCCTTCTCCTTTCCCCCCCCTTCTCCTTTCCCCCCCCTTCTCCTTTCCCCCCCCTTCTCCTTTCCCCCCCCCTTCTCCTTTCCCCCCCCTTCTCCTTTCCCCCCCCTTCTCCTTTCCCCCCCTTCTCCTTTCCCCCCCCTTCTCCTTCCCCCCCCTTCTCCTTTTCCCCCCCCTTCTCCTTTTCCCCCCCCTTCTCCTTTTCCCCCCCCTTCTCCTTTTCCCCCCCCTTCTCCTTTTCCCCCCCCTTCTCCTTTTCCCCCCCCTTCTCCTTTTCCCCCCCCTTCTCCTTTTCCCCCCCTTCTCCTTTTCCCCCCCTTCTCCTTTTCCCCCCCTTCTCCTTTTCCCCCCCTTCTCCTTTTCCCCCCCTTCTCCTTTTCCCCCCTTCTCCTTTTCCCCCCCTTCTCCTTTTCCCCCCCTTCTCCTTTCCCCCCCTTCTCCTTTCCCCCCCTTCTCCTTTTCCCCCCTTCTCCTTTTCCCCCCTTCTCCTTTTCCCCCCCTTCTCCTTTTCCCCCCCTTCTCCTTTTCCCCCCCTTCTCCTTTTCCCCCCCTTCTCCTTTTCCCCCCCTTCTCCTTTTCCCCCCCTTCTCCTTTTCCCCCCCTTCTCCTTTTCCCCCCCTTCTCCTTTTCCCCCCCTTCTCCTTTTCCCCCCCTTCTCCTTTTCCCCCCCTTCTCCTTTTCCCCCCCTTCTCCTTTTCCCCCCCTTCTCCTTTTCCCCCCCTTCTCCTTTTCCCCCCCTTCTCCTTTTCCCCCCTTCTCCTTTTCCCCCCTTCTCCTTTTCCCCCCCTTCTCCTTTTCCCCCCCTTCTCCTTTTCCCCCCCTTCTCCTTTTCCCCCCCTTCTCCTTTTCCCCCCCTTCTCCTTTTCCCCCCCTTCTCCTTTTCCCCCCCTTCTCCTTTTCCCCCCCTTCTCCTTTTCCCCCCCTTCTCCTTTCCCCCCCTTCTCCTTTTCCCCCCCTTCTCCTTTTCCCCCCCTTCTCCTTTTCCCCCCCTTCTCCTTTTCCCCCCCCTTCTCCTTTCCCCCCCCCTTCTCCTTTCCCCCCCCCTTCTCCTTTCCCCCCCCCTTCTCCTTTTCCCCCCCTTCTCCTTTTCCCCCCCTTCTCCTTTTCCCCCCCTTCTCCTTTTCCCCCCCTTCTCCTTTTCCCCCCCCTTCTCCTTTTCCCCCCCCTTCTCCTTTCCCCCCCCTTCTCCTTTCCCCCCCCTTCTCCTTTCCCCCCCCTTCTCCTTTCCCCCCCCTTCTCCTTTCCCCCCCCTTCTCCTTTCCCCCCCCTTCTCCTTTTCCCCCCCTTCTCCTTTTCCCCCCCTTCTCCTTTTCCCCCCCTTCTCCTTTTCCCCCCCTTCTCCTTTTCCCCCCCTTCTCCTTTTCCCCCCCTTCTCCTTTTCCCCCCCTTCTCCTTTTCCCCCCCTTCTCCTTTTCCCCCCCTTCTCCTTTTCCCCCCCTTCTCCTTTTCCCCCCCTTCTCCTTTTCCCCCCCTTCTCCTTTTCCCCCCCTTCTCCTTTTCCCCCCCTTCTCCTTTTCCCCCCCCCCCCCCCCCTTCTCCTTTTCTCCCCCCCCACTCGCTGTCAGAAACACAGACACTGAGAGACACTGGGGGGGGGGGGGGGGGGCATCCCAGCACGCTGTTGGAGGGCTCCCGGTGCTGCAGTCGGTAAGTAGAAAATGTTTTATTTATTGATTTAAAAAAAAAATTATTTCTTAATTTTTTTTGATTGATTTATTGATGTTTTATCATTTATTATTGATGGCTCTTTATTTGTAAAACTGAAGTGTTTAATGTTTGTAAACTTCCCTTTAAACACCCCCCCCCCCCCTCCCCATTCCCTATGCCTGATTTTCTAAAGTGTAGACAAGGTTTTTTCGAGCGTACAAAAATCTTCACTTACTCCATTCTAAGTTAGTTTGGAGTAAGTTTTCACTGCCGAAACTTTGAAAACAGGCGTAAGTGGCCGGACACGCCCCCTTTTGACACAAAAATTCTGTTCCAAAATGAAACTGTTCTAACTGACTAGAACTGGAGCAAACTAAATGCCGAGAATTTGAATTTCTAAGATACTCCGTTCTACACCAGTTGCTCCAAAAGATCAGGAGCAACTGAGGCCGAAACTTGGGCCCTATAGAACAAGAAGTGCATGGGAATTGATTTCCAATGGGACAGATGGAGTGGACTTTTGTAAAGATGTGGCATTGACTAAAGTCCTTCCTTATTTGTATTCATGCAAGTTCAAGGATGGGAAAGGACAAACTGTTTTATGGAAGCAATATGCCTTCCATTTGATGAAAAGTACATACTTCATAAATTTATAACTTGTCCACAGTCTGATGGTGAAAATCATGTGCCTCATGGAAGATTTGTACCGCAACAGGATCTGCATTTGGTATTGCCAAATGTATTGAGCATTTTAAGGCAGTTTGGAATCAATAACTTATAAATCTGTTGTAAAGACAATAGTTTATTCTACTTTTTTAAAAAAAAGGGAAGCATTCTTAGACATTTATTTTCTTTTTCAGCCTTTTAGAACTTACTTCAGCCATGGGTTGATAACAAGTCAACTTACAGAGAAAAGGTATGTGTGTGCAAAATGATTTTTATTTTTGTATTACACATCATATCTGATCACTTTTAATCTGTTTTTAAAAAAAAACATTTCGACCAGACTCGATGAATGAGTACCCTTTTACTTTATTAAGTAAGTTATTTTTAATAGGAGGTGCCTCTGGTATAATCAGCATTAAAGAAAATTATAACAAAGTTAGTTTGTTTTAGCACACAAGCAAAATACCACCGATGCTGGAAATCTGAAATAAAAACAAAATGCTGTAAATACTCAGCAGGTCAGGTGGCATCCGTGGAGAGAGAGAGAGAGTTAATGTTTCAGGTCGATGACCCTTCATCAAATAACCATTCTAATGAAGGGTCTTCAACCTGAAACGTTAACTCTCTTTCTCTCCCCACAGATGCTGCCAAACTTGCTTTTAAGATGGTTTTGATTAACCGTCCTAAAATCCCAACGATCAGATTGCAACAGCGAAATTTGCTTGAGCGGGAATGGGAACAGTGATAGACATGTTCTTGGTGGTATGTTTCATTGACTCGTGTTCCAAGTGTATCTGCTGCTGAAGATATTTTGTTCAAAAAGGGAGAAGATTATAAACTTTCCAAGAGTAGGCCACCTGGCCCCTCGAGCCTGCTCTGCCATTCAATAAGATCATGGCTGATCTAATCATGGACTCAGCTCCACTTCCCTGCCCGCTCCCCATAACCCTTTATTCCCTTATCGCTCAAAAATCTGTGTATCTCCGCCTTAAATATATTCAATGACCCAGCCTCCACAGCTCTCTGGGGCAGAGAATTCCACAGATTTACAACCCTCAGAAGAAATTCCTCCTCCATCTCAGTTTTAAATGGGCGGCCCCTTATTCTGAGACTATGTCCCCTAGTTTTAGTTTCCCCCATGAGTGGAAATATCCTCTCTGCAGCCCCTTCATTATCTTATATATTTTGATAAGATCATACCTCATTCTTCTGAACTCCAATGTGTATAGGTCCAACCTACTCAACCTATCTTCATAAGTCAACCCCCTCATCTCTGGAATCAACCTAGTGAACTTTTTCTGAACAGTTTCCAATGCAAGTATATCCTTTCTATATACTGAGACCAAAACTGCATGCAGTACTCCAGGTTTGGCCTCACAGTTGTAGCAGGACTTCTCTGCTTTTATACTCTATCCCCCTTGCAATAAAGGCCAACATTCCATTTGCCTTCCTGATCATTAAATAGGACTGTATTTTAGATTGGTTTCAAGTCTCGGAGAAAGTACCAAAATCATAACTAGGATTTTCTGCCCAATATATAGAAGCTTGCATAATTCTCTAAATTTAGACCTGATTAAACACACACTCTGGAGGATTTAGGTTTGGAACATGAAGAGTGTATACTTCATACCGAGACAGTCAAGGGGTCATATGAATACAGGGATTAGTTTATGCTTATACTTGATTGAAATCTGGAAATACATTTATTTTAAGGAGAGTAGAAATATTTCATGATCTTTCCATTTAAGCATAATTTTCAATCAGTTGATACATTTTAACTTAATATTATCCTAATTTTCAGTCCCACAGTAATCACTTGGGGATCTGTTTAATCGAGAATGTTTTGCATATTGGCTGATAAAAGTAGGCTACAAATATTGAAGTTGGTTTTGTATCTTTTTTTTAACCCTGTTCAGCACTAATCGGCAGCCATTTGTTCTCTTTGGTTGTCACTCGACAAAAGAAAACTTAAACTCGTACAGCTTCACTTTTCCATCAGAGGGTCACCTTGTTCGCAACACAAACAACAGAGGAGGCACTGCTAGGCATATGGTATTGTAATACTTTTCTCCCATTTCATATATTTTGTATGGTTAAGTATGATTACTTATTTTCACGACAGCTGTGGGTAATTTTTTGGTTGAATATATTTTTATCTCTTCGATTCAAAATAGAATTTTTTCCACATATAAATAAGGCTGGGACTTTTCATCTCACTTATCACACAAAACTTGAGTTTAGGATCAGAATTAAAAAATATTAATGTTATATCAAATGTAATGGACCAGTGATTGGCAGGTCTAACTAATTTATCTACATCCAAGTAATATCTTGAGTGATGAGATACAGGTTTGCATCCAGGATTCACACAATATGTGTCGGTTTGAAATATTAAGCCAAGGAGCAATGTTTTTTAAAAAAAAAAAATCTGATGGCTTAATTTGGGATGATCTCACGCACGAGTCAAAACTTAAAACGTCACTTGGTCTGTGACCAAGTGGTTTGTTTATAGTACTATGGAACACCACATTTATATCCAAGTGTTGGTATTGATCAGCTGGGTTAAATAAGATATGCTATAATTTGCATTAAAAATATTTTGGGGGAGATTGGGGGCAGATGCAGTAGATAAGATGATCAACTTGACAGGGAAACCCATTTTTGCTAAGCAACGATGAAAAACTGTGCAGTTGGCTCCAAACTGCACGACTCCAAAGATGTGTAAGCTGTTCAAGTCATCAGTATTGGGCTTAAACCCATACCACTTCTCTCTTCTCTTCAGAAGAATGGAGACGATGTCACGTTGACTTGTAACCTAACTGGAAAGCTGCAAACATTTTACGCGTCAAGGATCAATCCCCAACCATAATAACTGCAGACACAAAATCTTACTTCAGATTGTGTTAATACTCATAGCAATCAAGGTGTTTAAAAAATTGTATATTTTGTCAGTTACACTGACCTGGTATCTGATGTTTTGGCTTACCAACAAATTGGCACTTTCAACCTCATCGTCCAGACATGGAGTGATTTTTCTCAGTGCATATTGTATAGTCAGAGCAGTAGTCAATAATTTGATTAATTGTAAGGGTTATGGAATATGTTACTAATCCCATCCAGGTTGTGCAGTGCACATCTCCCAGAGGACCTTTGGCTTGCTCGAGGACATACTTCTTTGGAAACACTCATGTCCCTTACATAGGTAAGTTAATACTTGAATAAACAGTCAATTTTCTATTTATCAAGATGAGAACTGGTTGGCAGACAGGAAGCAGAGTCTCTGGATAAACGAGTCCTTTTCAGAATGGCAGGCAGTGACTAGTGGAGTGCCGCAGGCCTCAGTGCTGGGATCCCAGCTCTTTACAATATATATCAATGATTTAGATGAAGGAATTGAGTGTAATATCTCCAAGTTTGTGGATGACACTAAACTGGGTGGCGTTATGAGATGTGAGGAGGATGCCAAGAGGCTGCAGGGTGACTTGGACAGGTTAGGTGAGTGGGCAAATACATGGCAGATGCAGTATAATGTGGATAAATGTGATGTTATCCACTTTGTGGGTAAAACGTCAAGACAGAATGGCGGCAGATTAGGAAACGGGGAGGTGCAACGAGACCTGGGTGTCATGGTTCATCTGTCATTGAAAGTTGGCATGCAGGTACAGCAGGCGGTGAAGAAGGCAAATGGTATGTTGGCCTTCATAATTAGGGGATTTGAGTATAGGCACAGGGAGGTCTTACTGCAGTTGTACAGGACCTTGGTGAGGCCTCACCTGGAGTATTGTGTTCAGTTTTGGTCTCCTAATCTGAGGAAGGATGTTCTTGCTATTGAGGGAGTGCAGCGAAGGTTCACCAGACTGATTCCCGGGATGACTGGACTGACATATGAGGAGAGACTGGATCAACTGGGCCTTTATACATTGGCGTTTAGAAGGATGAGAGGGGATCTCATGGAAACATATAAGATTCTGAAGGGACGGGACAGGTTAGATGCGGGTAGAATGTTCCCGATGTTGGGGAAGTCCAGAACCAGGGGACACAGTCTTAGGATAAGGGGTAGGCCATTTAGGACTGAGATGAGGAGAAACTTCTTCACTCAGAGTTGTTAACCTGTGGAGTTCCCTGCCGCAGAGAGTTGTTGATGCCAGTTCATTGGATATATTCAAGAGGGAGTTAGATATGGCCCTTACGGCTAAAGGGATCAAGGGGTATGGAGAGAAAGCAGGAAAGGGGTACTGAGGGAATGATCAGCCATGATCTTATTGAATGGTGGTGCAGGCTTGAGGGGCCGAATGGCCTACTCCTGCACCTATGTTTCAATCAGAAGTGACATGAATGCCTTTTATTTCATTCTTGCAGGCAAAGACAACAATCAACAAAAGAAAAATGAACTGTTGTAAGTTTTATGCCGTAACTTTCTATGCCAAATTTTAAAATAAACGCACGAATAATGAACTTGGACCAATATAGTATGTAATGGCAGTTAGTGGCCCAAAAAATTGCAGGCTCTCCGGTTGTGTATGATGAGCGCACACACCTGAAGAGGCCTCGCAAATGCCGGTTCTCAGCACGCAATGCGCATGTGCCAAGAACCGGCTTTTGCAAACTGTCAAAATGTCAGATCGCATGCATCCGCAGGAGAAGGACATCCGCGGGCAGAGATTGGGCTATTTGCTCTTATGCCTGGTAAAAGCAGGCGTATAGCCTACTTTTACCAGTGTGAGTTTTAAAACATCTCAAAATTTAATTTAGTCACACAAACCCTGTCCATTAAGGTAAGTTTATTTTTAACACTATTAAAACACATTAAAAAATATATATATTTTGAGTTTTTAAAATTTATTGTGTTGGTTATTGTTTTTTGGGGGTATTCTCATTGATAGTAATGGGAGCTTGTACAAATGGAGTTCCCATTATTATCAGTGAGAATACTAGATGTTCATTGGTGGTCCAGGCCCACGTGATCCCAGCATACGACTATGTAGGCATGTTCCTATATGCTGAACTGTGAAACTAGGCTTCCGACCGCAATTCTACATTCCTCTGGGATCATCAGGTATTTTTGTAAAAAAAAAATTCCGGTGGGAGGCATTCGCCCTTAGGAAGCCTCTGACTGCAATTTCCCCCCTCAGTAACTATTTTCATAAACCTATAGAAAATTTCAGGATAAATATAAAACACACACTGTCTCAGGGGCATGATTTATTCAAGTTTGATTTTAAAATGAAAGGCAGGATTGCAGTTTCTGTTAAGTTTTCTTGTATTCTTTTTAGCTGAGAGCATTTGGTTTGTGTAAACATACAAGTTTTCTTTTCTAGAGTTACCACATATTTATGGCAAACTTAAAACAGACCTTGTCTGGAATAGTATATATGCCAGCTTCAAAGGATGATGGCCTTTTTTTATATATGCTAATTATTTGCTGACTGACTCGTATGTGGACAAAGTTGAATGGAATACTCCAGTGTATAGAGGCCTGAAGAAAAAAGAGGCGGCCATTTCTTGTAATGAATTTCCCATCAGATTGCTAACAAAGCTTAGCATATATGACACCAAGGCTGCTTCTGGCATAAAAAACCTCAAGTAGCTGCTCATCTTTGGTTCACTTGCTCGTTACCCAAGTAGTGTTTCATCTGAGATCTTTTTAAATCGAAGGCTAAATACTTTGTTAATGTGAAAGTTAAGTACCATATTGATATTTTGTCTGTTGTACTTTTGATGGTGGAAAAAAAATACCTCTAACAATTGGTCATTTAGCCTGAAATAGTATAATCTGTTTGTGTTGCAGAGATCAGGAGGGGGTCATTTTAACTTTAGCCGATAATGTAAAATGTGTCATATCGGATCGTCCGCTCAATTTGGAGGGGAAAAAAAATCAGTGGAATATGTAATGGGTGGCAGATCCGATAGTGCCAGTTTTACTTCATCAGAAGAAGTTAAAATTACCTCCCTAGGGGTATGGTGAGAAACCTTTACTATTTCCAATATAATCCTATGGCACACAGCAGCCTTTTCATTACACATGCAAGGTTAAATTTCGGTTCCTACTGCTTGCATGCAGCGTTCGTAACAAGATAGATGAGTTGACAGCATAAATAGAAATAAATGGATATGGTCTGATGGTCATTACAGAGACCTGGTTGCAAGGTAACCAAGGCTGAGAACTGAATATTCAGGGGTACTTGACATTTTGGAGAGATAGGCAGAAAGGAAAAAGAGGTGGGGTGGCTCAGTTAATAAAGGATGAGATCAGTGCAGTAATGAGAAATGATCTTGGCTTGGAAGATCAAGATGTAGAAATCAGTTTGGGTGGCGATAAGAAATAGCGAGGGAAAGCAGTCACTGGTGGGAGTAGTCTATAAGCCCCCTAACAGTAGCTACACTGTAGGACAGAGTATAAATCAAGAAATAATGGGGGCTTGTAAGAGAGGTACTGCAATAATCGTGTGCGACTTTAATCTTTATATAGATTGGACAACTCAAATCGACAAAGATAGCCTTGAGGACGAGTTCATAGTGTATTTGGGACAGTTTCTTTGAACAATATGTTGCGGAACCAACCAGGCAGCAGGCTATCTTAGATCTAGTAATGTGTAATGAGACAGGATTAATTAATGATCTCATAGTAAAGGATCCTCTAGGGAAGAGTGATCATTACATGATAGAATTTCAAATTCAGTTTGAGTGTGAGAAATTTGAGTCTGAAACTAATGTCTTAAACCTAAAATTACAAAGGTATGAAGACAGAGTTGGCTACAGTAGACTGGGAAAATAGATTAAAAGATAAGATGGTAGATGAGCAGTGGCAGACATTTAAGGAGCTATTTCATCATTCTCAACAAAGATATATTCCATTGAGAAAGAAAGACTCTACGAGAAGGATGAACCATCCGTGGCTAACTAAAGAAGTAAAGGATGGTATCAAATGGAAAGACAAGGCATACAATGTTGCGAAGATTAGTGGTAGGCCAGAAGATTAGGAAAATTTTAGAAACTACCAAAAGATGACTCAAAAAATAATAATAGAGGGAGAAAATAGATTAAGAGTAAATTAGTGAAGGGGTTAAAAGAAGACTTCTCTCCTTAAATGTGACTCCCTGATATAAGGAATCGACAGCCCCGCCCGTATAATGACCACGGAATCAATCGAACGAAACCTTCGGTTCAACTAATTTATTCGAGCACATGCAAGGGAAAAGTTCAAACTTGAACCTTCTCAACAATGGTTCTCGCCCACAATTATACAACAAACTGAAGTGTGTGCCTCTCCCACAAAAGCACCGTTTGGTTTACTGCTGATCAGCGAAGTTACATTGATTTATCGTCTCTTATCAGACTGGCTCGGAGTGGTGGTTCCCAACTGTCTATCTCCCATGATATGTTAATTGTGTTTGTTCAGTGATGTGAACTTTGCCTTAGTCCCTATGACACCTGAAGTAACTCTGTTCCCAAACACTGGCTTTCTTGTCTCTTCCCCAGAGACTCTATTCAAAATGTATCTTAACTGTTGACCTACTGTCTTCGTGTTACTAAGGTTAAGGATGGTTCATTAACCATCAGGCTTAATTCGTCATAAGTGTGCTTTACATACATAAGCAAGTGTTACATACAATAGGCAATTATAATCCATACCATAAGGTAGAGGAACTTCACCGATTCCTCAGACCCTCCTAATACTGATAAGCCCTCTTAATCTGGACCATTTTACGTTTCAGATCAATTCAATACCTTCAGTATCTCCATTCTTGACCATCTATCTGTCTGCTCTTTGCCTGCTACAACTTTATACCCATTACACTAGCAAGAAATATAAAAACAAGCCGTAAGAGCTTCTACAAGTATATAAAAAGGAAAAGAGTAGCTAAAGTAAATGTTGGTCCCTTAGAGGATGAGACTGGGGAATTAATGGGATACCAGGAAATGGCAGAGACTTTGAACAAATATTTTGTATCTGTCTACACAGTAGAAGACACAGAAAACATCCCAATAATAGTAGATAATCGGGCAAAAGGGAGGGTGAAAACAATCACTATCACTAGAGAAAAAGTACTCGGCAAACTAATGGGATTGAAGGCTAACCAGTCATCTGGACCTAATTGCCTGCATCCTAGGGTCTTAAAATCTTCCAAAATTCCCTTGATTCTGGAACCGTCCCAGCAGATTGGAAAACCGCAAATGTAATGCCCCTATTCGAGAAAGGAGGGAGACAGAAAGCAAGAAGCTATAGGCCAGTTAGCCTAACATCAGTCATTTGGAAGATACTGGAATCCATTATTAAGGAAGTAGTAGGATATTTAGAAAATCATCATAAAGCCATGTTGACTCTGCTTGATTGAAAGTGAAATCGTGTTTTGACAAATTTATTAAAATTCTTTGAGGATGTAACTAGCAGGGTGGATAAAGGAGTAGATGTAGTGTATTTGAAGTTCCAAATGGCATTTGATAAGGTGCCACAAAAGATTGCTACACAAGTTAAGAGCTCATGGTATTGGGGTAATATATTAGCATGGATAGAGGATTGGCTAATTAACGGAAAACAGAGAGTCGGGATAAATGGGACATTTTCAGGTTGCCAAAATTTAACTAGTGAGCTGTCACAGGGATCAGTGCTGAGGCCTCAACTATTTACAATCTAGATTAATAACTTGGATGAAGGGACCGAGAGAATTGTAGCCAAATTTGTTGACTATGCAAAGATAGGTGGGAAAGCAAGTTGTGAGGAGGATACAGAGTCTGCAAAGGGATATAAACAGGCTAAGTGAGTGGGCAAAATTTTGGCAGATGGAGTCTCGTGGGCAAATGTGAGGTTATCCACTTTGGTAGAAAGAATAGAAAAGCAAGATATTATTTAAATGGTGAGAGACTATAGAATGCTGCGGTAGATAGGGAGCTGGGTGTCCTCGTGCATGAAACAAAATGTTAGCATGCAGGTACAGCAAGTAATTAGGAAGGAAAATGGAATGTTGGCCTTTATTGTAAGTATAAAAGTAGGGAAGTCTTGCTACAACTGTCCAGGATGTTGGTGAGACCATACCTGGAGTATTGCGTACAGTTTTGGTCTCCTTATTTAAGGAGGGATGTACTTGCATTGAAGGCAGCTCAGAGAAGGTTCAGGATGTTGATTCCTGAGATGAAGGGGTTGTCTTACAAAGAAAGGTTGGACCTATACTCATTGGTGTTCAGAAGAATGAGGTGTGGACTTATTGAAATGTATAAGATTGAGGGGGCTTGACAGGGTAGATGCTGAGAGGATGTTCCCTTCGCGAGGGAATCTAGAACTAGGGAGCATAGTTTCAGAATAACGGGTCGCCCATTTGAGACAGAGATAGAAACATAGAAACATAGAAAATAGGTGCAGGAGCAGGCCATTCAGCCCTTCTAGCCTGCACCGCCATTCAATGAGTTCATGGCTGAACATGAAACTTCAGTACCCCCTTCCTGCTTTCTCGCCATAACCCTTGATCCCCCGAGTAGTAAGGACTTCATCTAACTCCCTTTTGAATATATTTAGTGAATTGGCCTCAACTACTTTCTGTGGTAGAGAATTCCACAGGTTCACCACTCTGGGTGAAGAAGTTTCTCCTCATCTCGGTCCTAAATGGCTTACCCCTTATCCTCAGACTGTGACCCCTGGTTCTGGTTAAATACTGCATTTAATCCCCTCGTCTAAATCATTAATGTACAATGTAAACAGCTGGGGCCCCAGCACAGAACCTTGCGGCACTCCACTAGTCACTGCCTGCCATTCTGAAAAGTACCCGTTTACTCCTACTCTTTGCTTCCTGTCTGACAACCAGTTCTCAATCCACGTCAGCACACTACCCCCAATCCCATGTGCTTTAACTTTGCACATTAATCTCTTGTGTGGGACCTTGTCGAAAGCCTTCTGAAAGTCCAAATATACCACATCAACTGGTTCTCCTTTGTCCACTTTACTGGAAACATCCTCAAAATTCCAGAAGATTTGTCAAGCATGATTTCCCTTTCACAAATCCATGCTGACTTGGACCTATCATGTCACCATTTTCCAGATGCACTGCTATGACATCCTTAATAATTGATTCCATCATTTTACCCACTACTGAGGTCAGGCTGACCGGTCTATAATTCCCTGTTTTCTCTCTCCCTCCTTTTTTAAAAAGTGGGGTTACATTGGCTACCCTCCACTGGAGGAAGTTCTTCTCTCTGAGGATCATGAATCTTTGGAATTCTCTACCCAAAAAAGCTGTGGAAGCTGAGTCATTTAATATATTCAAGGCTCAGATAGGCAGATTCTTGAACTATCAGGGAGTCGATGGTTATGGGGAGCGGGCAGGAAAGTGTAGTTGAGGCCAAGATCAGATCAACCATGATCTTATTGAATGGTGGAGCAGGTGCGAGGGCCTGTATGGTGTACTCCTGCTCCTATTTCTTATGTACTTGTGTCCTTACATGGTTATGGTAGCTGCCTTTTACGTTGTGCACAGGTAAAGAAAGTTAGGAGAATGGCTGACTTACAACAGTCAACATTGTGGTTAAAATGTGAAGCCACTGTTGGATTTATTGAAGTTTGATAGTACAGTGAAACCTGTATAAATGGACACTCCGAAAAAAACAGACACCTGCCACAAAGGGACACTGAGACGCAAATGCACCAAGCATTTTTTAACTTAAAACACAGGACAGCGCGAGGCAGGAGTGGATTTTGTGAAAGAAATTACACTTGTGGAATGTGGAGTTCTTTACCCGGCATTCATAGCGGCAGAGAAACGGCTCTATCCCTGGGATTAAATGCTTGTGTGGATCTATTCCAGGTATAGAGCAGTTTCTCTACAGCTATGGATGCTGGGTAAAGAACTCCCCATTCGAAAAAAGCCATTTCTTTCAGAAACCTGCTGCCGCCTCGCGCTTATCTGCGTGTGATAACCTCACCAGCCTCCTGAATCAAGGAACGCAAGAGGGGCTGTACTTTTCTGCCCAGCGCTGCGTCCATACGCTCAGTGGCTGCTGGCAGCTTCTCTTTCCCTGACACTGCCATTGTGTTCTACTCCTCAGCATTGATTGTGGATTCACTTCCAAGAGGATCCTTGGCTTTGTGGAACGAAGGTGTATGGTTGTCTCTGCTGTTCTATAGAGTGACTGGCAGACCTGAGAGTCCCAGCTATCAGTCAGTCTTTCTGCAGACTCGCAACTCAACCAGAAAACTGCATGTTTCACACACTCAACTCATGATGTGACCTGCTGTGTTTCCCCTCCCAAATGTTATCAATCCGTTCCAAGACTTGCCATTGGAATCTTCAATATACCAGCACAAACTGTCATTGCATTTCCCCCCTTTTTTGTCCTGTTACTGTCCTAATGCTGGTAAGTAGAACTGAGAAACACAGATCATTCCTGAAGTTACGCTTCTCTAATTGAGTGGTTTGAAATGAAACGGGAATTTAGACTGCTGAGCTGAATGTGGCTGTGTGGATGGGGCTTCTTTTTGCAGTTGATTATGTGCTGATCATCTCAACTGGGTCTTCAAAATTCTGCACCATTCAGTCATCGAGGAAGTAAAGCACCCACAACACCTTAAAAAAAAAAGTGTTGTGGGTGCTTTTCCTCTTGCCAGATTATCAACAAACATTCAAAAGGTTATTGTACACATGCATGCACTGTGCGAATATAAATATTTATATTGTATGCCCAATGCCGGGTGCCTAGTAATTCATTTTTGATTTACTGATCAGGAATGCAATTAGCCACATGTATTCCCAATTAGCTACATGTGGCTGCTGGATAATATATTGGAAAACACTGTTCTAGACTGCATCATGAATCGGCGAGTAAGTCTCTGAATGATCTTTATTTCTTAGGGTGTTGCCACAGATTTATGTTGCTGCAGTAGAAGCAGTGCTGGCTAGCATCCGATGCTACGTAGAAACTTCCAGCATAAAAATTGTAAGTGACTTGTAAGATTGAATTTTAACTGTTAAACAGAAGATTTCTGGTTATTTTGGTGGTGGTGTCTGTTGTGAGCATGACTAAACAAGTTAGAAATTATGCTATCATTCTCCGGCAACGTACTTGAACCTTGGCAACATCCTCCGAATGGATGAAGTTGGGATAATATGATAATTTAGATGTTAGACAACTTGTAATGCATGGGGGACATCCTTGCTCCAATGGGATTTGGAAGTTTCAGCTCAGTGCTGTGAAAGTTGTAGGAATATTGGCCCAACCAGCCTGTGATGGCTTTCATCATTTGTCATCTTGAATGTTAACCATTTCTGCTTCAGTTACTAACCCTGGAAGTGAATTCTACAGTTCCTTAACTCTATGAAGTAGATTCATCTGCGCTCTGTTTTAAGTCTCAACATTTAAGTGACATCTATGGCCCCTCATTGTTGATTCCCCAAATAATGGAAACTTCTACTTCTATCTACTGAGACATAGGAGATGAAATTGCCCCTTTCTTTTAGGCTCGTGGCCGCCTGGAAATGGCGACCACGGGTCGGTGCGGAGGGGCCGCCATTTTTGAAATTTTCCTTCCTCCGTTTTGGGGCAATGTAGGGGACCGGTCTGCCCGGTTTTCCGCTGCGGTGTGCACAGGCTGACCCGTACTGACCGGCGGTGGCCACTTTCAAAAATGTCCCCGCCTTCAGTCGGTGCCATTGACAGCTTTTTGTGTCGCGCCCTTTCTGTTCCCTAGTCAGCCCTTAAAGGGGAGGTGGCGCTGCTGGCGACTTTTTTTTTTTTGTCGGCCGACTGCCAGATTGGGCTGACAATTATGGCCGTGAGTTTGGCCAGGCGGGCAACATGGAAGCCTGGCACTCCCTCTTGTGTGCCAGACCCCTGGCCCGGCTGAAACCTTCTCTGTTGGCCCAGTGTTTGTCACTAAAGTGACTGCAGAGTTTGCAGCGGCACACCCCTTTAACTCTAGCACAAAAGCAAAATACTGCGGATGCTGGAATCTGAAATAAAAACAGAATGCTGGAAATCTTTGGCAGCATCTGTGGAGAGAAAAGAGTTTCTGTTCTCCCCTTTAACTGACGGGGAGGGACGTTGTGTTGTGACGCACCTGCGTGATGCTAACGACTTGCAGCGTCAGCCAGTCCGCATCGCCCCGACTTCCACCCCGCTAGTATGGGCCACTCCGCACTGCCCCGACTTCCACCCCGCTAATATGGGCCACTCCGCATCGCCCCGACTTCCACCCCGCTAGTATGGGCCACTCCGCACTGCCCCGACTTCCGCCCCGTTAGTATGGGCCACTCCGCATCGCCCCGACTTCCACCCCGCTAGTATGGGCCACTCCGCACTGCCCCGACTTCCGCCCCGCTAGTATGGGCCACTCCGCATTGCCCCGACTTCCACCCCGCTAGTATGGGCCACTCCGCATCGCCCCGACTTCCGCCCCGCTAGTATGGGCCACTCCGCACTGCCCCGACTTCCGCCCCGTTAGTATGGGCCACTCCGCATCGCCCCGACTTCCGCCCCGCTAGTATGGGCCACTCCGCACTGCCCCGACTTCCGCCCCGTTAGTATGGGCCACTCCGCATCGCCCCGACTTCCACCCCGCTAGTATGGGCCACTCCGCATTGCCCCGACTTCCGCCCCGCTAGTATGGGCCACTCCGCATTGCCCCGACTTCCACCCCGCTAGTATCGGCCGCTCCGCACAGCCCCGACTTCCACCCCGCTAGTATGGGCCACTCCGCATCGCCCCGACTTCCGCCCCGCTAGTACGGGCCACTCCGCACTGCCCCAACTTCCGCCCCGCTAGTATGGGCCACTCCGCATTGCCCCGACTTCCGCCCCGCTAGTATCGGCCGCTCCGCACAGCCCCGACTTCCGCCCCGCTAGTATGGGCCGCTCCGCATCGCCCCGACTTCCGCCCCGCTAGTATCGGCCGCTCCGCACAGCCCCGACTTCCGCCCCGCTAGTATGGGCCGCTCCGCATCGCCCCGACTTCCACTCCGCATCGCCCCGACTTCCACTCCGCATCGCCCCGACTTCCACTCCGCATCGCCCCGACTTCCGCCCCGCATCGCCCCGACTTCCACTCCGCACTGCCCCCACTTCCGCCCCGCTAGTATGGGCCGCTCCGCACCGCCCCCACTTCTGCCCTGCCAGTGACAGCCACTCCGTCCCACCCTCACTTCTTCCTCCATGATGAGACCACTTCCGCCCCACTTCAAAAAAAGCACAAAGTGCTGAATTTTTCGGGTTTGGCCGCCCATTCATTGGGGCGGCCAGGGCACTTCAAGACCAGTAGGTGCGACTCGTTTCGGGCGGTTGACCATTTCGGCCCCACAGAATTGTAGAAACTGTTAAAAGGAAGGACAGAACTTGCATATTATACTGCTTTTCATGATCTCAGGATGTTCCAAAACACTTCACAGCCAATGAAGTACTTCTGAAGTGTTGTATTGTGGCAGCCAAGATTACGGGAAAAGTGACCAGGTAATGCGTTGTTGGTTGAGGGATAAATATCAGCCAGTACAACAACTTGCATTTATATAGCGCCTTTAATGCAGTAAAACATCCCAAGGTGATGTCAAACATAATTTGACACTGAGCCACATATAATATTAAGACAGGAAGAGATAGGTTTTAAGCAGTGTCTTAAAGAAGGAGAGAGACCAGAGGGGTTTCGGGAGGGAATTTCAGAGCTTTGGGCCCAGACAGCTGAAGGGTTGTCTGGTCGGACGAGGCCATGGAGGGATTTGAACACAAGGATGAGAGTTTTAAATTGAAGTGTTAGACTTGGAGTCAATATGTAGGTCAGCAAGCCCAGGGTAAGTGGTAAACTGGACTTGCTGTGAATTGGGATATGGGGGGCGGGCTTGGGGAGGGGGAGTATAAGATTAGAGGCTGGTTAGGAGAGCATTGGAATAGTAGAGTCTGGAGGTAACAAAAGCTTAGGTGATGGTATCAGCAGCAGATGAGCTGATGCAGGAGTGAAGAAGAGAGATATGAAGGTGTCGTAGGTGGCAATGTTTAAGCTGCACCGACCCACAAGCTCTGAAGCTCCTGTGCAGCTGGCTCATCGGCTTTTAAATGGGAAAAACTGCATGGTATTTTGAATGGGCTGCGCAGTCCCTTAAAGGGACCATGCACCCCCAAAAATTGAAGGGAACATTGACAGTCTTGGTGATGGAGAGGACATGGTGTTGGAAGCTCAGCTTATGAACAATGTGATACAGCCTCCAGCTATGACCAGGAATGGGGATGGAATTGGTGGCTAGGGAACCAAGTTTGTGGCACAAGGAGAGTGCACCTGCTCCTCTTCAAATCGAGCTATGGGTTTGTTTTTAAACCTCGATCTGAGAGTGCAGATGGGACCTCAGTTTAACGTCTCATTTGAAAGACAGCACCTCTGACAATTTAGGACTTCCTCAGTACTGTACTGAAGTGTCAGGCCAGATTATGTGCTCAAGTCTTGAGTGGGGCTTGAATCCACAACCACCTGACTCCGGCAAGAGTGCTACCACTGAGCCAAGACTGATGCCTAAATAGTAATAACTGCGATCCAACATGCTTAGACGTTTTTAACATTGAGCCACATACAATATTAAGATAGGAAGTGGGAGCGACTTTTTGGAAAATAAAATCTTAAGATTCTCCAAGAAGAGCACACAAGGACATGTAAATTTGTCTACACTGTATATTAAGGGTTAAACAGCCAAGGTTATCCATAGTTCTATAAATAGTAATCGCAGTCAGTTTGTGTAGATTACTCTGTCCGTTTGACTAGGCTGAAATGGAGTATAAATTAATGCATTCTGTTCATTTGTAGGCCAAAGATGCTGCTGAAGAGGTTTTTCTTTCAACATTGGATTGTTACAGTCTTAATCAGTACAAAACTGTCCTAAGGTATGAGTAACAGTTTTTATTTTGAGGCTGTAATTTGGCTTTTTTTAACTTTGCAAATAAGAATGACAAAGATTGAGGAGACACCCAGTGGTCAGTACCTGACATAAAGCACTTGGTGTTTTCTTCATAAAATCATAGAAATTACAGCAGTTTACTTTTCAGCTAATCGCACGTGTGCTAATGCTAGTTCTGCACCTTGAAGATTAATCATTCTTTCCTGGTCTTTTCCTGTATCCTTTTATATTTTCAAATACCTATACATTTTCTGATAAATATTTGAAGCAGTGGAGGATAAAAAAAACTTGGATAGAGAGAACAGGGTTGTCTAGCAAAGAATGAGCACAGGCATAATGTGCTGAAAAGTAACAGGAGTAGGTCCTTAAGCTTATTCTACCATTCAATTAGAATAGCTGCACTCTGATGTAAAGTTCTACAGTTCCAGCTTAAATGATGGTATTGTCTCTTTTTCAATTGCAGTTGATAAAGAATTCCATTTCCTAATGACCCTCTGACTATTCTTCCAATTTCACTTAATTTTTGTAGAAACCAATGCTTAGTCTATACTCTTTACCTTTCACTGTGTACCCTCTTAAAACCACCTTATAATTGTGGTTTTACCATGTCCAATTCTGGGCACCGCACTTTAGGATGGATGTGAAAGCCTTGGAGAGGATGCAGAAAAGATTTACGAGAATGATTCCAGGCACGAGGGACTTCGGTTACATGGATAGACTGGAGAACATAAATAGGAGCAGGGGTAGGCCATACGGCCCCTCGAGCCTGCTCCGCCATTCAATCCAATAATGGCTGCTTATCGACCACAGCTCCACTTTCCCGCCCGATCTCCATCGCCCTGATTTCCCCTATCATTTATCAATCTCGGCCTCAAATATATTCAGAAACTTGGCATCCACAGCCCTCTGGGGCAGAAAATTCCAAAGATTCACAACCCTCTGAATCTTTCCCCCTTCCTCCTCATCTCAGTCTTACATGTGCCCCTTAGCCTGAGACTATGCCTCCGAGCCAGGGGAAACCACCTCTCAGAATTTACCCTGTCAATCCCCTTCAGAATCTTGTATGTTTCAATGAGATCACCTCTCATTCTTCTAAACTCCAGAGAGTTTAGGCCCATTCTACACAATCTCTCATCTTAGGACAGCCCTCTCATCTCGTGAATCAATCTAGTGAACTCTGTTGTACCGCCTCCGGCAAGTATATCCTTCCTTAGATAAGGAGACCAAAACTATGCCCAGTATTCCAGGTGTGGTCTCTGAACAGCAACATTTAAAAGTTTCTCACCATTTAAAAAATATTCTGTTTTTCTATTCTTCCCACCAAAGTGAATAACCTCACATTTCCATACATTATATTCCACCTGCCACCTTACTGCCCACTCACTTAGTCTATCTATATCCCTTTGCTTTGTGTTCTCGCAGCTTACTGTTCCACCTAGCTTTGTATCGTCAACAAACTTCGATACATTACACTCAGTTCCTTCATCTAGGTCATTAATATAGATTGTAAATAGCTGATCCTTGCAGCACCCTACTAGTTACAGCCTGCCAAGCTGAAAAAGACCTGTTATTCCTACTCTCTGTTTTCTGTCCCTTAACCAATCCTCTATCCATGCTACTACAGATACAATGTCTGAAATCCAGAATCCTCAGGCCTAGTCCATGCCAGTTTTTGGGTCTTTCTGGATTTCAGACAAGATAATTAATAGTCTGAAATCCGGAATCCTCAGGACCGTATCTGTGCCAGATTTCGGACCGCGCCATGGTCTGAATCTGTGCTGGATTTTGGGTTTTGCTGGATTTCGGACCTCCCCACATGCCAATTCTTGCTGCTCACCGAAATGTCTGGCTTTGGATTCGGGATGTTGCACTTGTATATAACTCCCAACCCCACGGGCCTTTATCTTGTGTAATAACCTTTTATATGGCATCTTATCGAATGCCTTTGGAAATCCAAATATACTGTATCCACTGGTTCCCCTTTACCCTACTAGTTACATCCTTAAAAAACTCTTAATATATTTGTCAGATTTCTCTTTCATAAACCATGTTGACTCTGCCTAATCATCTTATGATCTTCTAAGTGCCCTGATACCACTTCCTTAACAATGGATTCCAGCATTTTCCCGATGACTGATGTCAGGCGAACTGGCCTGTAGGTCCCTGTTTCTCTCTCCCTCCTTTCTTGAACAATGGTGTTACATTTGCTACCTTCCAATCTGCTGGGACCGTTCTAGAATCTCGGGAATTTTGGAAAATCAAAACCAATGCATCCACAATCTCTGCAGCCACCTCTTTTAGAACCCTAGGATGTAGGGTTCAGTCCAGGGGATTTGTTGGCTTTTAGTCCCATTAGTTTCTCTAGTACTTTATCTCTACTTATATTAATTACATTAAGTTCCTCACCTTCATTAGACCCTTGATTCCCCATGGAGAAGCTGGGGTTGTTCTCCTTAGAGCAAAGAAGATTGAGAGGAGATTTGATAGAGATGTTCAAAATCATGGTGGGGTCTGGACAGAGAAGATGGAGAGAAACTGTTCCCATTTCAGAATGGTCGAGAACCAGAGGGGACAGATTTAAGGTGATTGGCAAAAGAACCAAAGGCGACATAAGAAAAAAACTTTTATGCGGTGAGTGGTTAGGATCTGGAATGCACTGCCTGAAAGGGTGGTGAAGGCAGACTCAACCACTGCTTTCAAAAGGGAATGAGATAAGTACCTGAAGGAAAAGAAAATTCAGGGCAGTGGGGAAAGGGCGGGGGAGTAGGACTAGCCGAGGTGCTCTTGCAGAGAGCCGGCACCGGCTCGACGGGCAGAATGGCCTTCTGCCATGCTGTAACCATTCTATGATTTGCTGGTAAGAAATATAGCGCAGTTAGCATTGTTTTGTTGAGAAACCTTGATGACGAACCATAACGCAACACAAACCAAAATGGAAACGAGCAGGAGGAATTGAGGTGTTACATTTCCAGATTCTTGGTGCCATTTTCTTATCCGCATTCCGCAGTCTGACAGTTTTTGTAAGCAGACGTTACCAGACCTGCCATGTATTTCCAGCACTTTGTTTATATTTGCGTTCTTCATGATCTGAAAACTGCAGCTCTGTGCTTTTAACTCTTGTAGAGGCAACATCAGTCTCTCTCTGAAAACAAAATAATTTCAATCTTCTGTTTGAATTTGTATGACCTCATACATGAACTCTGTTTAAAAGTGCGTTTTGCAAGAACACACAATTTTTATCAGATTCCAGGTGTATCTTTCCAGAAAGTCTTGTGTTGTGTCTTTCTAATATGTTGATACAATGCATCTCATCTACACACACTTTTGATTTCTTGGCATTCTTAAATGTTTCCTTTTGTGTGTTCCTCAATGTTTTTCGAGTGTACTAATAAAGTACTTTTTATTTCGATTGAGTGCATTGAACAAAGCATTTTTGGTAACTGTCTCTCATTTTGCCGGCAGATCAAAATTGTCCTTCAGTATTCAAGCTGTGAATAGCCAGGGAAGGTTAGTATTGTTTTGTGCTGAGCCTTTGATGGCTTTACATGTACACGTATATGGCTAAATTTTCCACTCATGAACCTAAGTTTTGTATCCTATAGCTTTCTCTCTCTCATTTAGTTTTACAGCAGTTACTACTATTTTAGTGCAGTTGAGTTTCACTAAAGCTGTAGTGTAGTTGGAGAATATTTTTTTTATTGATGGCCATTCTAAGCTAAAATGTTCTCTGTTGATCCAAGAATACAATGTAACCTCGGTCTAAGCATGCATTCATTACTAAGTTCAGGTGTGGCAGTTTTAGTTTTTGGGCTAGTTTTTGCAACGGCTCACCGCCTTCCTCGAGAAGAAAATTTAGCGGTCAAGGAGCAGATGTCCTTGATCTGGGATGCTTTTTAATTCACGAGATGTGGGTATCACTAACAAGGCCAGCATTTATTGCCCATCCCCAGTTACCCTTGAGGTGGTGATGGTGAGCCACCTTCTTGAACTGTTGCAGTTTGTCATAGTGGACAACTGACTGGCTTGCTAGGCTGTTTCAACCACCATTGCTCTGGGTCTGGAGTCACATATAGGCCAGACCAGTCGCAGCCAGCTGATTTCCATCCCTAAAGGACTTTAGTGCGCCAGATGGTTTTTTATGACAATCATGGTCACCATTAGCTTTTTTAAAATTCTAGATTTATTTCAGTTAACTGAATTTAAATTCCTCAGATACCATGGTGGGATTTGAACTCTTGTCTCCAGATCATTAGTCCAGGCCTCACGGATTGCAGCGGTTCAAGAAGGCGGCTCACCACCATCTTCTCTGGGGCAATTAGGGATGGGCAATAAATGCTGGTCTGGCCAGCGATGCCCACATCTCAGAAACTAATATTTAAATAAAAACCTGTCTGGTGGCCTGGCCAAGATGTGGAATTGCAAATGGGCAACCAGGCACTCCACTACAAGACCCTATGTGGTGCATTTTATACTCTTCTACCTGAGTTTCTGCTACATACAGCTGAAAGAATAATTGACACTTTTCAGCTTATTATTTATGTTGGTTATTTTTCTGTTGTGCTAGAATGTTTCATGGATTATGATAAAACTTAGTCAACATTGTACCTCAGTTACTTTTTTCAAGGAACCTCAGGAGGCAGGTTACTGTAGGGAAGCCATAGTGATTAGCAGAAGATATAATGGACTTCAATAGTGAAATAAGTTAGACTTTTCATGTCCCAACTGCCAATCTAAAAGGTAATAAATTATAGTTTCCAGAGTTTATGAATTTCTTTGCAACACAGCCTTTTTAAGTGCTTTTATGTTATTTATTTCTAGGATCATCTCATTGGATAGCCACCCAAGCAAATTCCTCATTAAAACTGTAAGTTATAAATAATGTGCAACATTTCTTTTCCCTGTCATCTCCCAAAAAGAATAGTTGTAAGTTTGAAAAAAAAATGGAAAGACTGGACAACACAGGTTTATAAAAGAACTGCAATAGTATCATTGTAAAGATAGGGTATACTTGGCTGTATTTCTGACAATCTAACAACTCCATGGTTATCTTACTAATAGCAGTTTTTTTATTTCCAAATGTTATTTCAAACTTAATGCAGTGAGTAACTTGGGTAAAACAGGAGGTAGATGCAAAATTGGCTAAAAGAGAGAAACATAGAAACATAGAAAATAGGTGCAGGAGTAGGCCGTTAGGCCCTTTGAGCCTGCACCACCATTCAATAAGATCATGGCTGATCATTCCTTCAGTACCGCTTTCCTGCTTTCTCTCCAAACCCCTTGATCCCTTTAGCCGTAAGGGCCATATCTAACTCCCTCGTGAATATATCCAATGACCTGGCATCAACAACTCTCTGCGGCAGGTAATTCCACAGGTTAACAACTCTCTGAATGAAGAAGTTTCTCCTCATCTCAGTCCTAAATGGCCTGCCCCTTATCCTAAGACTGTTTACTGGTTCTGGACTTCCACAACATCGGGAATATTCTTCCCGCATCTAGCATGTCCAGTCCAGTCAGAATCTTATTTGTTTCTATGAGATCCCCTCTCATCCTTCTAAACTTCAATGTATAAAGGACCAGATGATCCAGTCTCTCCTCATATATGTCAGTCCAGCCATCCCTGGAATCAGTCTGGTGAACCTTCGCTGCACTCCCTCAATAGCAAGAACGTCCTTCCTCAGATTAGGAGACCAAAACTGAATACAATATTCCAGGTGGGGCCTCACCAAGGCCCTGTACAACTGCAGCAAGACTTCCCTGCTCCTATACTCAAATCCCCTTGCTATGAAGGCCAACATACCATTTGCCGCCTTCACTGCCTACTGTACCTGCATGCCAACTTTCAATGACTGATGAACCATGACACCCAGGTCTCGCTGCACCTCCCCTTTTCCTAATCTGCCGCCATTCAGATAATAGTCTGCCTTCGTGTTTTTGCCCCCAAAGTGGATAAACTCACATTTGGAGGGGGAAGGGGGGAGGGGGGGGGGAGGGGGGGGGGGGTGAGGAGGGGGAAGGAGGGAGGGGGGGGGTAAGGAGGGAGGGGGGGGGGTGGGGGGGGGGTGAGGAGGGGGAAGGAGGGAGGGGGGGGTGAGGAGGGGAAGGAGGGAGGGGGGGGTGAGGAGGGGGAAGGAGGGAGGGGGGGGTGAGGAGGGAGAGGGGGGGTGAGGAGGGGGAAGGAGGGAGAGGGGGGGTGAGGGGGGGGAGGGAGGGGGGAAGGAAGGAGGGAGGGGAAGGAGGGAGGGGGAAGGAGGGAGGGGGAAGGAGGGAGGGGGGGGTGAGGAGGGGGAAGGAGGGAGGGGGAAGGAGGGAGGGGGGGGTGAGGAGGGGGAAGGAGGGAGGGGGAGGAGGAGGGAGGGGGGGTGAGGAGGGAGGGGGAAGGAGGGAGGGGGGGGTGAGGAGGGGGAAGGAGGGAGGGGGGGGTGAGGAGGGGGAAGGAGGGAGGGGGGGGTGAGGAGGGGGAAGGAGGGAGGGGGGGGTGAGGAGGGGGAAGGACGGAGGGGGGGTGAGGAGGGGAAGGAGGGAGGGGAAGGAAGGAGGGAGGGGTGAGGAGGGGGAAGGAGGGAGGGGGGGGTAAGGAGGGAGGGGGGGTGAGGAGGGGGAAGGAGGGAGGGGGGGTAAGGAGGGAGGGGGGGGTGAGGAGGGGGAAGGAGGGAGGGGGGGTAAGGAGGGAGGGGGGGGTGAGGAGGGGGAAGGAGGGAGGGGGGGGTGAGGAGGGGAAGGAGGGAGGGGGGGTGAGGAGGGGGAAGGAGGGAGGGGGGGGTGAGGAGGGGGAAGGAGGGAGGGGGGGGTGAGGAGGGGGAAGGAGGGAGGGGGGGGTGAGGAGGGGGAAGGAGGGAGGGGGGGGTGAGGAGGGGGAAGGAGGGAGGGGGGGGTGAGGAGGGGGAAGGAGGGAGGGGGGCGTGAGGGGGAAGGAGGGAGGGGGGCGTGAGGGGGAAGGAGGGAGGGGGGCGTGAGGGGGAAGGAGGGGGGAAGGAGGAGGGAGGGGGGGTGAGGGGGAAGGAGGAGGGAGGGGGGGTGAGGGGGAAGGAGGAGGGAGGGGGGGTGAGGGGGAAGGAGGAGGGAGGGGGGGTGAGGGGGAAGGAGGAGGGAGGGGGGGGTGAGGAGGGGGAAGGAGGGAGGGGGGGTGAGGAGGGGAAGGAGGGAGGGGGGAGGAAAGGAGGGGAGGGAGAGAAAGGAGGGGGGGGTGAGGAGGGGAAGGAGGGAGGGGGGAGGAAAGGAGGGGAGGGAGAGAAAGGAGGGGGGGGTGAGGAGGGGGAAGGAGGGAGGGGGGTGAGGAGGAGGGAGGGGGAGAGGGGGGGTGAGGAGAGGGAGAAGGGGAGAGGAAGGGGGAGGGAGGGGGGGTGAGGGGGAAGGAGGAGGGAGGGGGGGTGAGGGGGAAGGAGGAGGGAGGGGGGTGAGGGGGAAGGAGGAAGGAGGAGGGAGGGGGGAGGAAAGGAGGGGAGGGAGAGAAAGGAGGGGGGGGTGAGGAGGGGGAAGGAGGGAGGGGGGTGAGGAGGAGGGAGGGGGGGTGATGGGGGGGTGATGTGGGAGGGGGGAAGGATGAGGGGGAAGGAGGGAGGGGTGATGAGGGTGAAGGAGGGAGGGGGGTGAAGGAGGGAGGGGGTGAAGGAGGGGGAAGGGTGAGGAGGAGGAAGGAGGGGGGTAGGAGGGAGGGGGGGTGATGAAGGGAGGGGGGAAGGATGAGGGGGAAGGAGGGAGGGGGGAAGGATGAGGGGGAAGGAGGGAGGGGGGAAGGAGGGAAGCAGGGAGGGGGGAAGGATGAGGGGGGAGGAGGGAGGGGGGAAGGATGAGGGGGGAGGAGGGAGGGGGGTAAGGATGAGGGGTAAGGATGAGGGGGAAGGAGGGAGGGGAAGGAGGGAGGGGGAAGGGTGAGGAGGAGGAAGGAGGGGGGTGGGTGAGAGGAGGGGGAAGGGTGAGGAGGAGGAAGGAGGGGGGTGGGTGAGAGGAGGGGGAAGGAGGGGGGTGGGTGAGGAGTGGGGTGGGTGAGAGGAGGGGGAAGGAGGGGGGTGGGTGAGAGGGGGGGGGGTGGGAGGAGTGGAGGGAGGGGGGTGGGGGGGAGGGGGGGGTGGGAGGAGTTGAGGGAGGGGGAGAGGTGGGGTGATGTAGGGAGGGGGGGGTTGAGGTGTGGGGGGAGGGGGAGAAGGAGACAGGAGGGGCGAAGGAGGGGGGGAAAGGAAGAGGAAGGGGGGGGAGGGGGTGGGTGAGAGGTGGAAGGAGGGGGGTTGAGAGCAGGAAGCGGGGGGGGTGAGAGGGGGAAATGGGGGGTGTGGGGGGAAGGAGAGTGGGGGGTGAGGGGGGAAGAAGAGATGAGGGAGCGAGGGAAGAAAGGGGGGAAAGAGGGAGGGAGAGGGGGGAAGGAGGGAGGGGGGGGCGAGGCAAGATGGGGGGGTGGGGGGGGCGAGAGGAGGGAGCGGGGGGGTGTGGAAGACGGGATGGGAGGGGGATGGAGAGGAGAGGAGAGGAGAGGGAGGGGGGTGGGGTGAGAGGATCGGGAGGAGGCTGAATGGGCCTGGCCGACGTGAAGAAGCTGGGCCAAAGACTTCGGGCGGGCGGGCTCCGCCGAAGGAAGAGGGTGCGGAGTGGGTAGCGGAGCAGGAGCTGGGGGGGAGGGTCGGGCAGGGGACGGGGTGGAGGTGAGAGCCAGAGGAAGCGTGAGCTGAGCAGGGGAGGAAGCTGGAGCCCACAGCCAGAGCAGGAGCTGAAGAGGAGAGAGGTGCAGCCTAATCTTCGCCGCCCCAGTGAGCCCATTCGGCCAGGGCTAGGGGTCGTGTGCTTTGGGCCCCTCCAAACAGTTTCAGGCGCCTGGCGCAACTGCGCATGCACGCCCACTGTAGCGCGCATGTGCAGAGGTCCCGGCATTGTTTTCAGCGCAGGGACCTGGTTCCGCCCCCCACAGCTCGTGCTGCGCTGCATCGAGGGCGTGGAGAATACCGAGGTAAGTTTTCGCCGTGGAAATCAGGCGTCGCTCGCGGGGCTTCGCCGTTCTAGGCACAGCCCGAAACTTGACCTCATTGCTTTGTGTTAATGTTCATCTGACATCTATCTACCTAATCTCATAGCCTGTCTGTCATTCTATCTTAGAGTGCAGCTTCTTTCACATTTAACTCTGCTCCCTATTTTTGTTATCTTCATATGTATCAGTTGTAATTTTGAACAAGTTCCACATATGGTTAGAAACATAGAAACATAGAAAATGCAGGAGTAGGCCATTTGGCCCTTCTAGCCTGCACCGCCATTCAATGAGTTCATGGCTAAACATGCAACTTCAGTACCCCATTCCTGCTTTCTCGCCATACCCCTTGATCCCCCGAGTAGTAAGGACTACATCTAACTCTTTTTTGAATATATTTAGTGAATTGGCCTCAACAACTTTCTGTGGTAGAGAATTCCACAGGTTCACGACTCTCTGGGTGAAGAAGTTCCTCCTCATCTCGGTCCGAAATGGCTAACACCTTATCCTTGGACTGTGACCCCTGGTTCTGGACTTCCCCAACATTGGGAACATTCTTCCTGCATCCAACCTGTCTAAACCCATCAGAATCTTAAACGTTTCTTTGAGGTCCCCTCTCATTCTTCTGAATACAAGCCCAGTTGATCCAGTCTTTCTTGATAGGTCAGTCCCGCCATCCCGGGAATCAATCTGGTGAACCTTCGCTGCACTCCCTCAATAGCAAGAATGTCCTTCCTCGGGTTAGGAGACCAAAACTGTACATAATACTCCAGGTGTGGCCTCACCAATGCCCTGTACAACTGTAGTAACACCTCCCTGCCCCTGTACTCAAATCCTCTCGCTGTGAAGGCCAACATGCCATTTGCTTTCTTAACCGCCTGCTGTACCTGCATGCCAACCTTCAATGACTGATGTACCATGACACCCAGGTCTCGTTGCACCTCCCCTTTTCCTAATCTGTCACCATTCAGATAATAGTCTGTCTCTCTGTTTTTACCACCAAAGTGGATAACCTCACATTTATCCACATTATACTTCATCTGCCATGCATTTGCCCACTCACCTAACCTATCGATGTCGCTCTGCAGCCTCATAGCATCGTCCTCGCAGCTCACACTGCCACCCAACTTAGTGTCATCCGCAAATTTGGAGATACTACATTTAATCCCCTCGTCTAAATCATTAATGTACAGTGTAAACAGCTGGGGCCCCAGCACAGAACCTTGCGGTACCCCACTAGTCACCGCCTGCCATTCTGAAAAGTCCCCATTTACTCCTGCTCTTTGCTTCCTGTCTGACAACCAGTTCTCGATCCATGTCAGCACACTACCCCCAATCCCATGTGCTTTAACTTTGCACATTAATCTCTTGCGTGGGACCTTGTCGAAAGCCTTCTGAAAGTCCAAATATACCACATCAACTGGTTCTCCCGTGTCCACTCGACTGGAAACATCCTCAAAAAATTCTAGAAGATTTGTCAAGCATGATTTCCCTTTCACAAATCCATGCTGACTTGGACCGATCATGTCACCTCTTCCCAAATGCGCTGCTATGACATCCTTAATAATTGATTCCATCATCTTACCCACTACCGATGTCAGGCTTACCGGTCTATAATTCCCTGTTTTCTCTCCCTCCTTTTTTAAAAAGTGGGGTTACATTGGCTACCCTCCACTCGATAGGAACTGATCCAGAGTCAATGGAATGTTGGAAAATGACTGTCAATGCATCCGCTGTTTCCAAGGCCACCTCCTTAAGTACTCTGGGATGTAGTCCATCAGGCCCATTGGATTTATCGGCCTTCAATCCCATTAATTTCCCCAACACAATTTCCCGACTAATAAGGATTTCCCTCAGTTCCTCCTCCTTACTAGACCCTCTGACCCCTCTTATATCCGGAAGGTTGTTGGTGTCCTCCTTAGTGAATACCGAACCAAAGTACTTGTTCAATTGGTCTGCCATTTCTCTGTTCCCTGTTATGACTTCCCCTGATTCTGACTGCAGGGGACCTACGTTTGTCTTTACTAACCTTTTTCTCTTTACATATCTATAGAAACTTTTGCAATCCGTCTTAATGTTCCCTGCAAACTCCTTCTCGTACTCCATTTTCCTTGCCCTAATCAAACCCTTTGTCCTCCTCTGCTGAGTCCTAAATTTCTCCCAGTCTCCGGGTTCACTGCTATTTCTGGCCAATTTGTATGCCACTTCCTTGGCTTTAATACTATCCCTGATTTCCCTTAATAGCCACGGTTGATCCACCTTTCCTTTTTTATTTTTACGACAGACAGGAATGTACAATTGTTGTAGTTCATCCATGGGGTCTCTAAATGTCTGCCATTGCTCATCCACAGTCAACCCCTTAAGTATCATTTGCCAATCAATCCTAGCTAATTCACGCCTCATACCTTCAAAGTTACCCTTCTTTAAGTTCTGGACCATGGTCTCTGAATTAATTGTTTAATTCTCCATTCTAATGCAGAATTCCATCATATTATGATCACTCTTCCCCAAGGGGCCTCGCACAACAGTATTGCTAATTAATCCTCTCTCATTACACAACACCCAGTCTAAGATTGCCTCCCCCCTAGTTGGTTCCTCGACATATTGGTCTCTCAAACCATCCCTCATGCACTCCAGGAAATCCTCCTCCACCGTATTGCTTCCAGTTTGGTTAGCCCAATCTATGTGCATATTAAAGTCACCCTTATTGCATGCACCCCTAATTTCCTGTTTGATGCCCTCCCCAACATTACTACTACTGTTTGGAGGTTTGTACACAACTCCCACTAATGTTTTTTGCCCTTTGGTGTTCTGCAGTTCTACCAATATGGATTCCAGATCATCCAAGCTAATGTCCATTCTAACTATTGCATTAATCTCTTCTTTAACCAGCAATGCTACCCCACCTCCTTTTCCTTTTATTCTATCCTTCCTGAATGTTGAATACCCCTGGATGTTGAGTTCCCAGCCCTGATCATCCTGGAGCCACGTCTCTGTAATCCCAATCACATCATATTTGTTAACATCTATTTGCACAGTTAATTCATCCACCTTATTACGGATACTTCTTGCTTTAAGACACAAAGCCTTCAGGCTTGTTTTTTTAACACCCTTTTTCCTTTTAGAATTTTGCTGTACAGTGGCCCTTTTTGTTCTTTGCCTTGGGTTTCTCTGCCCTCCACTTTTCCTCATCTCCTTTCTGTCTTTTGCTTTTGTCTCCTTTTTGTTTCCCTCTGTCTCCCTGCATTGATTCCCATCCCCCTGCCATATTAGTTTAACTCCTCCGCAACAGCACTAGCAAACACTCCCCCTAGGACATTGGTTGCGGTCCTGCCCAGGTGCAGACCGTCCGCTTTGTTCTGATCCCACCTCCCCCAGAACTGGTTCCAATGCCCCAGGAATTTGAATCCCTCCCTGCTGCACCACTGCTCAAGCCATGTATTCATCTGTGCTATCCAGCGATTCCTACTCTGACTAGCATGTGGCACTGGTAGCAATCCCGAGATTACTACTTTTGAGGTCCTACTTTTTAATTTAGCTCCTAGCTCCTTAAATTCTTTTCATAGGACCTCATCCCTTTTTTTTTTACCTATGTCGTTGGTACCAATGTGCATCACGACAACTGGCTGTTCTCCCTCCTTTTTTAGAATGTCCTGCACCCGCTCAGAGACATCCTTGACCCTTGCACCAGGGAGGCAACATACCATCCTGGAGTCTCGGTTGCGGCCGTAGAAACGCCTATCTATTCCCCTTACAATTGTATCCCCTATCACTATCGTTAAAAGGTTTGTAAAAGTTATATCTTTTGAATTCTGTAAACTAATGTCAGTAGTTTAGTTTTTCATGAATTTGTCGTCTCTTCCCCAGCCCACTGCAGCAAATCATCCTTGGGAGTGGATCCATGGGCAGTAGTCTTCTGCTTCCTGGCTAAAGAGCCATTCTTCACATGTTAGTGTGGATGGTGGGTTTTGCAGAGTACTCAATAATTTGGGGAAGCCATTATAGCTAGATCCCTATCGTTACTCTATGTCCACACACACGTGTGACAGGATGACTGGTTAAAAATCAAGAGCTCTAAGCCCTGCTGATTTATTTTTTTTGTGCCTCACTGTAGCCCTGATTTGAGATTGGCTAACTATGATTTTCACTTGTAATTGTATTGTAGGCATCCATGACTGTGTATGACATTCCAGATTTAACGGAAGGCAAAGGGTCTCTCGGGTCCATTGTGTTTTCTGAATCATTCCTAGAATCAAAGCTGTTTCTCAAAGAAAATGGTAAGTGAAATAATTTCAGAGAAGTTCATTTCTCACCCTGTATTATTCAAGAAGTATTCAAGATAAGATTCATTTTTTTGCAACAGTTTACAAACGATAGGTCATGTCTGACTAATTTAATTGCATTTTTTTTAGAAGGTCACTAACATGGTGGACAGGGAAGTGTCTATGAATGTTATCTATATGGACTTCCAAAGACTTTTGATCAGATTGTATTCGAGATTATTAGCAAAAATAAAAGCGCATGGAATTGGTGGTAACCTTGCAACATGGGTTGGTAATTAGTTGGGAAGTCGGAGTCAGAGTAAGAATAAAAGAAATGCACTCTAATTGGTGGAATGTGACAAGTGGTATTCCCCTAGAATCTGTACTGAGGCCTTGGGTTTTCACCTTCAATGATTTGGATGTACATCTAAGTTTGCAGATGACACCTTAGGAGAGACGATAAGAAGTGCGGATGAGCGCAGGAAGTTACAAAGGAAGATAGACAAATTAAGTGAGTGGACAAAACTGTGCCAGAAGGAATAATTCACTTTGGATTCAAGAACAAAACTATTGGAATATTTTCTTAGTAGCGAGAGACTAGCAACTGTCGGTGAACAAAGGGATTTGGGTGTCGGCGGGCATGTTAATAAAAGCTAATGCACAGGTACAAGAAATAATCAAAAATTCTAATAGAATGTTGCCATTTATATCAAGGGAGCTGGAATACCAAGGGGAGGAAGTTATGATTCAGTTGTAAAGAGCCTTGGTTTGATGCCATACGCACACTGCATTCAGTTTTAGGAACCGCTCCTCAGGAAACATATATTGGTCTACGAGGATGGATTGCGTAAACTTGGTTTGTATTTCCTTAAGCTTAGAAGGTTGAGGGGTGATTTAATTGTGGTGTTTAGATTGACAGAAGGATTTGCTGCAGACTCTAACATCTGCTGGAAAATCCAAAAACAATGGGCCACAATCATAAATTTAGAGCTTGGTCATTCAAGAGTGAAATCAGGAGGCACTTTTTCACCCAGGTAATGGAAATCTGTAATTCTCTTCCCCAAAAAGCTGAGGATTCTGGGTCCCTTGAAATTTTAAAGGTGGAGATTGACGGTAACTAATGTGGTCGATAAGGGACTATCCAAGGATGATATTTATATGGACTTGGAAGGTTCTATATAAGAGATTGCTAACATAAAGACTTGGATAGGGAATTGGTTAGGAGATAGGAGACAGAGTATAGATATTGGTTATGTACTCAAATTGGCAGAATTTGACTCATGGTGTTCCCCAGGGATCTGTACTGGGGCCGCAACTTTTCACCATATTTATAAATGACTTGGATGAAGGAATGGAGAGCCGTATATCTCAGATTGCTGACAACACTAAGTTAGATGGCACAGTAAATAGTATAGATGGGAGCCGAAAGTTGCCACGACACATTGATAGATTAAGTGAGTGGGCCAAACTGCGGCAATTAGGGCTCAATGTGGTCGCAATTAGGGTTCAATGTGGTCAATTGTGAGGTCATCCACTTTGGACCCAAGAAAGATAGATCAGAGTATTTTCTAAATGGTGAGAAGCTAGGAATTGTGGCTGAACAGAGAGATTTAAGGGCCCCAAGTACAGAAATCACTAAGCTCATGGGCAGGTTAAAAAAAAATGAAGGCTAATGGAATGTTGGGTTTTTACCTCCAGTGGGCTGGAATACAAAGGGATAGAAATTACCCTACATTCTACCCTTGAGGTCATCCAAAACTCGGTTGTCCATGTCCGAACTCGCTTATGCCCATGTCCTGTTGACCCTTCACCCCTGTGGTCGCTGAGCCATATTGGCTCCCGGTTAAGCAACGCCTCGATTTCAAAATTCTCATCCTTGTTTTCAAATCCCGCTCTGGCCTTGTCCCTCCCGATCTCTAATCACCAGCCCCACAACCCCACGAGATGTCTGCACTCCTTTAATTCTGCCCTCTTGATAATAATCGCTCAACCATTGGTGGCCGTGACTTCTGTTGCCTCTCCCCTAAACTCTGGAATTTCCTGCATAAATCTCTCCGCGCCTCTACTTCTCTTTCCTCCTTTTAAGATGCTCCTTAAAAATGACCTCTTTGACCAAGTTTTTGCTCATCTGCCCTAATTTCTCCCAATTTGGCTCGGTGTCAAAATGTTTTTTGTCTTGTAATGCACCTTGGGATGTTTTACTACGTTAAAGGTGCTATACAAGTTGTTGTTGTATCAAGCTCTGGGGAGACCCTATCCTGAGTACTGCATTCAGTTCTGGGCAATGCACCCCAGGAAGGATATATTGGCTTTGAAGGGGCTGCAGTGCAGATTCACCAGAATGAAACAGGGGCTAAAAGGATTCCGTAATGAAAACATGTTGCATATACTAGGCTTGTATTCGTTTTAAATATATATGGTTAAAAGGTGATCTAATTGAGGTATTTAAGATGAATAAAAGATTTGATAGGGTAGATGGAGAAACCATTTCCTCTTGTCGGTGAGTCCAGAACTAGGGGGCAGAAAGCACTTCACACACAGGGTAGTGGAAATCATCCTCCCAAAAAGCTGTTGAGACTGCGAGTCAGTTGAAAAATTTCAAAACTGAGATTGATATTTTTTTAGGCATGGGTATTAAGACAGGTAGATGAAATTGAGAAATCGATCAGCCATGGTCTAATTGAATGATGGAGCAGGCTCGAGGGGCTGAATGGCCTATTTCTGTTCCTCCAATCCTATGTCTGTGTATTGGGGGTGAAATATTCATGTAAAAATCAATCAAATGAAATCTGTAGTTTTTGAGATCTAATGAATAGAGAAAATACTTTGCTGTTAACTCGTCTGCATTTCTGTGCCTAAGGTAATGTCAGAAAGTAATGAGAACACACAATATTTGTATATTGAACTAAATAGATTATTGTCAGTATTAATGCTAATTAGAAAATCTTGTCTGTAGATCGCTGATTATGTGCTTGTTTTCCTGACCATTGCAAGCTATAAACTTAAGGTTGTACATGTTATTGTGAAGAAATCCGAGCAGTCTCTGTTACTCGTTGAAGGGATATTTCTGTTGTGACACCACAAATTTCCAACATTAATATTTATGTCTGATCTAGTTACTAAGGTGTAATGTGTTCTTAAAAGTTAAATTTTATTTTGAACTATTGGAGGAAAGCACTCTGTTGCATGTGTAAAATCATAAATCTATTAGCTCATAGTTTGGGCGCGAAATTGGAATCGGTAGCGCCCATTGTTTGGCCTACTGCTGATCCTATATGCCCATTGGGCACTATGGGTGCCAAAATGGTGTCCGATGCGTGCATATGCTTCTGCCTCTGATTGCGTCAGACATCACTTGGTAATGGATAAACAAAAAGCGTCCTTTACCCATGTCTGAAGCAGGCGATAGCCTATTTGCATTTGCAAATAAAGGGCCTAACGCCTGCTTCTGGTCCCTGCTGCAACTTTGGTTTGCCCTGAGACAGTCACTGCCAGTGCTGATTGCCTCCAGGGGAACCAATGCAAAAACACAAGATTAAAAAAAGAAATTAAATACTTACCATAAATACCGCCTCTCCCGGTCACAAGATCTCCGACCTCACTCCTAACTCCAATCTCCAGGCCCCTCCATGCCTCTATTTAAGAAGCCCAAGATCTCGTATGCTTTTTTTTTTTAAACTACTTTCTCAACCTGCCCTGCCACCTTCAAGGATTTGTGCACATATACCCCCCAGGTCTCTGTTCATGCCCCCTCCATTAGAATTGTACCATTTAGTTTGTATTGCCTCTCCTCATTCTTCCTACCAAAATGTATCACTTTGCACTTTCCCGTGTTTAAATTTAATTTGCCATATGTCCGCCCATTCCACCAGCCTGTCTGACTTCCTGAAGTCTGTCACTATCCTCCTCACTATATCCTCCTCTAAGCAACGTCTCGATTTCAAAATTCTCATCCTTGTTTTCAAATCCCTCCATTGCTTCTCCTCTCTCTATCTCTAATTCCTTCCCCCCAAGATGTCTGCGCTCCTCTAATTCTGCCCTCTTGAGCATCCCTGATTATAATCGCTCAACCATTATTGGCTGTGCCTTCTGTTGCCAAAGCCCTTAACCCAGAAATTCTCTCCATAAGCCCCTCTGCCTCTCTACCCCTCTCTACACCTTTAGGACACTCCTTAAAACCAAGCTTCTGCCCGAATTTCTCCAAACTTTTGACTTCTAATACGCCTGTGAAGCACCTTGGGACGTTTTACTATGTTAAAGGCGCTATATAAATACAAATTGTTGTTATACTGAAAGTCCAACCTGAAATGAGCAGCATGGATCAGAGCCGTTATGTGGAGAGCATTGTTACATAACTACCAATCCTCCGTTTGACGAGAGTGCTGTTATATATTTCCCAATCCTCAGCTTAAGTATTTGGAGCTTGCTAATGGGCATCAGTGTGGGATTTAAAACTTTCAGTGCTGGTTTATATCCCTTTTACACACTTTATATCCCTTAGCAAAGCTCTTCTGGCCACGTGCAACCCTGTCTTATTTTTATAGCATTATGACCAAAACTGATCCTGGTTTAAATCTTAATATCTGGTCAGGATATAACCTCTGGAGTTTTATTCTCTTAGTGGCTATACACCCCAGCATTCTTAGTTTTTAAAAAAATGTTTCACCATTTTGTCTGGACATTGAAAGTGGCAAGTCTATTATTAATCCCATGCTGTAACATTAAAGAACGGCACTGATTTAGAATCATAGAATGATACAGCACAGAAGGAGGCCATTCAGCCCATCGTGCCATTGCCGTCTCTTTGCTGGGGCTATTCAATTTATCCCACTTCCCTGCTCTTTCCCTATAACCCTGTAATTTTTTTTCCTTTTCAATTACTTAGCAAATCTTCTTTTGAATGTTATCATTGATTCTGCTTCACCACCATTTCAGGCAGTGCATTCCAGATCACAACAACTCATTGTGTGAAAGAAATGTTTCCTCAAGTCGTCTCTACTACTTTTGCCAATCACCTTAAATCTGTGTACTCTGATGACTGACAAATCTGCCATTGGAAACAGTTTCTCATTTACTCAAAACCATTCATGATTTTGAACACTTCTATCAAATCTCCTCTTAACCTTTTCTGCTCCAAGGAGAACAATCCCAGCTTCTCCAGTCTATCCACAAAATTGAAGTCCCTCACTTCCTCATACCATTCTAGTAAATCTCTTCACGCTGTCTTAAAGGCTTTGACATCCTTCCGAAAGTGTGGTGCCCAGGTTTGAACACACTACTCCAGCTGGGGCCTAACCAGTGTTTTATAAAGGTTTAGTTTAACTTCCTTGCTTTTGTACTCTCTGCCTATGTTTATAAAGCGAAGGATCCCATATGCCTTTTTAACAGCTTTTTCAACTTGTCCAAAGATTCGTGTACATACATCCCCAGGTCTCTCTGTTCCTGCAACCCCTTTAAAATTGTACCATTTAGTTCATATTGCCTTTCTTCATTCATCCTACCAAAATATATCATTGCACACTCTTCTGTGTTAATTTTCATCTGCCACGCGTCTGTCCATTTTACCAGTCTGCCGATGTCCTCCTGAAGTCTATTACTATCCTCCTCATTGTTTACCACAATTCCGAGTTTCGCGTCATCTGCAAACTGGAATATAATTTCAAAGTCAGGGTCATTAATATATATTAAACAAAGCAGTGGTCCTAATACCGAATTCAGGCTAACACCACTGTCTAGTTCTCTGCATTCTGCAAAACAACCGTTCACCCCTGCTCTCGCTTTCTATCCCTTAGCCAATTTTGCATCCATGCTGCCACTGCACCTTTAATCCCATGGGCTTTAATTTATCTAACATGTGGTGGGTAATTTGACACATAATTTGATGTGTTGTTCCCCTTTTTCACTGTAGATGGCACTGTGTCTACAGACAGCAGCTACTTGATTCTTACAGCAACTGTGCCTCGATATGTCTCCTGGATGGTAAGTAACTGATGTAGTGTATTAAACTGAGAATTGTTCAAATGTAAAACATTGACTGCAAGTGAACTGCAAATTCTCTTCCATTTGTTGTGAGAGCCCTAATGCAATCACAATTCAGGTACAATAGAAAACAAGGGTAAAAAATATATTACCTTTCACCTACTACCTAGGAATCACCCTATATTTTGCTGAAGATTCGCCATTTCCAAACTCTCTTGGCTTCAAAAACAGGATTTTAAGAAGTAGTTCCATAAGAAAAAAAACTGGAAAATGGCATAGAACCTGATTCAGTTATCTTGAGCCTACTGAGCAAGTATTACTGTCATCCTCAACCCTAGTTGGGGGCATTTGTATGAAAGTGTGTGCCAACCCACAAAGTCAAAAGTAGAATAGATTTCATATTTCACAGTTCTTCAGTAATTTGTGCTAATATAGTAGCTGTGTTACTGGGCTGAGTAATCCAGAGTTCTGGACTAATATTCCACTGTGGCAATTTGTGAATTTAAATTCAGTTGACAAAACCAAGAAACACAAAGTTGGGATGAGTAAAAGTGACCATGGCGTTGGTGGATTGTTGTAAAACCTAACTGGTTCACTAATGTTCTTCAGGAAAGAGAGACTTGCCATCCTTGCCAGGTTTGGCCTTTATGCGACTTCAGTCCCACACCAGCATCATTGACTCTTAACTGCCCTCAGAAGTGGCCTTGCAAACCCACTCAGTTGTATCTGGATGGGCAATAAATGCTGGCCTTGCCACCGCGCCCACATTCCGAGAATCAATATTTTTAAAAAGTTACATTTTTTAATAAGCTTGTTAAACTAAAGAGGTGTTAATTAACTATATTCATTATTGTGATTAAAAATTCTGGAAATCTCAGCGGGTCAGGCAGCATCTGTGGAGAGAAAGCAGAGTTAACGTTTCAGGTCGTCAGAACTGGAGAGTGTTTGGAAAGAACAGATTCTTAACAAGCACTGAAAGGGGGAGAGGAAGAAAGAACAAAAGGGAAGGTCTGTGATAGGGTGGAAGACAGGAGAGATTAGAGAGACAAATGGGATGATGGCCCAAATTCAAATGGTAATGCCAGGAGTTAGAAAAATAGTAGTCAAGATAGGGTGTGAACGGTGAGATAATTACCATCTGCCATTCGAGAAAAGAAGAAAAAAAGAAAAACAGGCTCGTGGCGGGGGCAAGGGAAGGGAAGGGAGCCTAAGATTGGCAGCGGCTACACTCTGAAATTGTTGAACTCCATGTTGAGTGCAGAAGGCTGTAAAGTACCTAAACGAAAGATGAGGTGCTGTTCCTCGAGCTTGCATTGAGCTTTGTTGGAACAGTGTAGGAGACTGAGGTCAGAGCGGGAGTGGAGTAGAGTGGATAATTAAAGTGACAGGCAACCGGAAGCTCAGGGTCACACTTACGGACTGAACGGAGGTGTTATGCAAAGCGGTCACCCAATCTATGCTTGGTCTCCCCAATGTAGAGGAGACCACATCGTGAGCAGCGAATACTAAATTGAAAAAAGTACAAGTAAATCGCTGTTTCACCTGGAAGGTCCTGGATAGTGGGAAGGGAGGAGGTAAAAGGGCAGGTATTGTATCTCCTGCGCTTGGACGGAAAGGTGCTGTGGGAAGGGGAGGGGGTGCTGGGGGTGACTGCGGAATGGACCAGGGTGTCACGGAGGGAGCATTGTGCATTGTGATGCAGTGCTCTAAGTCACTCCATCCTAGAACAAATTAAAAAAAAATATTGTTATGCTGCATAATTGCTGCCCACAAAAGTTTATTGCAGCTCAAACTTAGATGAGGCAACAAAGTCCGAGTTAATAAGACACATGATTTAAAAAAAATATATACTGAATGCATCATCTACTCCTTAAGAAAAGTATCTCGGTACTTGTGATGTGGCCTCATACAAGTTCTTGGTTTACTGCAGTTTTACCTGTATGCTGGTTTCAGTGCATACCTGTTCTGCATAACTGAGTTTGGGATACCAACCTTAAACATTCGCTTGTACAGGTGCTTTCTCCAAACTACTATTGTATATTTTCCGCTTGAACAGCGGACTCTTTCCTTGGTGAGACCATATGCAGATTAGCTTGAACCTCACTGACCATCTGCATTTCCAGTATTTTCAATTAAAAAAAAAATCTATTCTGTGTTCTCTAAGTTACTGATTTACATTGGGATTCCCATGTATATAATATTTACCTATGCAAATAATGACTAGTAATGACTCACTAGTGTTTTCTGTGCATACATTTATTTTGAGTTATACCCATTGTAATTTGATTTTTTTCAGTGTGGAATAGATCCAAAAATATAAATTTAGTAAATTAAGGATAGTGGTTATTGTAGATCAATTTATTTGTGTTTTTAAGAACAGAATATTCTCATTATAATGTACTTTATCTCTATTTTCTATGTGCCATGCCTCTTTAAATCAGAGTTTGAAAAGTAATGTTCTTTAATTTTATATGCCTGATATGGTTCTTGCGCCTGCTATAACATCCAGCCATCCTTCCTCATTACTGGCAGCCGTGTAGTTGCTTTGTGCCTTTATATCATTAACTGTTCTTCATGAAGGAACATTAACACTGAGTACTTTGCTTTTGTGGTCTGTTATCTTGACAATATCTAGCTTTTGAGGTCAGAAATTCATCCTAAAATTCCACTTGATTTACAAAGAAATGAGAATCTCTTGACCCAAGTTTAAAATCTGTTTAATTATTGCATTTGGAATTTTTTTATTAATTCAGTAACAATCTTTGTTGTTGATAGCTGTAATGCTGCGAGCCTATGCCTTCCATCATCGAAATAGTGTCATTGGATTTAACACGATGATTAGTTTTGTAAACCACAAAGACTATTGTTAATACATTACTAGTATGTTTTATTTTGAACCCTATTAGAAAGTATTCCTCCTTGCCTCTCTCCCAGCTAACTTGTACTCGCTCCAATTCTGACTGAGTGAGCAGGAGGGAGTTGGACATTTCCATTGCCGTCAAATCTGTTGTAATTTCAAAAAATAGGAATTCTGAAGACATGTTCAAATGATATTGTGGTATTTTATATTCTTAAATTGTTTTCCTTCATAAGGTTGAAGATGCTGAGGTGAAACTTTCTGAAGAAGCACAGCAAATAGTAAAGGTAGGTCCTCTAATTTGAATTTTATAAACTTAGTAATTTTATAGTTTATAACTTTTAGCAAATTGATTTGCACAATGGCTGTGTTTAATTTGCTGCGATGGTATACACTCTGGAAGTTTGAATAATGGAAAGAATTTTTGAGATGCTATAGTCTGATTCTGCAGTCATATTTCCGGGTCTGAGATGTTGGTTTTGGATTCTTAGATATTGTGATAGTTTTACTGCAGCACATTCAGGATTTTAGCTTTCATAAATTTGAAGCTGCACTTTGCTTCAATAGCCACTGTGTGTCATACAATGTCTGAACTTGGGGAAAATTAGAAAAATTGCCATAGGTCCAAATTTACTCCGTTTGTCTCATCATAGTTGTTGAGTATGGAGAAAGAGTCAGACCGAACACTGAGCTCAAAGTAAAGCGTAACCTCAGTCTTTTATTGCAGGTCTCCAGAGTGCGCCTCCAACCTGTGAAGCCTCCTTAAATACCTGTGCTCCCAAGGGATTATGGTATCCCTTGGGACTTTGGGGAATGAGCTCTCTGGTGGCTGTACAGAGTAAATACAAGACCACATGCATAAAAATAGTATCTTAATGTGTTGTGAAAATTAGATTGAGAGCTGTTTGTCTTTTTTTTGTTTGACATGGCTTGGGCTATATTGTGATCAAATTTGTTTTATGTTTCCTTATTGACTAATTGTTTAAATTTGTGTGTTTCCCTCTTTTTTGATTGGTTGTTTTGTACTTGCATTATTCACCAGTTGCATTTGGTAAAACCTTTCTCCCCAGATGCAATGTCCTCCTCAATCACATTCCCTCAAAAAATGAGTTAGCATTGCAGTTCTTTGAAAAGACCAATATAAACCACTAAAAATCATGTTTGCCACAAAACACACGATCAAAAATCTACCCATAATTGTGGCTCATTAACAATTGCCATTTTTCCACAGTTAATACAAGGCATCTTGCTAAGCCTCTGAGCATTCTCATATCACATATATTAAAACTTGTACTAAATTTGCCAACTATCCCTGGAACTACAATTTACAGGAGCCATTGTGACTTTTTTTTAGCAAAATAGGTCAAGAGTCTGATTCCCCATGTGTTCACCTAAATTAGAATCTTGCAACACAGAAAGAGGCTATTTGGCCCATTGTGGCTGTGTTGGCTCCTTGAACCAGATATCCAATTAGTCCCACTCTTCTGTTCTTTCCCCATATCACTGAAAATGTTTCCTTTGGAGTTCACTTCCTTAGCAGAGGAACTTGCAAGAGTTGCCTCCAGCTATTCTGCCCCCTGTTGAGCATGTGCAGGAGTCTGTTCGAATTTGTTTTTCAATTTCATGAAGAATTGAGGACAGGAACATCTTCCAACAAGACTACTGTGGCCTGCTCCTCTCCGATGTGTCTGTGCTTCTCTGTAGTCAGCTTGTTCTCACAGTCTGCTCATGTGAATTTCTAAATGCTGCAGTGTTACTGAAACACAAGTGAGAGAGGTAGAACTGAATAAACAGATGGGTAAAAGGGGAAAGTGAAAAGAACAGCAATAAAGAGCAGTGAAGATGTAGAAGGTATGGAAAAAATATCTGGAAATATTCAGGTCAGGCAGCATCTGTGGAGAGAAACAGAGTTTATATTCTTGAGTTCAACAATTTCAGATCATAACCTCTGCCTCTCTTTTTTCAGGTGGCAGCTGTTGATCATTTATTCTGCCATGACCATTTGCAGTGTTTAACCACTCCTGCCTTCCACCAGATCACGTATCGTCCCTTTTATTCTTGCCACCCCTCTCTTTTCCCCCCCCCCCCCCCCTTCTCTGCCTCTGAACCTAGTTAAAATCTATTCCATCTCTTAACCTTTTCCAGTTCTGACGAAAGGTCACAAACCTGAAAGGTTACCGCTATTTGTCTGTCTACAGATGCTGCCTGACCTGCTGAGTGTTTCCAACAGTTTCTGTTTTTATTTCAAATTCCAACATCCAAGTATTTTGCTTTTGTGGAAAAATTATCTGTTGGGTTCAGGATAAAGAGAGCTATTTAATAAATTGAGCAGAGATGGACAGAGACTCTATTTAGCAGAGTGGAGGAGAAAGTCAGTCGAGGGGCTTGGGACCATTGATGGGAATGAGGCCCTGCTAAGTTGCTTCCTTCCACTTGACAACTTGGTTGTCACTTCCCCTATTTCTTCTCTTCTGCCAAAACTCCAGCTCTGCTTTCAAGGTATGATGCCTCCCACATCCTCCTAACTTGTCTCCCTCCCTCAAGCTCCCACAAGCTTCAACTCGACCAGGTCCTTACCAACACTAAGTTTCACACTATTATCAACCCTGAAGTCTCCAAGCTCCATTTGCTCCCTATAATCCAGCGTACCAGTTCCAATTTCCTCTATTTCCTTGCCTACCTCGGTGATCTCCTCCCGCTTCTTCTGCTCTGCCATTGCTGGCTGCTTGTTGGCACTATAATTTTGTCCTTGGAATTTTATATCAAGTTGCTTCTGCCTTGCCATCTCTCTCCCTGCTTTCAAAAACCTGCTCAAACCCTTCCTCTTTGACTGCAATCACTCCCCATCATTGACTTTCCATCTCTCTGCTCTTTCACGATATGCAGTGGCAACTCTTATCATCTGTCTTATTGCAAAGTGCTCCAAGACGTCTTACTACATGTGAAAAGTATTATGTAATTGCAAATTGTTGTCCCTCTTTGTGATTTCCTTGGGGGCCATGTGCTCATTCTATTAACAGTAAAACACAGTTTCTGACAGCATGAGTAATGCCATGGGATACAAGAACATAAGAAATAGGAACAGGAGTAGGCCATTTGGTCCCTCAAGCCTGCTCTGCCATTTAATAAGATCATGGCTGATCTGATCTTGGCCTCAACTCCACTTCCCTGCATGCTCCCCATAACCCTTGACTCCCTTATCGCTCAAAAATCTGTGTCTCTCCACCTTAAATATATTCAGTGACCCAGCCTCCACTGCGCTCTGGGGCAGAGAATTCAACAGATTTAAAACCCTCTGAGAGATGAAATTATTCTTTCAGTTTTAAATGGGTGACCCCTTATTTTGAGACTCTGCCCCCTAGTTTTAGTTTCCCCTGAGTGGAAATATCCTTTCTGCATCCACCTTGTTGAGCCCCCTCATTACCTTATATGTTTCGATAAGATCATCTCTCATCATTCTAAACATTAATGAGCCCAACCTACTCAACCTATCTTCAAAAGTCAACCCCCTCATCTTCAGAATCAACCTCGTGAACCTCTGAACGTAATAGTAAGGAAGGACATTAGTTTGGACGATGTGGAATCTGTATGGGTAGAGCTGCGGAACACCAAAGGGCAGAAAACGCTAGTGGGAGTTCAACCCCCTCATCTTCAGAATCAACCTTGTGAACCTCTGAACGTAATAGTAAGGAAGGACATTAGTTTGGACGATGTGGAATCTATGGGTAGAGCTGCGGAACACCAAAGGGCAGAAAACGCTAGTGGGAGTTGTGTACAGACCACCAAACAGTCGTAGTGAGGTTGGAGATGGTATCAAACGGGAAATTATGGATGCGTGCAATAAAGGTACAGCAGTTATCATGGGCGACTTTAATCTACATATTGATTGGGCTAACCAAACTGGAAGCAATACGGTGGTGGAGGATTTCCTGGAGTGTATAAGGGATGGTTTTCTAGACCAATATGTTGAACCAACTGGAGAGCTGGCCATCCTAGACTGGGTGTTGTGTAATGAGAGAGGATTAATTAGCAATCTTGTTGTGCGAGGCTCCTTGGGGAAGAGTGACCGTAATATGGTAGAATTCTTCATTTAAGATGGAGAGTGACACAGTTAATTCAGAGACGAGGGTCCTGAACTTCAAGAAAGGTAACTTCGATGGTATGAGCGTGAGTTGGCTAGAATAGACTGGCGAATGATACTTTAAGGGTTGATGGTGGATAGGCAATGGCGGACATTTAAAGGTCACATGGATGAACTTCAACAATTGCACATCCCTGTCTGGTGTAAAAATAAAACTGGGAAGGTGGCTCAACCGTGGCTAACAAGGGAAATTAGGGACAGTGTTAAATCCAAGGAAGAGGCATATAAATTGGCCAGAAAAAGCAGCAAACCTGAAGACTGGGAAAAATTTAGAACTCGGCAGAGGAGGACAAAGGGTTTAATTAGGAGGGCGAAAATAGAGTATGAGTGTAAGATTGCAGGGAACATAAAAACTGACTGCAAAAGCTTTGATAGATATGTGAAGAGAAAAAGATTAGTGAAGACAAATGTAGCTCCCTTGCAGTCAGAATCAAGTGAATTTATAATGGGAAACAAAGTGGCAGCAGACCAATTGAACAAAAACTTTGGTCTGTCTTCACTAAGGAAGACAAATAATCTTCCGGAAATATTTGGGGACCGAGGGTCTAGCGCGAAGGAGGAACTGAAGGAAATTGTGTTAGGGAAATTGATGGAATTGAAGGCCGATAAATCCCCATTTAGACGAAGGAATTGAATGTAATATCTCCAAGTTTGCAGATGACACTAAGCTGGGTGGCAGTGTGAGCTGTGAGGAGGACACTAAAAGGCTGCAGGGAGACTTGGACAGGTTAGGTGAGTGGCCAAATGCATGGCAGATGTACTATAATGTAGATAAATATGAGGCAAAATTGATGGCAAAAACAGGAAGGCAGAATATTATCTGAATGGTGACAGATTAGGAAAAGAGGAGGTGCAATGAGACCTGGGTGTCATGGTACATCAGTCATTGAAAGTTCGCATGCAGGTACAGCAGGCGGTGAAGAAGGCAAATGGCATGTTGGCCTTCATGGTGAGAGGATTTGAGTATAGGAGCAGGGAGGTCTTATTGCCGTTGTACAGGGCCTTGGTGAGGCCACACCTTGAATATTGTGTACAGTTTTGGTCTCCTAATCTGAGGAAGGATATTCTTGCTATTGAGGGAGTGCAGCAAAGGTTCACCAGACTGATTCGCGGGATGGCAGGACTGACATATGAAGAAAGACTGGATCGATTAGGCTTATATTCACTGGAATTTAGATGAATGAGCGGGGTTCTCATAGAAATATATAATATTCTGAAGGGATTGGACAGGTTAGATGCAGGAAGAATGTTCCCAATGTTGGGGACAAGATGAGGAGAAACTTTTTCACCCAGAGAGTGGTGAACCTGTGGAATTCTCTACCACCGAAAGTTGTTGAGGCCAGTTCGTTAGATATATTCAAAAGGAAGTGAGATGTGGCCCTTATGGCTAAAGGGATCAAGGGGTATGGAGAGAAATCAGGAAAGGGGTACTGAAGTTGCATGATCAGCCATGATATTGAATGGTGGTACAGGCTCGAAGGGCCAAATGTCCTTCTGCAGATATTTTCTTTGTAATACTGCTTTCATCTGGGGAATCACTTCTAACACCTCTTGTGCTGAACAGATGAAAAAAACTGCTTGACTGATAAATCACCCCTCTTCATAGAAGAATCATAGAATCATGGAAGTTTAAGCACGGAAGGCGACTATTTCAGCCCATTGTGTCCGTGCCGGCCAACGAGGCTATCCAGCCTAATTCCACTTTCCAGCACTAGGTCCATAGCCCTGTAGGTTACGGCACTTCAGGTGCACATTCAAACACTTTTTTAAAATGTGGTGGTTTCTGCCTCTACCATTCTTTCAGGCAGTGAGTTCCAGACCCCCACAACCCTCTGCATGAAGAAACTTCCCCTAAAATCCCCTCTCAAGTTTCTACCAATTACTTTAAATTTATGCTCCCTGGTTGTTGACACCTCTGCTAAGGGAAATAGGCCCTTTCTATTCACAATATATAGGCCCCTCATAATTTTATACACCTTAATGAGGTCTCCCCTCAACATCCTCTGTTCCAAGGAAAACAAACTTAGCCTATCCAATTTGTCCTCAACTAAGATTCTCCACTCCCAGCAACATCCTCTTAAATCTCCTCTCTACCTTTTCCAGTGCAATCACATCCATCCTGTAATGTGGTGACCAGAACAGCACCCAGTACTCCAGCTGTGGCCTAACCAGTATTATACAGTTCAAGCATAACCTCCCCTGCTCTTGTATTCTGTTCCTTGGCTAATAAAGGCAAGCATTCCGTATGCCTTCTGAACCACCTTATCTACCTGGCCTGCTACCTTCAGGGATCTGTGGACAGCACTCCAAGGTCCTTTTGTTCCTCTACACTTTTCAGTGTCCTGCCATTTAATGTGTATTCCCTTGCCTTGTTAGCCCTCTACAAATGCATTACCTCACACTTTGGATTAAATTCCATTTGCCACTGTTCTGCCCACCTGACCAGGACATTGATATCTTCCTGCAGCTCGCAGCTTTCTTCTTCATCAACCACACAGCCGATTTTCGTGTCACCTGCAAACTTTTTAATCATAAACCCCCTATATTCAAGTCTAGATCATTGATGTATACTACAAAAAGCAAGAGACCTGGTACTGAGCCCTGCAGAACCCCACTGGAAACATCCTTCCAGTCACAAAAACACCCATCAACCATTACCCTTTGCTTCCTGCCTCTGAGCCAATTTTGGATCCAACTTGCCACTTTGCCCTGGATCCCATGGGCTTTTACTTTCGTGATCAGTCTGCCATGTGGGACCTTATCAAAAGCTTTGCTAAAATCCAAATACCTCTTTCTCTCCTTATTTCAATTAATTTTTCACACTCCTCGTTAGCAGTGTCTGTATCGCCACTCTCTTGTGAAAACAGACGCAAAGTATTCATTACAGATACCCACATCTTCCGCTTCCACATACTGCTTACCCTCCTGGTCTCTAATAGGCCGTACCCTTTCTTTAGTTATCCTCTTGCTCTTAATATTTATAAAACATCTTTGCATTTTCCTTGATTTTACTTGTCAAGAATTTTTCATGCTTTCTCTTTGCTTTCCTAATATCCTTTTTAATTTCACCCTGGATGTTCTATACTGCTCTAGAGATTCTGCAGTATTTAGCCCTTGATATCTGTCATCCGCTTCCCTTAGAAACATAGAAACATAGAAAATAGGTGCAGGGGTAGGCTCGAAGGGCCGAATGGCCTACTCCTGCACCTATTTTCTATGTTTCTAATCGGCCCTTCGAGCCTGCACCACCATTCAATAAGATCATGACTGATCATTCACCTCCGTATCCCTTTCCTGCTTTCTCTCCATACCCCTTGATCCCTTTAGCCGTAAGGGCCATATCTAACTCCCTCTTGAATATATCCAATGAACTGGCATCAACAATTCTCTGCGGTAGGAAATGCCACAGGTTCACAACTCTCTGGGTGAAGAATTTTCTCTTCATCTCGGTCCTAAATGGCTTACCCCTTATCCTTAGACTATGTCCCCTGGTTCTGGACTTCCCCAACATCGGGAACAATCTTCCTGCATTTAACCTGTCCAGTCCCGTCAGAATTTTATATGTTTCTTATGAGATCCCCACTCATCCTTCGAAACTCGAGTGAATACAGGTCCAGTTGATCCAATCTCTCCTCATATGTCAGTCCTGCCATCCCGGGAATCAGTCTGGTGAACCTTTGCTGCACTCCGTCAATAGCAAGAACGTCCTTCCTCAGATTAGGAAACCAAAACTGAACACAATATTCCAGGTGAGTCCTCACTAAGGCCCTGTACAACTGCAGTAGGACCTCCCTGCTCCTATACTCAAATCCCCTAGTCACGAAGGCCAACATACCATTTGCCGTCTTCACCGCCTGCTGAACCTGCATGCCAACTTTCAATGACTGATGTACCATGACACCCAGGTCTCGCTACACCTCTCCTTTTCCTAATCTGCCGCCATTCAGATAATATTCTGCCTTCGTGTTTTTGCCACCAAAGTGGATAACCTCACATTTATCCACATTATACTGCATTTGCCACGCGTTTGCCCACTCACCTAAGTTGTCCAAGTCACCCTGCAGCCTTTTAGCGTCCTCCTCACAGCTCACACTGTCACCCAGCTTAGTGTCATCTGCAAACTTGGAGATATTACGCTTAATTCCCTCATCCAAATCATTAATGTATATTGTAAATAGCTGGGGTCTCAGCACTGAGCACTGCGGTACCCCACTAGCCACTGCCTGCCATTCTGAAAAGGACCCATTTATCCCGACTCTCTGCTTCCTATCTGCCAACCAGTTCTCTATCCACGTCAGTACATTACCCCCAATACCATGTGCTTGTCAAAAGTCTTTTGAAAATCCAAATACACCACATCCACTGGTTCTCCCTTGTCTGCTCTACCAGTTACATCCTCAAATTCGAGAAAGATTTGTCAAGCAGGATTTCCCTTTCATAAATCCATGCAGACTTGGACCGATCTCGTCACTGCTTTCCAAATTTGCTGCTATTTCATTTTTAATAATTGATTCCAACATTTTCCCCACTACTGATGTCAAGCTATATAATTATTTATATATATATATATAGCAAGGTCTATAATTACCCGTTTTCTCTCTCGCTCCTTTCTTAAAAAGTGGTTGCATTAGCTACCCTCCAGTCCATAGGAACCGATCCAGAGTCGATAGACTGTTGGAAAATGATCACCAATGCATCCACTACTTCTAGGGCTACTTCCTTAATTATTCTGGGATACAGACTATCAGGCCCTGGGGATTTATCGGCCTTCAACCCCATCAATTTTCCTAACACAATTTCCTGCCTAATAAGGATTTCCTTCAGTTCCTCCTTCTCACTAGACCCTCGGTCCCCTAGTATTTCCGGAAGGTTATTTGTGTCTTCCTTCGTGAAGACAGAACCAAAGTATTTGTTTAACTGGTCCGCCATTTCTTTGTTCCCCATTATAAATTCCCCTGAATCTGACTGCAAGGGGACCTACATTTGTTTTCACTAATCTTTTTCTCTTCACATATCTATAGAAGCTTTTGCAGTCAGTTTTTATGTTCCCAGCAAGCTTCCTCTCATACTCTATTTTCCCCCTCCTAATTAAACACTTTGTCCTCCTCTGCTGTATTACAAAATTCTCCCAGTCCTGAGGTTTGCTGCTTTTTCTGGCCAATTTATATGCCTCTTCCTTGGATTTAACACTATCCTTAATTTCCCTTGTTAGCCACAGTTGAGCCACCTTCCCCGTTTTATTTTTACTCCAGACAAGGATGTACAATTGTTGAAGTTCATCCATGTGATCTTTAAGTATCATTTGCCAGTCTATTCTAGCCAATTCACGTCTCGTACCATCGAAGTTTTCTTTCCTTAGGTTCAGGATCCTAGTCACTGAATTAACTGTGTCACACTCCATCTTAATACAGAATTCTACCATATTATGGTCACTCTTCTCCAAGGGGCCTCGCACAACAAGATTGCTAATTAGTCCTTTCTCATTACACATTACCCAGTCTAGGATGGCCAGCCCTCTAGTTGGTTCCTCGACATATTGGTCTAGAAAACCATCCCTAATACATTCCAGGAAATGCTGCTCCACCGCATTGCTGCCAGTTTGGTTAGCCCAATCAATATGTAGATTAAAGTCGCCCATGATAACTTTATTGCACGCATCCCTAATTTCTTGTTTGTGCTGTCCCCAGCCTCTCTACTACTGTTTGGTGGTCTGTACACAACTCCCACTTGCGTTCTTGCGTTTCCTGCCCTGTGGTATTCCGTAGCTCCACCCATACCGATTCCACATCATCCAAGCCAATGTCCTTCCTTACTCTTTTCCTCTTTAACCAGCAGCGCCACCCCACCTTCTTTTCCATTCTGTCTATCCTTTCTAAATGTTGATACCCCTGGATGTTGAGTTCCCAGCCTTGGTCACCCTGGAGCCATGTCTCTGTGATGCCAATTACATCATATCCGTTAACTGCTATCTGCACAGTTAATTCGTCCACCTTATTCCGAATACTCCTCGCATTGAGGCATAGAGCCTTCAGGGTTGTCTTTTTAACATACTTTGTCCTTTTAGAATTTTGCTGTAATTTGGCCCTTTTTGCTTTTTTCCTTGGATTTCTCTGCCGTCCATTTTTACTTTTCCTCTTTCTATCTTTTGCTTCTGTCCCCATTCTACTTCCCTCTGTCTCCCTGCATAGGTTTCCATCCCCCTGCCATATTAGTTTAACCCCTCCCCAACAGCACTAGCAAACACTCCCCCATGGTCATTGGTTCCGGTCCTGCCCAGGTGCAGACCGTCCAGTTTATACTGAGCCCACCTTCCCCAGAACCGGTTCCAATGTCTCAGGAATTTGAATCCCTTCTGCACCACTCCTCAAGTCACGTATTCATCTGAGCTATCCTGCGATTCCTAATCTGACTAGCACGTGGCACTGGTAGCAGTCCTGAGATTACTACTTTTGAGGTCCTACTTTTTAATTTAGCTCCTAGCTCCCTAGATTCGTCTTGTCGGACCTCATCTCATTTTCTACCTGTATCGTTGGTACCTATATGCACCACAACAACTAGCTTGTTCACCCTCCCTTTTCAGAATGCCTTGCACCTGCTCCGAGACATCCTTGACCCTTGCACCAGGGAAGCAACATTCTATCCTGGAGTCTCGGTTGCGGCCGCAGAAACGTCTATCTATTCCCCTTACAATTGAATTCCCTACCATATAGCTCTGCCACTCTTTTTCCTGCCCTCCTGTGCAGCAGAGCCACCCACGGTGCCATGAACTTGGCAGCTGCTGCTCTCCCCTGATGAGTCATCCCCCTCAACAGTACCCAAAGCGGTGCATCTGTTTTTCAGGGGGATGACCGCGGGGGACCCCTGCACTTCCTTAATTCCACTGCTCTTTCTGTTGGTCACCCATCCCCTATTTGGCTGTGTACCCTTTACCTGCGGTGTGGCCAACTCACTAAACGTGCTATTCACGTAATTCTCAGCATTTTTCTTTATCCCATCCTGTATGTCCCTCGACATCCAGGGGGCTCTAGATTTGTTAATCCCACCCGTTTTCTTTTAAGGGCACATAGTTGGCCTGAACCCTCCGGATCTCCTCCTTGAATGCCTTCCACTGCTCTGACACTGATTTATCTTCAAGTAGCTGTTTCCATTATACTATGGCTAAATCACTTCTCGGCTTAGCAAAGTTAAAACTTTCCCCAATTTGAATCTTTTATTCCTGGTCTATCCTTGTCTTTTTCCATAACAACCTTAAATCTAACTGAATTACGGTCACTAGCACCCAAGTGCTCTCCCACTGATACCCCTTACACCTAACCAGCTTCATTCCCTAAAACTAAATCCAGAACCGCCCCCTCCCGTGTTGGGCTTGCTACATACTGGCTAAAAAGGTTCGCTTGAATATATTTTAGGAATTCCTCTATACCCTTCATCCTCTTCGTTGCACCTTCACTTATCTCTGTTTTATTAAATCTACTGTAATCGTCATTCCTCTAAACTTTGCTCCCATTCTTCTTGGCTCCACACATGTTGTACTGCCTGCTTTTCTTGCTCCTTGTGTCACTCTGCTGAAATCCAAATGCATTGCACATTATTCAACTTCAACCCGTTCTTTCCTTCCCAGGGCCTTCATGCTAGAACAACTTGTCTTCCTCAGTGATTCCTTCCTTCTGAAGTTTTCAAGACTTCAAAAACTAAGCTTTTGCCACTTAGTGATTACCTCTTGATTTGTTTTCTGTTTCATTCTTTTCAACCTTGATTGTGTCCTACATATTCTGTATTGTTACCTTTCATAGTTTTGTGAGAAAAGCTCAAGTCCTTTCGTTCTGTACTGAGATTGAGGATGCTTTATAGGATGACCAGTTTATATAGGCAGTTTTTATTATCAACGGGAATATAGGAACTTGTATTGGGGAAAAAAGCTGGCAGGGAAAGTGCCTGGCTATAATGCAGAACTTTTCAATAGATTTTATGGACATAATAAATGTAATACCAGAATATCTGATTAAATATTTTGGTATTTCATGGATGTGGTAATTTAATCAGTCCACTTCATTTGCATTTATTTAAAATGATACTAACAGAATAACGAAGAGCTATGAGATGTGGTTTTAATCCCACTTGCAGCGCTGACTGCAGCTCACTTGTGATATTGTGGTTCACAGTTTTTAAGAGGCAGCCATCTTCCAGATGTAAACCGCAGGGTTGTCTTTGTATAACCACTAGATCAGGGATGTTTAAGCTTTCTGCCTTCATGCCAAAGAGCATTGTAGCCCATATGTAAGATTTGAATTAGTGTTCCCATTAATATTCTCAAGATGTGAGTGAAAGCAGTTTAAGGTGTTCTGAGTTAGGATTTGTTCACAATGAAACATCAGTACTGTAGTAAGAACAATCTTTTCCACATTCCAGACCCATGAAGTTCAAACGAGTTAAATCAACAAGTTAAATATATAAACTTAAATAGAACTGTCTCTAGATCTTCCTAGGCTGGATTGCTGGAGTTTGTGCTGCAAATGGCCCATGGACCAGAGTTTCAATATGTTTCATGTCATTCCTTAGCTAGAATTATTTAGAGTTTTCGTGTAGTTTGAAATATTGCTACAGGTGACGAAAATGTATTTCAGGGACTCTGGTGGTGCGATGGTCAATTGTAGAATGCAGACTTTACTTCCAACTAACTGGCCTAATGAGGTTATTACAATCTTAGTCTACCAGTGCCTATTTCAATACACACTATATCATTTGGGTTTATTTGGAGCATAAATCCTTCCGGTAGTGCAGTAGAAAAGAGTAACATTTTAATCATAGAGGTCTATACCATAGCTCTGGCCCCTCGGTTGGTGATGAAATTCGAATGGTTTCGGAGAGTATTATGGAATTCTGTTTCTTTATTTTCAGGCGGAAGAAAGTTTTCTGGGCACTTTACTTACAAGAGGAGACTCTGCATATGTTTATTCTGGCAGTTCAGCAGCCAGACCAGAAGAAGGTAAATTAATTAATTTGTCCTTATGTAGTTGGATCAATTTATATTTGTGGAGCACCCATTTTTTAAAAAGTACGAAACTAATATATGATTTGTTAAAGTTGTTCCGCTTGAAAGGGAAAAATACCATTCCGTTAAATAAATTACTTCAAATACGTAGGGCAACTTGCCATGGGGGGGAGCAGGTAAATTTAGTATTGCTATTGGGAAATAATTCTTGAATGGGTTACCAGGAATGGTTAAGGCCTGGAGTCTGAACTTCGTTAAGAAACGATTAAATTCTGTAATGGGTACGCAACAATAAATAAAACATAAAACACTTCAGTCCTTATCTATTGTCTCGCTCCTCCCTATCTCTGTAACCTCCTCCAGCCCTGCAACCCTCGGATCTCTGCGCACCTTCAATTCTGGTCGATTTTCATTGATCCACCATTGGCGGCCGTGTCTTTAGATGCTTAGACCCTAAGAATGCCCTCCCTCAACTCCTCCACCTCTATACCTATAGCACTTCCTTTAAGGCGCTCCTTAAAACCTACCTGTTATGACCACCTGTCCTAATATCTCTTTGTGTGGTTCGGTGTCAAAATTTGTCTAATAATACTCCTGTGAACATTTAGATGAGATACTGAAAGGCTTCCAGGACCCATGGAAATGTACTCCTGTATGATTCAAGATTACAGTCAAGAGAAATTAATAAGACCCTTTGAACTAATCGCATTTTTTCTTGATTTCAGGTAAACTCTTTATCTTGTCTGATGGCATCTTATTTATTCATCCTCGCTCTGGGAGCATGACAATTTCGAAGAACCATATGGCTGCACTAAAGTATTATGATGGGGTAAGTGCCATTATCAGCCATGTTTCTTTTTAAATACATTAGTCAACTGCTGACTAAATCTCAGTGAAATTGTTCAGTATTGCATACAGTTCTGGTGGCATAATCCAAGGTGACCATCCAGGTCCTTGGGGCAGTGCACAGGAGAGCAGTAAGGCTGACCTTGTGTTGAAGGGAAAAGCTGTAAGAAATGACGTGTTAAAATAAAACTTCCTGTAACGGCAAGATGGGTGATGTACAAGGTACAATTGGCCATTTTGCCGATCTCTCCACTGCTAACTTACTCCAAAATGTCCTGGTTTTCTAATTGGAATATGCCGCAGTGAGCATATCGGCACATCAGAAGTGCAGTGGCCAATGTTTGCTACAATTCACTTCCGACTTGTTTCCTTCTCACATTTGATTTGTTTTCTTTTTAACATCAATTATTACAAAGCAAAGAAATATAAGTCCCGTGATCGATTTTGTATCGTAATGTCATTCCAACATTTGATGTTTTCAGAGAATGTCTACACGAAACAGGCAGTAAATACTTGAAATTGGCATATGTCGCCTGGTATATGTAATCCTGGTACCAGAATGCTTTGTGACCTGTCCACTAAAACCCCGTAAGCTCTGTTACCTCAAGTACATCCTATTAGGCACATAATCCACGTCAACCTTGCTACCAAATTGGTTTAGAAGGTGAAATTGTGTTGCCAGAGTAAATGAGTTAAATTGGACCAATTTAATAAAAAAAATTAGATGCTGTCATGGGAAGTTGGTATTCTAGAAGGATTAAATCAAAAGGGCTAAAGAGCCGCCTTCATCAAAATCTATAATTTCAGCAACACAAAATATTCCCTAGTGGGAATATCAGCTTGTACAGATTGTTCGCACTAGCTTTCACTGACCCACAGAGATTGTGTTTAATTTAGAAGTAGAGGGAAGGAGAGGAGGGTTGGGACTGATATTACATGCTGCACATTTGGAATGGGAGTGAAATATTGATAAACATGATTAGATGTTAAAAATGTTTAACTACTTTGGCATGTTTATTGACAAGGTTCATCATAAAAGCTTTTCAGAGAAATAGTCGTCTTGGCATAAAATCCCTTTTTGTCACTTCACACTTCACTTCCAATTGGATTCACTCCACGTGATTAAAAAGAAACGACTTAGCATACTGGATACAGCAAAGGCTATGGGCCCTGCCAACATTCCGGCTGTAGTGCTGAAACGCTGCAAAACCGACTCGCTTCTAGCCAAGCTGTTCCAGTACAGTTACAACACTGGCATCTACCCGAAAAAGTAGAAAATTGCCCAGGTATGTCCTGTCCACAAAAAGCAGGGCAAATCAAATCTGACCAATTCATGCCCCATCAGAATATTCTCAATCATCAGCAAAATGATGGAAGGTGTCATCAACAGTGCTATCAGGTGGCAGTCACTATCTCCAGCTGCATCATCGCTGACCTTTCCTCCATAAATTCAGAAGTGGAGATGTTTGCTGATGATTGCACAGTGTTCAGTTCCATTTGAAACTCCTCAGATAATGAAGCAGTCTGTGACCACTTGTAGCAAGACCTGGACAACATTCAGGCTTGAGCTGATAAGTGGCAAGTAACATTCGCGACTAGTGGCAAGTAACTTTCACGCCACACAAGTGCCAGGCAATTACCATCTCCAACAAGAGAGAGTCTAACTACAGTTCCTTGACAATCAATGACCATCAACGTCCTGGGAGTCACCATTGATTAGAAACCTAACTGGACCAGGCACGTAAATACTGTGGCTACACGAGCAGATCAGAGGCTGGGTCTTCTGCACCGAATGACTCGCCGCATGACTCCATAAAGTATTTCTACCATCTACAAGGCACAAGTCAGGAGTGTGATGGAGTAGTCTTCACTTGACTAGCTGAGTACAGCTCCAACAACACTCAAGAAGCTTGACACCATCTAGGGCAAAGCAGCCTGCTTGATCATCAGCCCATCTACCACCTTAAACATTTATTCCCTCCACTCACTGGCACAATTATGATTGCAGTGTGTACCATCTACAAGATGCACTGCAGACACTCCCAAGGCTTCTTTGACAGCACTTTCCAGATCTTTGACCTCTACCACCTAGAAGGACAAGGGCAGCGTATGGGAACACCACCACCTGCAAGTTCCCTTCCAAGCCACACACCATCCCGACATGGAAATATATCGCTGTTCCTTCATTGTTGCTGGGTCAGAATCCTTGAACTCTCTCCCTATCATGCACTTCTCTAGGGCAATTGGGGATGGGTAATAAATGCTGTCCTTGCCATCGACGCTCATTCCATGAATGAATATAATAATCGCTTGTCTTTTTTTTGGGCTAGCTGAAAATGACAACACCAGAAATCTGTTTTTGTTTTGTTTGTTTTTGATACAGAAATGCTAGTTTAATCCTTTTAAGTGGTTGAGGCTGTGCTGATCAAAGTTGCCTGTCTTTCTGATGCTTACAGCCCTGTTTGTATTACAGATTTATAGTATTAACCATTGTTCTTTTATCTCCGAAAATATATAATTACTGTAGACAACAAAGAAACTCTTGAAACTGAACATCTTTCATTATTCAGTTGTGTATGGGATATTTACCATTAATTACTTGCATTTCCTGATAGGCTCAGTGTCAGGGAACATCGAGCACAATGAAGAATTTTCCTGTAAACTCTTTAAAATAGATTATAGTCCAGGAGGATTGGTTTCCCTTGAAAAGAAAATGCAACTTTTATATTAAAAAGTTTTACATTTCTGCCTGTTTCCAAAATGGACCTGCCTAAATATTATGTAATGCAGAAGCGTGCGGCTACCCAAATACTTTGCATGCAATTGTTCTAAATTCGACAAATATTTTGGAACATCAAGTGAGTCACTCTTTTTAGACCAAGAGTGTAATCCACAATTGCACGAAAGCTCAGTTTATTTATAAAATATCAGATTTTGAATGTAATTTTTGCCATTTGTTTTACAAAATGGAAATATGTTGCTGTCCCTTTTCAAATATGTTCAAATAAAAATGCTATTCTGCAAGGTGGTACCACATATTTCCTCCAAGTGCTTCCCTTGACTCTGCTTAATTGATAGAATTCATACTGCTCAAATGGAAGATTGTTCATCCAAGACATGTATATAATCTAGGTCATTAAATATTGCCTTTTGGATGAGATACTAAAATAATGCATCATCTACCTATTCTGGTGGTTAAAGGTAATGCCTGTATCCTGCCCAAATTTCTCTTTCGGCCAATACCAACAAAATAAGAATACAGGCCATTCATCTAATTGCTGTTTATGGGATCTTTTGAGTTGATTGAAAAAGAATAAGGCACCGTTTAAATAGAAACAGAGAAATTTACAGCGCAGACGGAGGCCATCCCGGCCCATCATGTCCGCGCTGGCTGACAAAGAGCCACAGGTCCCTTGGTCAGCAGCCCTCTAAAGGTTACTTATAGACATAAAAACATAGAAAATAGGTGCAGGAGCAGGCCATTCGGCCCTTTGAGCCTGCACCACTATTCAATATGATCATGGCTGATCCTGCTTTCTCTCCATACACCTTGATCCCTTTAGCCGTGAGGGCCACATCTAACTCCCTTTTGAATATATCTAACGAACTGGCCTCAACAGATTTCTGTGGTAGAGAATTCCCCATGCTCACAACTCCGAGTGAAGATGTTTCTCCTCATCTCGGTCCTAAATGGCTTACCCCTTATCCTTAGACTGTGACCCCGGGTTCTGGACTTTCCCAACATCGGGAACATTCTTCCTGCATCTAACATGTCCCATCCCGTCAGAATTTTATGTTTCTTTGAGATCCCCTCTCATTACTTCCTTCCCTTTTGGATTCGTTCTCGGGTTCCCATCTCCCTGCCAGCCTTTCTCAACCTCATTGTACAGTTGCAGTTTCACTTTTTCTTGGCTTTGTAAGTCAGTGTTGATCAACTTTCAAGATCAATTTCAATGCTAAGAACTTGCAGTCACTGGTCCTGAGGTTTTTGTTAGATTAAAAACACTTGAATTGAGTTATCAATGCATAATGATAGGTTGGGGTTATGTGATAACTTCGGCTTTTTGTTTAATATAATCATAAGAACATAAGAAATAAGAGCAGGAGTAGGCCACATGACCCCTCGAGCCTGTTCCGCCATTCAATACGATCATGGCTGATCCGATCATGGGCTCGGGTCCACTTCCCTGCCTGCTCTCCATAACCCCTTATTCCCTTTAAGAAACTGTCTATTTCTGTCTTAAATGTATTCAACGTCCCAGCTTCCACAGCTCTGAGGCAGAAAATTCCGCACATCCACAACTCGCAGAGATTAAATTTCTCCTCATCTCAGTTTTAAATGGGAGGCCCCTTATTCTAAGATCATGCCCTCTAGTTCTAGTCTCCCCTATCAGTGGAAACATCCTCTCTACATCCATCTTGTCAAGCTCCCTCATAATCTTATACGTTTTGATAAGATCACCTCTCGTTCTTTTTAATTCCAACCTACTCAATCTTTCCTCAGAAGTCAACCCTCCTCATCTGAACCGTCTCTGAACTGCCTCCAAAGTAAGTGTATCCTTTCGTAAATATGGAAACCAAAACTGCACGCAGTATTCCAGGTGTGACCTCACCAATACCCCGTATAACTGTAGCAAGACTTCCCTGCTTTTATACTCCACCCCCTTTGTAATAAAGGCCAAGATTCCATTGGCCTTCCTGATCACTTGCTGTACCTGCATGCTAACCTTTTGTGTTTCATGCACAAGTACCCCCAGTTCCCGCTGTACTACGGCACTTTGCAATCTTTCTCCATTTAAATAATAACTTGCTCTTGGATTTTTTTCTGCCAAAGTGCGTGACCTCACACTTTCCAACATTATACTCCATCTGCCAAATTTTTGCCCACTCACTTAGCCTGTCTGTCCTTTTGCAGATTTTTTGTGTCCTCCTCACACATTGCTTTTCCTCCCATGTTTGTATCGTAAGCAAACTTGGCTATGTTACTCAGTCCCTTCTTCCAAGTCGTTAATATAGATTGTAAATCGTTGGGGTCCCAGCACTGATCCCTGCGGCACCCCACTGGTTACTGATTGCCAACCCGAGAATGAATCATTTATCTCTACTCTCTGTTTTCTGTTAGTTAGCCAATCCTCTATCCATGCTAATATATTATCCCCAACCCTGTCAACTTTTATCTTGTGCAGTAACCTTTTATGTGGCACCTTATCATCTTCAAGGGTTTACCTATAAAAAGCATTTAGCCTTTTGAGTAGAATTGTCATATCATAAAGTGGGGGCATTACATTTCCCTTGTACCCCTCCTGCTAGTCTGAGAAAAAGAAACGAAAGATTCCATTGTCTGGAGCGGTGAAGTATTACTGTGATCTATATGGATATAAAACTTAGTCGATCATTACAGTGCTGATGCATATCACAGATTTTCAGCTCAGAAATGGGCCATTCAAGTCTACCCTCACGTTTATCTCCACGTGAGCCACCTAATCCAATCCCACTTTGCTGTTCCTCTCTGATACACGTTAATGCTTTTCTTTTTCAAGCAACTATCTGATCCCCATTTGAGTTACTGAGTGCTGCTTCAAAAGTGATTTGAGCCAGAGAATTCCACATTCTGATTATCCTGAGTAAAAGCATTTTTTGAACCTCCCCTATTAATTTCTTTTGTGAAATCTTAAATTTGTACCCACTTGTAACTGTCTTTTTAATCAATCAAAATAATATCATTAATTACCTTTTCATAACTCATCATAATCTAGAAGGCCTTTCTCTAGCCATCCCGAAATGTTCTCGGCTATCCTGAAAAAGTCCGAATTAATTAAGTGTCTTTCATAACTGTAATTGTACATCACTGACTACATTCTAGTCATTCTGTTCTGCTTACCTTTTCTGTTGCTTTTACATACTGCAAAGAAACAAATTGGCCCAAATCCAACTAAAAGCTAACATTGAAGCTACTGGTGGTACTGCTCCCTGGTGCTCTCGACAACTTGATGTTGTCCATGTGTGATCCATCGGATTACAATGCCTGAATACCATATCTATGATGGTGGGGTGATTATTAGCAGATAGCCCATTAATAAAGCTTAATAATTCCCAGTGTATTTGCAGCTAGCTAAAAAGTAAAATTTAGCTGCTGTGTGATTATTGAAAATACAGCTGCTTTTGAGCAAGGTCCTGAGATTGAGTTACTGTCTTCAATACATGGCTCTCTCCACCTTTATCATTTAATATAATTATGTACAAAGTTGCACAAATTCTGATGACATTTGAATGATTTATGTAATACTGTTACATAACTAAACCTTGAACTTTTGTGTCGGCTATTTATAAGAGCTCTTTCAAAAAAAATATTAGTATTGAAAACCCAATAGCCAAATGTAAATGATGGTTTGAAAGATAGGCAGTTAACCTAGCAGTAGTGTAGTGGTTTATGCTGCTCCTTCCATGGGCCCCGACCCACACTTTGGCACAAGGAGTGTGCAGAGCGGCTGCTTTATTGTCGGTAGTCATCCTCCATCCATTCTACCGCCGAGATTTTACCTTACTATTGTGCGAAGGTGCTAATGGCTTGTGGGAGAGGTGTGGGGAGTAGAGGGGTGAGATGGCGGAAAGCCACAGCTAGTCCACCGCCAGCTCGGGTGGTCGCCTCTCGGTTGGATTCCTGGCGAAATGAGCGGTGCGGTGCCCGCCAAAAGGCAGAGTCCTTTGACCCCGCGAAGTGCGTGCTTCCCCCTCTGTGCGCCTTCCACTGTCCAACACTGCCTTCAGTGTGCCAGTGTAGCCTTCGGCCACCTGAGGAAGCAAGTGTTTGAAGACCGGGATCTCAAAACCGGCATCAAGATCATGGTCAACAGGACATTGGTGACACCTGCCCTCCTGGACTATGTACAGCAGGCACCTCAAAGCACTGCAGAAGTACCACTAACGCTGCCTCCGCAACATCCTGCCAATCCATTGCCAGGATAGGAGCACCAACGTCTGTGTTCTTGCTCAGGCCAACATGCCCAGCATTGGAGCATTGACCACGCTCGATTAGCTCCGATGGATGGGCCACCTTTTCCGCATGCTCGATACTAGACTCCCAAAACAACGCTCTACTCAGAGCTCCGACAGGGCAAGCGAGTCCCAGATGGGCAGAGGAAACGCTTCAAGGACACCCTCAAAGCCTCCTTCAAGTGCAACATCCCCACTGACACACAAGAATCTCTGGCCAAAGACTTCTTAAAGTGGAGGAGAAGCATCCGGGAAGATGCCGAACACCTTGAGCCTCTTCGCTGGGAGCATGCGGAAGTCAAGCACAAAGAGCGGAAGGAGTACGTGGCAACCCAAGCACCCCTCCCACCACAGTCTGCCCCACCTGTAGGTCCCGCATTGGTTTCTTCAGTCACCTGAGAACTCGTATATTCGTGTGGAAGCAAGTCATCCTCGACTCCGAGAGACTGGCTAAGAAGAAGTGCAGTGGTTATAGCACTGGGCTAACAATGGAGAGCTCATTAGTTTAAATTCCAGCATGGCCAATTGTGGCACCAGAAAAAATGACCATAAAAGCAGCAGGATTGTCGTTAAAACCCAGTTGATCTCTTATTGTCCTTCAGTGAAGGGAGGCTTGCACCCCTAATGAGTCTGGGTTATACATGGTTGACTCTTAATGTCTTCTGAAAACATTTAGCAAGCCACTTTGTTCTAAGAACAAGTCGCTAAGGTGGTCCATTGAACAATCAATGTGACCTTGGCAGTCACCCACAGGCTAAGAATAAATTAAAATTACATTTCAAAAAATGTCGTTCACCTAGAAAACTAGTTTTTAGCAAATTAACATCGCTGAAGTAAAGAGATTGTAACTAGGAAAAAGCAAACTAAAGTTAACAGTCCTACTAGTGCAATCACATCCTTCTATTATCCAGTAGGCCGGATGATGGAAGGATGTGATTGCACTAGAGAGGGTGCAGAGGAGATTTACGAGGATGTTGCCAGGACTGGAAAATTTTAGCTATGAGGAAAGATTGGATAGGCTGGGGTTGTTTTCCTTGGAACAGAGAAGGCTGAGGGGAGATTTAATTGAGGTGTATAAAATTTTGAGGGGCCTAGATAGAGTGGAAAGAAAGGACCTATTTCCATTAGCAGAGGGGTCAATAACCATAGATTTAAAGTAATTGGTAGAAGGTTTAGAGGGGATTTGAGGGGAAATTTCTTCACCCAGAGGGTGGTGGGGGCGGGGGGTGGGCTAGAACTCACTGCCTGAGAGGGTGGTTGAGGCAGAAACCCTCACCACATATTAAAAAGTACTTGGGTGTGCACTTAGAGCCATGACCTACATGGCTACGGACCAATTGCTGGGATAGGACTAGTAGCTCTTTTCCGACCGACACGGACACGATGGGCCAAATGGCGGTCTCCTGTGTCATAATTTTGTATGATGGAAAAAATCAACACGAAAGGATGTGATTTATTCTCTTGGTGTTTGGAGTACAAGCAGACTTAATTCAGTTAGTGCTAGCTGGTTCTGGAAATTGCAGAGAATATGCATTACAGTCCTATGTCAAGGACATTAATACATGTCTGTAGGTCGAACTAAAAGGTGTTCATTTGCTAATATGTGGAATGCAAAGTAATTTGTGTAATAAAAAATAAATTACATTTGTCCTTGCATATCTTGATGTGGTAAAAATTAGTATGCATATGTCAGAACAAAGGTAATTTAAAAATTGCAACTCATAACCTTAGAGTGGTTAACCATCTAATATAGTTAACAACTACACAGTATGTTTGTCCCAATACATTGAATAATCAGTGATTTCTGGAAAATAACACTTTAGTTAGCTATAGGAACACTAATAGAGAGAATTACATACACTCCATGCATTCAATAGACTTTCCTCTTTGACCAAGCTTTTGGTCATCTGCTCTAATTTCTCCTTGTGTGGCTAGGTGTCAAAATTTTTGTCTTGTAATACTCCTGTGAAGTGCCTTCGGACGTTTTACGACATTAAAGGTGCTATATAAATACAAGTGTTGTCATTACACTTGTTTTCCGACTGTAAAGCATACTAATTTAGCAGTGGAATGCCTTGCGCCCAAGTCGCTCAGGTGTTGGTCCCACTGCTAAATTCGTGGGACCATCTTTTAAGTGTTCTGGGTTGACACCTAAAACAGTTGATGGGCCTCTTGGATATGTAAATTAGGAGCCTAATGCTGGTTGACAAATTGGTCACCTCCTGAGCGGATCTGCCAAAGCAATAAGTTGTTTTTACACCATTCAATGGAGCTACGAGAAGCAGAACTGATTCCTTGACTCCAGAAGAGCTGGTTTGCCCCCTTGTATCCCGGTGAGCTAGGAAGCCTGAAATTGGTTTCTTCCATGGGGTGAGCAGCCCCTGGATGCACGATCATTGCTGGCAGCTTGTCCCGGGTACTCAGATGAGGCCCGAGAACAAATTTCCATTGATCCTGTAAACACAGGAGAATCATAGAAATTTACAGCACGGCTGACCAAGAACAATCCAGCCTAATCCCACTTTCCAGCTTTTGGTCTGCAGCCCTATAGGCTACGACACTTTTAAATGCGCATCCAAGTATCTTTTAAATGTGGTGAGGGTTTTCTGCTTTTACCACCCTTTCAGGCAGTGAATTCCAGACACCCACCACCCTCTGGGTGAAGACATTTTCCCTCGTATCTCCTCTAAACCTCCCCCCAATTACTTTAAATCTATGTCCCCTAGTTGTTGACCCCTCTGCCAACGGAAACAGGTTCTTCGTATAAACTCTATCCAGGCCCCTCATAATTTTATACACCTCAATCAGGTCTCCCTATAGACTCCACTGTTCCAAAGAAAACAGACCCAGCATCTCCAATCTTTACTCATAGCCAAAATTCTCCACTCCAGGCAACATTCTTGGAAATCTGCTCTGCACCCTTTCCAGTACAATCACATCTTTCCTGTAATGTGGTGACCAGAACTGCGCACAGTACTCCAACTGCGGCCTAACCAGTGTTTTATACAGTTAAAGCATAACCTCCTTGCTCTTGTGTTCCATATGCCTTCTTAACCACCTTATCTATCTGACCTGCAATGGCCACCACACATTTTTTAAAAAAAAATCCATGCACAGGCATCTTCCACCCTTCAGTATGTAGTTCGGGATCCGGAATATTAGGTCCTTCATTGAAACACCTGTGAACTCATCCCTTTTCGGCGTGGAAGCAGGTCATCCTCGTTTCGAGGGACTGCCTATGATGATGCTTCCTTCAGGGATCTGTGGACCTGCACTACCAAGGTCCTTTTGTTCCTCTACACTTTTCAGTGTCGCACCATTTAACGTGTATTCCCTTGCCTTGTTGGACCTCCCCAAATGCATTACCTTACATTTATCCAGTTTGAATTCCGTTTGCCACTGTTCTGCTGACCTGACCAGTACATTGATATCTTCCTGTAGTCCGCAGCTTTCTCCTTCATTATCAACCACACAGCCTATTTTAGTGTCATCTGCAAATGTTTTAATCATACCCCCAACATTCAAGTCCAAGTCATGGAAATATATACCACAAAAAGCAAGGGACCCAGCACTGAGCCCTGTGGAACCCCACTAGATACAGCCTACAGCCTTCCAGTCACAAAAACACCTATCAAGCATTACCCTTTGCTTTTTGCCTCTGAGCCAATTTAGGATCTAACTTTGCCCTGGATCCCATGGGCTTTTACTTTCGTGATCAGTCTGTCATGTGGGACCATTTCAAAAGCTTTTCTAAAATCCATATACACTGCATCCATATACATTGCCCTCATCGACCCTCCTGGTTACCTCTCCAAAATTAACTCAAGTTTGTCAGACACGACCTTCTCTTAACAAATCCATGCTGACTATAGTTGATTAATCCAATCATTTTCCCACCACTGAGATTAGGCTGACTGGCTTTTAACTACTCAGCCTGTCCCTTTCTCCCTTTTTAATTAAAGGTACAATATTAGCAGTTCTCCAGTCCTCTGGCACCACACCTGAAGCCAGAGATGATGAAAATGGGGATTTATCCACTTTTAAAGCTGCTAAGCCCCTTAATACTTCCCCTCTCACTATTTATCACGTCTAATATTTCGCACCTCCTCCTCCCTCAATACAAAGTTTGCATCGCCTCTCTTGAAAACAGATGCAAAGTATTCATTGAGAATCATTCCCACATCTTCTGCCTCCACACACAGGTATCGTTTATGGTCTAATAGGCTCCACCTTTTCTCTATCTTCTTGCTCTTAATGTATTTATAAAACATCTTTGGGTTTTTCCTGATTTTACTTGCCAACATTCTTTCATGCTCTCTCTTTGCTTTCCTGATATCTTTTTTTAATTGCACCCCTGCACTTCTTGTACTCCTCTAGATTTTCTGCAGTATTGAGTTCTCGGTCTCTGTCATAAGCTTTCCTCTTTCTTTATCCTACCCTGTATGTCCCTCGACATCTAGCGGGCTCTAGATTTGTTAGCCCCACCTTTTTTTTTAAAGGGAACATACTTGCTCTGTACCCTCAGGATCTCATCCTTGAATGTCCCCCACTGCTCTGACACTGATTTACCATCAAGTAGTCGTTTCTCGTCCACTTTGGCCAAATTCCATCTCCGCTCAGCAAAATTGGCTTTACCCCCAATTGAGAACTTTTATTCGTGGTCCACCTTTGTTCTTTTCTATAACTACCCTAAATCATACTGAATTATGATCACTAGCACCAAAATGCTTTCCCACTAATGCCCCTTCCGCCTGCCCCTCTTCATTCCCCAAAACCGCCCCTCCCTTGTTGGGCTTGTTACATACTGGCTGAAGAAGTTCTCCTGAATGCATTTTAGGAATGTGTTGGTTGTTTTGAAATTTTAAGAAAATTGTTTGTAGTAACATAACATAACATATATATAATATAAGAAATAGGAGTAGGCCATATGGCCCCTCGAACCTGTTCTGCCATTCAGTAAGATCATGGCTGATTTGATCATGGACTCGGCTCCACTTCCCCGCCTGCTCCCCATAACACCTTATCCCTTTATCATTTAAGAAACTGTCTATTTCTGTCTTAAATTTATTCAGTGTCAAGCTTCCACAGCTGAGGCAGCGAATTCCACAGATTTACAACCCTCAGAAGAAATTTCTCCTCATGTTTTAAATGGCCGGCCCATTATTCTAAGATCGTGCCCTCTAGTTCTAGTTTTCCCCATCAGTGGAAACATCCTCTCTGCATCCACCTTGTCAAGCCCCCTTGTAATCTTCTACATTTCGGTAAGATCACCTCTCATTCTTCTGAATTCCAATGAGTAGAAGCCCAACCTACTCAACCTTTCCTCATAAGTCAACCTCCTCATCTCTGGAATCAAGCAAGTGAACTTTCTCTGAACTGCCTCCAAAGCAAGTGTATCCTTTCGTAAATATGGAAACCAAAACTGCACGCAGTATTCCAGGTGTGGTCAATACCTTTTATATAGCTGTAGCAAGACTTCCCTGCTTTTATACTCCATCCCCTTTGCAATAAAGGCCAAGATTCCATTGGCCTTCCTGATCACTTGCTGTACCTGCATACTATCCTTTTGTGTTTCTTGCACAAGTACCCCCAGGTCCTGTGGCACTTTGCTATCTTTCTCCATTTAAATAATAACTTGCTCTTTGATTTTTTTTTTGCCAAGTGCATGACCTCACACTTTCCAACATTATACTCCATCTGCCAAATTTTTGTCCACTCACTTAGCCTGTCTATATCCTTTTGCAGATTTTTTGTGTCCTCCTCACACATTGCTTTTCCTCCCATCTTTGTATCGTTAACAAACTTGGCTACATTACACTCAGTCCCTTCTTCCAAGTTGTTAATATAGATTGTAAATAGTTGGGACCCAGCACTGATCCCTGTGGCACCCCACTAGTTACTGGTTGCCAACCAGAGAATTATCCCGACTCTCTGTTTTCTGTTAGTTAGCAAATTTTCTATCCATGCTAATATATTACCCTCAACCCCGTGAACTTTTATCTTTTATGTGGCACCTTGTCAAATGCCTTCTGGAAGTCCAAATACACCACATCCACTGGTTCCCCTTTATCCACCCTATTCGTTACATCTACAAAGAACTCTAGCACATTTGTCAAACATGACTTCCCCTTCATAAATCCATGCTGACTCTGCCTGACCGAATTTTGCTTCTCCAAATGTCCTGCTACTGCTTCTTTAATAATGCACTCCAACATTTTTCCAACCACAGATGTTAGGCTAAGTAGTTTATAGTTTCCTGCTTTTTGTCTGCCTCCTTTTTTAAATAGGGGCATTACATTTGCAGTTTTTCAGTCTGCTGTGACCTCCCCAGAATCCAGGGAATTTTGGTAAATTACAACCAATGCATCCACAATCCCTGCCGCTACTTCTCCTAAGATCCTAGAATGCAAATCATCAGGTCCAGGGGATTTATCTGCCTTTCGTCCCATTATCTTACTGAGTACCACCTCCTTAGTGATTGTGTTAAGTTCCTCCTCTCCTATAGCCCCTTGACTATCCACTGTCGGAATATTGTTTGTGTCCTCTACCGTAAAGACTGATACAAAATATTTGTTCAGAGTTTCTGCCATCTCCATGTTCCCCATTACTAATTCCCCGATATCATCCTCTAAGGGACCAACATTTACTTTAGCCACTTTTTTTTTTCCTTTTTTATATACCTATAGAAACTCTTGCTATCTGTTTTTATATTTTGTGCTAGTTTACTTTCATAGTCAATCTTCCTTAATCATTTTTTTAGTCGTTCTTTGCTGGCTTTTAAAAGCTTCCCAGTCTTCTGTTCTCCCACTAGTTTTGGCCATTTTGTATGCCCTTGTTTTTAATTGGATACCATCTTTTATTTCTTTAGTTAGCCACAGATGGCTATCTTTTCTCTTACACCCTTTCCTCCTCACTGGAATACATTTTTCTTGTTGTGAAATATCTCCTTAAATGTGCACCACTGTTCATCAACCGTCCTACACTTCAATCTCTTTTCCCAGGCCACTTACCCAACTTTGCCCTTATACCTTTATAGTATCCTCTATTTAAGCTTAGTATGCTGGTTAGAGATCCAATTTTCTCACCCTCCATCTGAATTTCAAATTCAATCATACTATGATCGCTCATTCCGAGGGGACCCTTTACTAGGCGATTGTTCATTAATCCTGTCTCATTACACAGGGCCAGATCTAAGATCGCCTGCCCCTGGTTGGTTCTGTGAAGTACTGTTCAAGGAACCTGTCCCATACCCACTCTGAGCTCCTCTAGGCTACCCTGCCAATTTGATTTGTCCAATCAATATGGAGGTTAAAATCACCCATGATTATTGCTGTTCCCTTTTTACAAGCCCCCACTATTTCCTCGTTTATGCTCCGACCAACAGAGTTGCTACTGTTAGGGGGGCTATAGACTACGCCCACCAGTGACTTTGTGTTTCAATACCTTTATCATTTGAGCCAATATCGTTTCTTAGTATTGCAGTGATTCTATCCTTTATCAATAGAGCTACCCCACCTCCTAATGATCAGTGAATTTACTCAACGACTGAGCCTCCACAACCCTCTGGAATAGAACATTCCAAAGACTATAATGAATATAAATATACTGTTTGAATACCTATTTAATAATGTAACAAATTAGTTTGTTGGGTTACATAAAAACATAGAAAATAGGTGCAGCAGTAGGCCATTCGGCCCTTCGAGCCTGCAACACCATTCAATAAGATCATCGCTGATTATTCCCTCAGTAACCCTTTCCTGCTTTCTCCATACCCTTTGATCCCCTTAGCCATAAGGGCCATATCTCACTCCCTCTGGAATATATCCAATGAACTGGCATCAACAACTCTCTGCGGCAGGGAATTCCACAGGTTAACAACTCTGAGTGAAGAAGTTTCTCCTCATCTCACTCCTAAATGGCCTACCCCTTATCCTAAGATTGTGTCCCCTGGTTCTGGACTTTCTCAACATTGGGAACATTCTATCCGCATATAACCTGTCCCGTCCCGTCAGAATCTCAAGTTTCTATGAGATCCCCTCTCATCCTTCTAAACTGCAATGTATAAATGCCCAGTTGATCCAGTCTCTCCTCATATGCCAGACCAGGTGAACCTTTGCTGCACTCTCTCAATAGCAAGAATGTCCTTCCTCAGATTAGGAGACCAAAACTGAACACAATATTCCAGGTGAGGCCTCACTAAGGCCCTGTACAACTGCAGTAGGACCTCCCTGCTCCCATACTCAAATCCCCTAGCTATGAAGGCCAACATACCATTTGCCACCTTCACTGTCTGCTGTACCTGTATGCCAACTTTCAATGACTGATGAACCATGACACCCAGGTCTTGTTGCACCTTCCCTTTTCCTAATCTGCCATTCAGATAATATTCTGTCTTTGCATTTTTGCCCCCAAAGTGGACAACCTCACATTTATCCACATTATACTGCATCTGCCATGCATTTGCCAAGTCACCCTGCAGCCTCTTAGCGTCCCCCTCGCAGCTCACACCGCCACTCAGTTTAGTGTCATCTGCAAACTTGGAGATATTACACTCAATTCCTTCAGCTAAATCATTGATGTATATTGTAAAGAGCTGGGGTCCCAGCACTGAGCCCTGCGGCACTCCACTAGTCACTGCCTGCCATTCTGAAAATAACCCGTTTATCCCGACTCTCTGCTTCCTTTCTGCCAACCAGTTCTCTATCCACGTCTGTATATTACCCCCAATACCATGTGCTTTGATTTTGCACACCAATTTCTTGTGGAACCTTGTCAAAAGCCTTTTGAAAGTCCAAATACACCACATCCACTGGTCTCCCTTGTCCACTCTACTAGTTACATCCTCTCAAAATTCCAGAAGATTTGTCGAGCATGATTTCCCCTTCGTAAATCCATGCTGACTTGGACCGATCCTGTCACTGCTTTCCAAATGCGCTGCTATTTCATCGTTAATAATTGATTTCAACATTTTCCCCACTACTGATGTCAGGCTAACCGGTCTATAATTACCTGCTTTCTCTCTCCCTCCCTTTTTTAAAAAAAAGTGGTGTTACATTAGCTACCCTCCAGTCCATAGGAACTGACCCAGAGTTGATAGACTGTTGGAAAATGATCACCAATGCATTCACTATTTCTCGGGCCACTTTCTTAAGTACTCTGAGATGCAGACCATCAGGCCCCAGGGATTTATCGACCTTGAATCCCATCAATTTCCCTAACACAATTTCCTGCCTGATAAGGATATCTTTCAGTTCCTACTTCTCACTAGATCCTCGGTCGCCTAGTAGTTCCGTAGGTTATTTGTGTCTTCCTTTGTGAAGACAGAACCAAAGTATTTGTTCAATTGGTCTGCCATTTCTTTGTTCCCCATTATAAATTCCCCTGAATCTGACTGCAAGGGACCTACGTTTGTTTTCACTAATCTTTTTCTCTTCACATATCTATAGAAGCTTTTGCAGTCAGTTTTTATGTTCCCGGCAAGCTTCTTCTCGTACTCTATTTTCCCCCTCTTAATTAAATCCTTTGTCCTCCTCTGCTGAATTCTAAATTTCTGCCAGTCCTCTGGTTTTCTGCTTTTTCTGGCCAATTTATATGTCTCTTCCTTGGATTTAACACTATCCTTAATTTTCTTTCTTAGTCACGGTTGAGCCACCTTCCCCGTTTTATTTTTACTCCAGACAGGGATGTACAATTGCTGAAATTCATCCATGTGATCTTTAAATGTTTGCCATTGCCTATCCACCATCAACCCTTTAAGTATCATTTGCCAATGTATTCGAGCCAATTCATGCCTCAAACCATTGAAGTTACCTTTCCTTAAGTTCCGGACCTTAGTTTATGAATTAACTGTGTCACTCTCTATCTTAATAAAAGATTCCACCATGTTATGGTCACTCTTCCCCAAGGGGCCTCACACAACAAGATTATTAATTAGTCCCTTCTCATTACACATCACCTAGTCTAGGATGGCAAGCTCCCTAGTTGGTTCATCGACATAGTAGTTTAGAAAACCATCCCTAATACATTCCAGGAAACCCTCCTCCACCGCATTGCTACCAGCTTGGTTAGCCCAATCGATATGTATATTAAAGTCACCCATGATAACTGCTGTACCTTTATTGCATGCATCCCGAATTTCTTGTTTGATGCTGTCCCCAACCTCACTAGTACTGTTTGGTGGTATGCACACAACTACCACTATCATTTTCTGCCCTTTGGTATTCCGTAGCTCCACCCATACCGATTCCACATCATCCAAGCTAATGTCCTTTCTTACTATTGCATTAATTTCCTCTTTAACCAGCAATGCCATCCCTCCTCCTTTTCCTTTCTCTCTATCCTTCCTAAATATTGAATACCCTGGATGTTGAGTTCCCAGCCTTGGTCACCCTGGAGCCATGTCTCTGTGATGCCAATTACATCATACCCGTTAACTGGTATCTGCGCAGTTAATTCGTCCACCTTATGCCGAATACTCCTCGCATTGAGAAACAGAGCCTTCAGGCTTGTCTTTCTAACACACTTTGCCCCTTCAGAATTTTGCTGTAATGTGGCCCTTTTTGCTTTTTTCCTTCGGTTTTTCTGCCCTCCACTTTTTACTTGTCTTCTTTCTATCTTTTACTTCTGCCCCCATTCTATTTCCCTCTGTCTCCCTACATAGGTTCCCATCCCCCTGCCATATTAGTTTAACTCCTCCCCAACAGCACTAGCAAACACTCCCCCTAGAACATTGGTTCCGGTCCTGCCCAGGTGCAGACGGTCCGGTTTGTACTGGTCCCACTTCCCCCAGAACCGGTTCCAATGTCCCAGCAATTTGAATCCCTCCCATCTGCACCACTCCTCAAGCCACATATTCATCTGAGCTATCCTGTGATTCCTACTCTGACTACCACGTGGCACTGGTAGCAATCCTGAGATTACTACTTTTGAGGAACTACTTTTTAAATTTAGCTCCTAGCTCCCTCGATTCATCTTGTCGGATCTCATCCCGTTTTTTACCTATATCGTTGGTACCTATATGCACCACGACAACTGGCTGTTCACCCTCACTTTTCAAAATGCCCTGCACCCGCTCCGAGACATCCTTGACCTTTGCACCAGGGAGGCAACATACCATCCTGGAGTCTCAGTTGCAGATGCAGAAACGTCTATTCCCCTTACAAGTGAATCCCCTATCACTATAGCGCTCCCACTCTTTTTTTTTTTTTCCTGCCCTCCTGTGCAGCAGAGCCACCCACTGTGCCATGAACATGGCTGCTGCTGCCCTCCCCAGATGAGTCATCCCCCCCCCCCCCCCAACAGTACCCAAAGCAGTGTATCTGTTTTGCAGGGGGATGACCGCAGGGAGCCCTGCACTACCTTCCTTGCACTGCTCTTCCTGTTTGTCATTCCCTATCTGGCTGTGTACCCTTTACTTGCGGTAAGACCAACTCACTAAACGTGCTATTGACATCATTCTCAGCATCGTGGATGTTCCAGAGTTCATCCACCCGCAGCTCCAGTGCCGCAATGCAGTCTGTCGAGCTTCAGGCGGATGCACTTCCTGCACACGTAGTCGTCACGGACACCGGAAGCGTCCCTGACTTCCCACATAGTACAGGAGAAGCATAACATGTGTCCGAGCTCTTCTGCCATGAATTAACCCTTCGATAAACTTAATTTGGCAACAACAATGCTAAATGTTACTTACTGATTTTAAAAAAAAGAAAAAGAAAAACTACTTACCAGTCACTTACCCCCTTGGCTGTGACGTCACCTATCGATTTCTTTCTACTTTTTTGCCTTCTCATCCTGCTGCAGCTGCATCAGCTGGCCTCTTGTCGGCTGCTGGCTGCTCCTGCCTCCTGCTCGAACTCCCCGACTCCCAACTGCTGGTCTCTTGTAGGCCGCTGGCTGCTCGAACTTCCGCCTCCTGCTCGAATTAAACCCTTTGTCCTCCTCCTGCTGAATTCTAAATTTCTCCCAGTCCTCGGGTTTGCTGCTTTTTCTGGCCAATTTATATACCTCTTCCTTGGATTTATCACTATCCTTAATTTCCCTTGTTAGCCACGGTTGAGCCACCTTCCCTGTTTTATTTTTACTCCAGGCAGGGATGTACAATTGTTGAAGTTCACCCATGTGATCTTTAAATGTTTGCCATTACCTATCCACCGTCAACCCTTTCAGTATCATTTGCCAGTCTATTCTAGCCAGTTCACATCTCATACCATCGAAGTTACCTTTCCTTAAGTTCAGGTCCCTAGTCTCTGAATTAACTGTCACTCTCCATCTTAATAAAGAATTCTACCATATTATGGTCACTCTTCCCCAAGGGGCCTCACAACAGTATTGCTAATTAGTCCTTTCTCATTACACGTCACCCAGTCTAGGATGGCCAGCTCTCTAGTTGGTTCCTCGACATATTGGTCCAGAAAACCATCCCTAATACACTCCAGGAAATCCTCCTCCACTGTATTGCTACCAGTTTGGTTAGCCCAATCTATATGTAGATTAAAGTCGCCCATAATGACTGCTGTACCTTTATTGCATGCATCTCTAATTTCTTGTTTGATGCTGTCCCCAACCTCACTACTACTGTTTGGTGGTCTGTACACAACTCCCACTCGTGTTTTCTGCCATTTGGTATTCCGCAGCTCCACCCATACAGATTCCACATCTTCCTTACTATTGCATTAATTTCCTCTTTAACCAGCAACGCTACACCACCACCTTTTCCTTTCTGTCTATCCTTCCTGAATGTTGAATACCCCTGGATACTGAGTTCCCAGCCTTGGTCACCCTGGATCCATGTCTCCATGATGCCAATTGTATCATATTAATTGCTGCCTGTGCAGTTAATTCATCCACCTTATTCTGAATACTCCTCGCATTAAGGCACAGAGCCTTCAGACTTATCTTTTTAACATACTTTGCCCTTAGAATTTTGCTGCAATATGGCCCTTTTTGATTTTTGCCTTGGGTTTATCTGCCCTCCACTTTTACTTTTCTTCTATCTTTTGCTTCTGCCCCCATTCTACTTCCCTCTGACTCCCTGCATCGGTTCCCATCCCCTAAGTTTTAGGCTACATTCACCCATCTTCTGAAGTAAAGGAGATATGTGATAGCACATGATATATTCTAGTAAACTGAATTACAGTAGCATGGGTTTTCTCTCTCACTGCTGTTTCTCGTCTTGAATGGGTCAAGATATGCTCTGGCTCACAGGACATATGAGGTCCCTTTGCGGGAATGGCTGGTGTCTCTGAACGTGAGAAAATATTTTGCTTAAAAATCTCAAAACGTAATAGCAACATTAGATCATTCTAAATGCAAGAGCTGTTCTATGTGAAAATGTATTTTCATCACTTTCTCTTCTGAAGGCAGTTACTTGGGGGTGGGGGTACAATTCCATTGGTACCTCACCCAAGTCACTAATCTACATAGGAGAGCGCTAGGAGACTGCTCGTTGGAAGCTCTGTGAAGGTGAGCCTTACCAGTCGAGCATGATCCCGATTCTATCCTCTTGATGGCCAGACGTGCATGGAGTAGGAGTGCAGGTTGATTCTTTTCCTTTCTATTTTTGCCCCCTCTGTAACCCAGGGGCACTGAGGCTAATTTTGCATTCCAGTTGCCAAGCTGGCTGAAACAAACCAACTCAGCACAGACTTTAACATTTACTTGTATCAAAAATCATCACAATCATTGCAATGTATGTAGTGATGTCTGATTTGTAATTTCAGACCTGGGTCGGCGTCAAATGTTACTAATAAGAGCTGCCAGATGTTGCAAATATCTGCCAGTCCTGTTAGAGCTTCATTTTTGCAGCTGTCATTACTGGAAGGGGTTAACTGAGTGATGAACTATATTACCTTTCAAAGATAGTGTTTTAACTTTACAGTCTAATGAACTGCCACTATTTGACCTTCCTGTGATTGTTTTAAACTAAATGTTTAATTTGTGGTGATTACTATGGGTATTTGTAGCAACTAATTATCAGGCATTGAATTCCTGATGGGTTTTTTTCTGCAGTGTAAAGTTTTGAAGGATATTGTCATTGTTTTATGATCTTGTTATGGGTAAGGGTAGAGCACTAGCTAACAGACTAATTGTGACAGATTTGTAACTTTCGGCTACAACTATGAATGTTTATTGTATTTCTACATTGGAAAATTTCTTGTGTTGCATATATCATTTACATAATTTAAGGAACAAATCCATGGGTGTCAGCCTTGGCTCAGTGGTAACACACTCACCTCTAAGTCACGAGGTTGTTGGTTCAAGTCCCACTCCAGAGACTTTACACATAATCTCAACTGACACCTCAGGGCAGTATTTGAAGGAGTGCTGCGATCTCAGAGCTGCTGTCTTCATTAAACCGAGACCATTGCAGATGAACATAAAAGATCCCACAGCACGATTCGAGGAAGAGCAGGAAAGTTTGCCTGGTGTTAGAATGACAGAATCTTACAGCACGTAAGTGGGCCATTCGGCCCGTCATGTCTGTGCTGGGGTGAATGAAAGAGTCATCCAATTTAGTCTTAAGGTGCCAACATCTGTCCCAGCTTAGAGTATTGTGTTCAGCTCTGAGCACCACACTTTAAGAAGGCTGTCAAGACCTTGGAGAGGGTGCAGAAGAGATTTACTAGAATGGTACCAGGGATGAGGGACTTCAGTTATGTGGAGAGGCTGGAGAAGTTGGGGTGGTTCTCCTTAGAGCAGAGAAGGTTAAGTTTTGAAAGAGGTGTTCAAAATCATAAAGGGTTTTGATTGAGTAAATAAGAGTCGATAACCAGAGAATACAGATTTAAGGTGATAGGCAAAAGAATTCATCATCATAGGCAGTCCCTCAAAGCGAGGATGACTTGCTTCCACGCCAAATAGGAATGAGTTCACAGGTGTTTCAATGAAGGACCTAATAATCCAGACCCTGAACTATACCTTGGAGGGTGGAAGATGCCTGTGCTTGGATTTTTCTAACGTCTGGTGGCCGTTGCACACCAGCCACCACACGGGCTTGACACAGCTAGGTCTTGGTCCAGTGGCAAGGATACCCAAGACGACTGGAGACCAGATCTGCTGCATAGACTGAGCGCGCGCACACATCGCAATGTGGGCTGGCCCGTGCTGCCCCTGGGCCCTCGCCTCTTCTGAGCCCCAGGCTCACTCCTCTCCTGGGCCCCGGTCACTTCCTTCTACAAATTCTTGCCGCTCCTTCGCCCCTCCTGCTGTGCCTGCCCGCACTGCAGTCAGCGACTTGACTTCGCAGCCGTTGCCCTCCTGCAGTGATATACTGCCTCTGATGGCCCCGGCCTGCTGATGGTCTTGCAGGCCGGGACCGTGCCGATTTCCGGGCTGCCGCAAGCAGGACATTTTTTTTATACACAGAAGCTGTTGTGATCTGGAACACATTGCCTGAAAGGATGGAGGAAGCAGATTCAACAATAACTTTCAAAAGGGAATTGGATAAATACTTGAAGGGGAAAAAATTATTTTTATTTCTATCTAACCCAGTCATAGGGCTTTCTGTAGTGGTTCTACTGCCACCCTGGTTGAGAATAAGCAACGCAGGACAAACCAAGCTGAAACCTCTTGGTCAGTATGGCTCAATTGCTCACTATTTTAACCAACTGAGCAATTGTTGGATTGTACTCCTGGTTAAGGATGGGCCAACCAAATACATTGAAATTAGATTCTTGCAGTAATGTACAGAAGTATCAAAATCAAATGTGTGTCCAATAATGTATCCTCCTCCTGCTAACCTGTCGCACTCAGTTGATTACTCATATTTAAATTTTTATCTGATCATTTCAACAACAACTTGTATTTATATAGCACCTTTAACATAGTGAAACTTCCCAAGGCGCTTCACAGCAGTATTATGAGATTAAACAATTTGACACCGAGCCGCATAAGGAGAAATTTGGGCAGGTGACCAAAAGCTTGGTCAAAGAAGTAGGTTTTAAGAAGCATCTTGAAGGAGGAGAGAGGTGGAGAGGTTTGGGCAGGGAGTTCCAGAGCTTGGGGCCTCAGCGACAGAAGGCACAGCCACCAATGGTTGAGCGATTTATAATCAGGGATGCTTTCTGGTATGAATATGGAACTTGGGCTACCTCCAACTAACAAAAATAGTTGGTTGTTGGTGTACTGTGAAGAGCCGAGCAGCTGCCCTGTAAGGTTTCAGTGAAATTAGTAGAATCCTGATTTACAATCGCTTGTATTAATTCATTTGTCACATTGTGTTGGCATTGCTATAAAAAAAAAATTGGCAAAATCTATCCCTTTCTTTCTGTACGATTCTTTTCTCCAAGATTTCTATTTGTTATTTTTGACTGCTTTCATTTGATGATCTGGCATTGAGCCCATTTCTCAAATGTTTCCTCGGTGTCATTTATTGGGTATCCCGAAACCATCTTTGAATCTCTGAATATGTTGATAGCTGTCTGCATTGCCTTCTGAAAGCAGCAACAAGCAGCAAGTTTTGTTGGCATCTAATGCAAAGTGGGTAAAGAAAAGGCCATCTTAATAACTTTCATAACAGAATTGTGACAGCATTGCATGCTGCAGACAGAAACTTTGTCAGTTACTGTCTAATAGCTGGAGAAGTACAGATCATTTTGCCCTGCACAGTTGAATTGAGTGTTTTGCACATATACAATAACAAAATGTTGGTGTGTTACATTCAGATATTTTTCCTGGCAGAGTAGTTACTGGATAAGGGTAATGCAGTCGATGTAGTTTACTTGGATTTTCAAAGGATGTCTGACACAGTTCTTATTCGTGAGAGTAGTAGGAAAGGAAAGTTTGTGGAATAGATAACACCGTGCCTGAACATATTGAGAATTGGCTTACTAACTAAAGTCCAAACGCACTGATGACTCTCCCGGATAACTTACAATTTATCAGTGCTATTTCACAGGGATCTGCTCTGGGAGTCTTTCAGTTCACAATATTTGTGATTATGAAATGTGAGAAGAAACGGGCTCATCATCACACTATCGCTCCTTCCCATAGTCATGTGGTAATCTGGCAGGGGCAAGAGAAGAAACAGACTCATTGCCCTCACCCATGCAGTCATGTGATCTCCAGGGCGGAGCAAAAGAAAGGAAAACGCCTTGGGACAATTTGGGGGGGGGGGGGGGGGCAGGGGCGGGGGGCAAGCAGGAGAATATAGTGACTATGTGGCACATCTCCCCAATGAGCCATCTATCTTTTTATACGTCACTGTTACTATTTTCTGGCCCGCGATCGATTCTACACATCCCCTGGCTCTTCATTCCCACAGAAATACACTCCACAGGGAAATCGAGGGATATGGAGGTTGAATAGGAAAGTGGAGTTGAGGTAGATTAGCCATAACCTTATTGAATGGCTGTATGGTTTACTCCTGCTCCTAATTCACATGATCTTATGCAGTGCGTCATCTGATACTCGACCCTTCAAATAGCTTCTGTGGGCTAATCTTGCCAATCATCATGTCCCACTCGCCCTTCCCAGCACTGACCCTGTGGACTTGGACAGCGGATCAGCTATCCATGCCCCCCTCTGCATCTCCCTCCAGAATGTACGTTCACTTGAACAAAACCCTTGCCATCCATGAGCTTATTGTGGATGATTGGATCAACATCATGGACTTGACAGAAACTTGGCTAACGAGTGATGACAGCTTTGCTCTTAGCCATTTCCTGCTTGGCTATACCTGCCACCACTTGCAGACTGCTGTATTGGCGCTGTGACACTTAATAATAACTTTTATTTATATAGCGCTTTTAACATACTAAAATGTCCCAAGGTGCTTCACAACAATTTTACAACACGTTAGATATTGACCATTGAGGGAAAGAGAAAAAGCGTGAGAAGGAAGTAAAAAGAGGTAAAAGGCTCAGGTCCAAAGCGGCAGCCAAAATGCGCACGCAGATAGACACAGACGAAAAAACGGAAGAAAAAAAAATTCAAATTACATTGTAAATAATACAGTAAGGAGTATACAATAGTAAAATCAGTATAGTAAAGATTAACTATAATTAAACAAAATTAAATAATAGATATAATTATAAATTAAGTTAAAATGAGCAATTGAATCAAATTAAATCAGTTATTAGCGTTCTTTAAGATTCATTCCCTGTCCAGTGATTGGTTCTTCCATATTAACTGAATCACTGTCCTCCATCCTTGTGATGTCATAATTTTATGACTTTTTATTTCTCACTTTGTCCTCTTGATAGGCTTTGTAACAGCTCCAGGCTCCAGCCAGGAGACGCTGATGTTTAAATCTCCCTCCAGCTGCTTACAACCAAATCACACCTTGGTCTGTTCCCCCTGCTCCTCTGGCACCACCTTCTCCTTTGATCATCTTGCCCCTCTAAAATCCATGTTGTCTACCGCCCACCCAAGTACCATGCTAAGTTTTTCACGCAGATATCTTCACGGCTTTCCTCGCTCACCTCTACTGAGCGACTTCTCGCCCTCAGTGATTTCAACCTTTATCTCAACCATTATGCCCTTTTTTTCTCTTCACTGTCCTCCTATCCTCTCATACACTCCCTCAATATAAACGCCCTACTCATATTCACGGCCACCCCGTGACTTTGCCATCTTACGTTGACTCTCTACTCCCATTGTGTCCATCACAGTTGCGTATTTCCACCTCTGTAACATCATCTGACTCTGCCCCTGATTCAGCTCATCTTCTGCTGAAACCGTCAACCATGCCTTTGTTACCACAAGACTTGACTATTCTACCCCACCCCCAGGCTGGCCTTCCATGTTTTACCCTCTGTAAACTTGTCATCCAAATCTCTGCTGCTCGTGTCCTAACTCTCTCCAATTACCGTTCACCCATCACCCCCATGCTCGCTAACCTACATTGGCTCCCAGTTAAGCAATGTCTCGATTTCAAAATTCTCGCCCTTGTTTTCAAATCCCTCCTTGGCCTCGCCCCTCTCTATCTCCATAATCTCCTCCGGGCCCATAACCCTCAAGAATTCTGCGCTCCTCTAATTCTGGCCTCTTGAGCATCCCCGATTTTAATTGCTGCACCATTGGTGTGTTCAGCTGCCAAGGCTCTAAACTCTGGAATTCCCTCCTTAAACCTCTCTGCTTCTCTATCTCTTTTTCCTCCTTTTAAGATTACGGAGACCTGGTTGCAAAGTGACCAAAGTTGGGAACTAAGTATTCCAGGATATTTAACTCTTCGAAGAGGTAGGGAAAAGAAGATGGGGAAATCCTGATAAAGGATGGGATAAAGACAGTAGAGAGAAACTATCTTGGCTCAGAAAATCAAGAAGTCAAATCAGTTTGGGTGAAACTAAAACAGCAAGGGACAGAAAACATTGGTGGGATTTGTTTTTGGGCTCACAAGCAGTAGTTGTAATGTAAGGCAGAGTATCAATCAGGAAATTAGAAACACATGCAACAAGGGTAATATAGTAATCATGGGGGACATTAAACTACATACAGACTCGGCAAACCAATTTTGCAATAATACTGTGGTGGACAAGTTCATGCAATGTACACAAGCTAGATTTCTGGATCCATTTGTTGAACCAAATAGGGAACAGGCTATTTTAGATCTAGTATTGTGCAAAGAGAGAGGGTTAATTAATAACCTTGTAGTAAAGGGGCCTTTAGAGAAGAGTGACCATAATATGACACAATTTTATGAGTTTGAAAGTGATTTTGTTAAGTCTGAACTAGGGTCTTAAATCTAAACAAAGCAAAGTATGTAGGTATGAGGGGAAAGTTTGCTACGGTAGATTAGGGAAACTACATTAAAAGGTATGATGGTAGACGAGCATGGCTAGCATTTAAAGAACCTATTATAATAATAATAGTCAGATTTTGCCTGGCCGGAGACATGGGAGCATGTCAGTGATAGTTGCACCGTCCAGTGGGCGAATTTTAAAAGTTTGATTGACTATGTCTGCTCTAATGAAGAGGTGGCAGTGAATGCAGTGGGGTCAATGGGTACGGGCACAGGTGGGGCGGGGGTTCTCTGGGTGTTGCTGTGGAGCCGAGAGGCGTGAGTGCCGGGTGAGGGAGAGGGTGGGTGGGTGGGAGAGGGTGTGAGGGAGGGGGTTGGAGGGTGGGAGATTCTATAGCATTGATTCTATAGACAAAGATAACAGTCTAAACAAGTACTGTTGCAAAAAAGATGACAATTTGACTGCAAAATGTTGTGTGGGTCTCTGCTAGTTAATACATAATTTACAACAAATATACATTTCTTTGAGGCACAAAAACCCCACAGGAAAAGTGGTCCAACAGTGGCTAACAAGAGCATTTAAAGATTGTATTAGATCAAAGGAAGAGGCTTATAATGTTGCAAAAAAAGAAGTGAGCTTGAGGATTGGGAGGATTTTGGAATTCATCAAAGGAGGACCAAAAAATTGCTAAGGAGAGAGAAAGAAGAATGTGAGTAAATGGGCTCATTAGAGGAGGAGATAGGAGAAATTATAATGGGCAATAAGGACATGGCAGAGACATTAAAGAAATACTTTGTATCTGTCTTCACAGCATAAGACACAAAAAAACATTCAGTAAATAATAGGGAACCAAGGGTCTATAAAGAGTGAGGAAATTAAAGAAATCAGTGTAAGTAAAGACATAGTACTGGAGAAATTATTGGGACTAAGTGGCGACAAATCTCCTGGACCTGATGATCTGCATCCTAGGGTTTTAAAAGAGGTAGCTGCAGAGATAGTGGATGCACTGGTATTAATCTTCCAGAATTCCTTAGATTCAAGAACAGACCCAAAGGATTTGAAGGTAGAAAACATAACCCTGTTATTTAAGAAAGGAGGAAAAGATAAAACGGGGAACTATAGACCAGTTAGCCTGACATCAGTAGTAGTCAAAATGCTAGAATCTGTTATTATGGACATGATAATAGGGCACTTTGGAAATCGTAATCATAATATGATTTGGCAGAGTCAACATGGTTTTATGAAAGGGAAATATTGTTTGACAAATCTGTTATTTGAAGATGTAACTAGTAGGGATGGATAAGACGGAACCAGTGGAAGCAGTGTATTTGAATTTTCAAAAAGCATTCGATACGGTGCCACACGAGGTTATAACACAAAATTATTACTCATGGGATTGGGGTAATATATTGGCATGGATTGGTTAATGGACAGAAAACAGAGTAGGAATAAAGAGACTTTTTCGGGTTGGCAGGCTGTAGCTAGCGGGGTACCACAAGGATCAGTGCTTGGGTCTCAGCTATTAACAATCTATATTAATGACTTAGATGAAGGGACTGAGTGTAACGTATCCAAGTTTGCTGATGATACAAAGTTAGATGGGAAACTAAGCTGTGTGGAGGATCCAAAGAGGCTGCAGAGAAATATAGACAGGTTGACTGAGTGGGCGAGAACATGGCAAATGGAATACCATGTAGGGAAGTGTGACGTTATCCACTTTGGTAGGAAAGACATAAAAGCAGAATATTTTTTGAATGGTGACAGACTGGGAAATGTTTAGAGGGACATGGGTGTCATTGTACATGAATCACAAAGTTAATGCAGGTACAGCAAGCAATTAGGAAAGCAAATGGTATGTTAGCTTTTGTTGCAAAGGGATTACAGTATAAGACTAAAGACGTCTTACTCCACTTATGCAGGGCCACACTTGGAGTACTGTGTCAGGTCTGGTCTCCTTACCTATTCTTGTCTTAGAGGGAGTACAACGAAGGGTCACTAGATTCTTGAGATGAAGGGATTGCCCTATGAGGAGAGATTGAGTAGACTCAGCCTATATTCCCTAGAGTTTACAAGAATGAGAGGTGATCTAATTGAAATATATAGAATTCTTTGGGGGCTGGGAAAATGTTTCCTCGGGTTGGGGAATCTAGAAAACGAGGTCACAGTCTCAGAATAAGAGATCGGCCATTTAGGACTGATAGGAGGAGGAATTTCTTCACTCAAACGGTTGTGAATCTTTGGAGCTCTTTACCCCAGAGAGCTGTGGATGCTCAGTCGTTGAGTTCATTAAGACAGAGGTCGATAAATTTTGGGGAATTACGCGATATGGGGATATTGCGGGAAGATGGAGTTGAGGTAGAAAATCAGCTATGATCTTGTTGAATGGCAGAGCATGCTCAAAGGGCCAAAGGGCCTACTCCAGCTCATACTTAAGTTCTTCAGATTCTACCTCTTTGACCAAGCTTTTGGTCATCTGCCCTAATGTCTCCTTATGTGGCTCGATGTCAAATTTGTTTTCCAATGCTGCTGTGAAGTTCCTTGGGAGGTTTTACTATGTTAAAGGTGATGTATAAATACAAGTTTCTGTTAGAGCTTCGGTTTAATGTCTCAGTACAGTAGTAAGTATGGTATAAGCACTAGTTGGTAAACCATTCTAATGAGTGTTGAGTGCTGAGAGTTATTTCTTGTTTACTTACAGGATAAATTCCATACTCAGCATCTTACTAAGCGCTCTGATATCAGTTTGCACTGCTATTAAATAAGTAAGCAGGAGCGAATGAGCTGCATCGATGTGAGGCAGTGGGCAAATACCACTTTGCAGATAACCATGACGGGTGGTCTCCATTCTGTGGAGTGGATATACTGCAGTGGAATTCTCTCCTTGTCAGTAGCATATGTTCACAACCCTTGGCCCTGATGGAAACCAATGTTTGGAGGGCTTCATGATTGAGGTTTAGAAAACTTAAGGGTACACACTGGAATCACCGTAACTTTTTATTTCTCTTTACAGATGCTGAGTGACTGTTTATTTGCGGAATTTTCTATTTCTATTTCAGATTTTCAGCATTTGCAATTTCTCCTTTAAGTTTTAAAGCATGTCCAATGCTATATTGTAAATTATGAACTGTAAAGGTGATCATTTGCAAAGAAATGCAGGAGGTAAATGGTTAAAGAACAATGTTGAGCTGTAAAATATTTTATCGTTGGATCTGTACAGTCAAACTCCAGACATCTGGTAGTGTGATACCGTAGCCCTGTAGAGTATTTGCAAATGAGGTTCTCATTACTTTTGTCAGATGCTTGCTAAGTAAAAAAACAGATTTGACATGTTTTCCTCCTCCTTACCACTTTGTTTGCCATCCTTTTAAATTTAGGCTTTGCATCCATCTCTTGGTTGAAGTTATGAATGTTAAGTTCTCCGACAGATTTGTGGAATATTAAAAAGGGACTTTGACAAAAATGCATTTTTTTAATTGTATTAGAGTTTTGATTTGGATTCTTTAGGGATAGAAACAGGATGTGAGTGGTTGAAACTTGCCCACAAACCGTATTGCTCAAAGAAAATGTTGGACAGAAAAGGGTACACTGCAGATTGTAGGGATGCAAGGTCTGCTTATGGAAGTAGCTGATGGCACTCACCCAAGAGAATAGCATAAAAACCCAAAAAACCTGATGGGACTCACCAACTTATTATTCCCTTACTTCCAGCAACGACAGTTCAGACTGTGAGCAGGTGGTACTCTAACTTTTTAAAATATTGTTCAGTGTTATAAATGTAACTGTATTTGATAGTAATTGTCTCAAACTTTGTTTACTTGCTGCTTCATTTTTTCTTTTAATACTTCCATTGGGCGAAAAAAAAAATCATTCTTTGACCGTCATTTTGTTTTTTCCTTGATAAACTCAATGAAACCCTTGAATTAGAGTTCCGCCCCAGACCAGATAATCATTTTTAGAGGCCACTAAATTTAATTAAATGTTTTTTCTCTCCAGAATTCCCCAGGTGTTGTTGCTGTAATTATTATTGAATACAAGAAATCGCTGCTTCCGCACCTGCCCATTCATTTACACTCTGCATCGAATTGCCTGATGTTTGCACTTATGCCAAGATCAAAAATCTATAAATCCTTTTACTCCCAGGTAAGTACATGGCCTTGAAGGCTAAAATGGTGGCTGATTTCCAATAATCAAATCTGTTTCCCTGTAATGTCTACTTGTAACATGGGCAGAAATTGATACGATTTCCAAATGCAAGTGTTCGTCCCAAGAACTAATTTAAAAAAAATCAAGACCTAATAGCATGATGATTATTGCTATAACCAATATTGACTTGAAACAGTTGGTATCTGGTAAAATCAATAAACTTCTCATAGTGCTTAAGTGCCATCAGTAGAGTAATTTATCTTTCCTTTTCTCCCTCCCCGTCTTCTCTTCCCCACATAACCTGCACCTTCCTCAGAAAGAAGCCCATCCAAATAATGTTACTAAGTGCATATATTTCAAGCGGTAAAGGTCTGAAAACTGTGGTGTTGGGTTGCCCAACTATCCTGATGAATTATTTAGGTGCCTGCCAATCATCTTGCTGGGGACTATTACTGTCACTATGACATTCAAATTTTTGCCTTTCATCTGTCCTGACTCCTGAAGCTACAGGGAGTTTTTAATGCTCCCTTTCAAAGAAAACACTTTTTACCTCTGTTCACAATAGCGGCAGTTACGCAGAAGTGACTTAGTTGACTGCTGAATGGGAAATGCTTCATAAAAATATGCAACTGGTTCATGGTTCATAGCCCCATTAATCATCCTGCAATATAGGCTGTCTTGGCCACAAACTGCTGGGAACAGGATAAGCAAGAGTCTGCCCTGGTTGACGTATTGTTCTGTCGCTACACCTGATGCAGCATTTATTCAAATGCAGTCTACGCTGCATTTACACTCTCAGCGGACTTTTCAAAATTACAATTGCACACTTCCGCTAATCCTTTTTTGATTTCATAAGTTTTTAAAGATTCATTGTTCAGCCCACATTGACGTGCTTGAGTTGCTGCAATTGCAACTCCAGTGCATTTTCCAAAATTTATTTTATGTCCAGATACACTCAAAGTATCTGGAAAGTCTCATCATTTGCTAACATTCAATGGTTATGGGATTTAAGTTTCGTGTTTGACAATTCTATTAGGTACTGGATTATTAGCAAGGAATACAAATGTTGCTTTGTAAAGCATTAGTAAAACTCCATTTGGAGTGCTACACTATACACAAGTTACAATACGGAATTGGGCTATTTAACCTCCACACAAGCAAGTGTTTCTCATCACATTTACCCGTCAAACTCTTTTCCTTCCCCCACCTATCCAGTCTAATCTTCAATGTTAACCTAGTTTCTGCCATAACCACTCTTTTCTACATAGATTTGTTAAAAAACGATAATTGTTTTGGAGGAACAAGCGTTGAATGAATTCAACACTAAATCAAGAGTAGTGAATTTAGTTGTCGGATTTTTCTCACTGCATCATTGGAATATCCACTAACATTTTTTGTTGCGTAGATTTTGTACTGCTCGCGGTCTCGCGTGAAATAAAGTATTGCCATTTCAATGAAGGTTCCAGATTTTCTCTCCAACCATTTGCTATGAGTGCTATTGTGATGAATGTGTAAAGTTAGCCAGGTGCAATGATAAATAGAGGCTGGAGAGATGGTGCTCTCAAAAATATCAGTTACTGCAATGCATAATGCTAACAATTTTTAAGATCTTAGTACTCGGCTACACGTAAACTTAAATAAACTAAGACAAATTCTTTATCTTCACTGATGGATGATAGAATTATTGTAGATGGTGTATGTCCTTCTGTACATATTTGACACTCTATTTTGATCGATGCACATTATTACCTAAGAACATACGGCCCCTCGAGCCTGCTCCGCCATTTAATACGATCATGGCTGATCCGATCATGGACTCAGGTCCACTTCCCTGCCCGCTCCCCTTCAATCCAGCTGAAGTTTCCTTCAGTTGGAGGGTGGGTAAACAGTTTTTCAAAACGAAGCACAAGGTCCGCTTTCCTGACGAACTTCGGATGTCAAGCTATTGTGGACTCAGCTGCAAGAGAATTGGCAGAAATTGTGTAGATTCAAGGGTCAGGTGGTGTTGATGTCCCCATTAAAATCTAAGGGTTCTTCTTTATTATGGCACCAGATAATTCTCCTTGGCCTTTTCTTTTATTAGAATTATTCTTTGGAACAGAATGGTTCAAGAGACAAAACAAAACTGGGTGTTTTTTGCGAAAAGGCTATTTTTTCCTCAATATAGGTTTAAAGGTGATCTTGATTTTACATTTGTAGGTGATGTCTCCATGGCAACAGGTGGGAGAATCTGGGATTGCACTAAAAATGTGTCTGGATAATCAGTTATCGGAGGAACAGAGAAAGCTGTAAGTAATTTGTTTAGCCATTCAAGGGTATTGGCAATTTTAAACAGAAATTAAGTGTACTGATACAATTTTCTTACATTGACATTTTTTTCTCCTATACATTTTGACTTTTGCCTTTCATACAGCAGGTTGAGGTCCTCTAAACTGTTCAAAATATTTGCTCTAATTTATCTTTTTGATTGGCTGACTGGAAGCAAATGTTAGATAAATTAATATTAGTGAGTTTAAGAAGCAGACTTCATGAATGTCCTAATTATTAAGTCCTTATTCATGTGCAGATGAATCCAGCTACCCCATTGTGCAAAATTCTAAAGTACCATATTTTTTGATATGTATATTGTTTAGTGCCCTGTTTAATAGAGAAACATTATAAAAGCACTCTCAGGGTGGCTTGCAAGCAGAGATGGTTGGGTTGTGGTTTGTGGTGGATGCATGCCTGTCAAATTGTGAAGATCCTACAAGGTAGGTTATCCATTTTTTCATCTATGTTAAGCATCCTCCACATAGTTTAGTATACCATAGTAGTATAATTTAGGAGGCTCCTGTGGAGAAGCCAAGACACCGAAATAATTGTAAATCTAGATTGTACTTATTGAGCGCATTAGGATTGTTACATGTAGAAATCTTAGATAGTATCAATAGCAGCTTGATTGAGAGTTGTCACAGGAAGGAGCTACTGAACAATGTTTTATCTGCTCTGTACCGCTATCCTGTAAGATAGGCCTCCGAAATCCAGAACATATGTAACCACACATTTTGCCATTTACTACGTCAGTGGTTTGCTTTGGGTCTTTGCACCACAGGAAATGAGTAACTGTTGACACCTCTGAAAACTGCTCTGCACAACTTGGGGTCTGGGGGCGTTGAAATAGCGACATTCTAGTTATGACTTGTTTGGCAGTGGATAAAACAATGGAATTTTCTTGAATTAAATGAAACCCAGAAGTGAGCTTAGGTGTAAACTACGTGCGAGTCCCTAGGACTGCCAGATTATATACAAGTTGATCTGCAGCAAGTGTTTCACTAACTCTACATGCTGAAACGAATGAGTATAACTCTGCAGTTTTCTATGTAAGAAACACTGGTCCCGATTTTAACTCTTACTGCCTGCCTGTTGTTAACCCCTTCTGAGCAGTGACAGGGTCCTTAAATATACAGATCAGGACCTGACGTAGTTTGAGGCTTAAGCATGAGAACAGTGACGACTTCCCCGTCAGGCCAAACCTGTTGGGAGGGGTTCATGGGCCAGAGGAGATACAGCCAGTTAAGTCCTTTCTTAATAATATAAATAAGTAAATGTTGGCGTCCTTGTTGGCCAGAGTGAATGCTCCTCTGGGCCCCACAAGGAAGGCTCGAGACTCCCTTGCCATGGGCACCCACATATCTTCCTCTGTTTGCATTCAGAGCAACACCGCCACTGGGGACCGATTCCGTGGGTCCCCAACTGTCGCCTCCTGCTGCCGAATTCCCGCTCCTACCTGCTGACCAGGTAGTGGATGTGGCAGGTTTTGGGTAGATCACCGTGAATGTTTATGGAAATGAGGCCCGCTGTTAAAATCCGCCGGGCCTCCGCGTCCCCGGACTCCGCAGGTTCATGAATTTTTTAGTTTGGGACAAGAGCAGGGACTGTCATAGACGTACTGGAGAAAGAGGTGAGGGGGTGGACCTGAGTAGGACTGGAACAAAGAATGTTCCACACATCCCACAAAAAGGCAGGCAGAGCTCGGATCCATAGCAACACCCTTAATTTGGAGGAAGTGAGTGGAGTCAAAGGAGAAGTTGTTCAATGCGCGAACGAGTTAAGCCAGGTGGAGGAAGATGATCGTGGATAGGGACTGGTCGGACCTCGGTTCAGGAAAGAAGCGGAGTGCCCTCGTCTTCCTGGTGGGGGATGGAGCTTTAGAGGAATTGGACGTTCATAGTGATTAGTAGACGGTTAGGGCCAGAAAACTGTTGAAACAGCAGAGGATGTTGGAAGAGACTGGACAAGCAGAAAAAATAGTCACTTTAGGAAGAAATTGGAGGCTGTGGCCGGAAACTCTCCGGAGGAGCTGAGATCAGTGACCGTCTGGGAAAACGAGCATGAAGCTCAATGAACAGCTCATCTTTTGATTAGGCACTTTACAGCCTTCTGGACCCAACATTGAGTTCATCAATTTCTGGTCATAACCACCGTTCACATTTTTTCAGACAGCAGCTGTTTGAAATGACTCTGCTTCTCTAGACCTATCTTTTGTTTCTTTACTTGTCCCATTATCATCTCCTTTTTGCCTTGCACCATCATCCCTTTTGTTATTTTAATATCTCCTGCCTTCCTCCCTTTCACGGATTTTCCCTTTTGTTTTTTCCTCCCCCCTTTCCCTGCCTCTCTACTTGTGTAAAAACTGTTGCATCTTAATCTTCTTCCGGTTCCGACCTGAAACATTAACTCTCTCTCCACGAGTGCTGCCTGACCTGCTGAGTATTTTCAGCATTTTTTCTTTTTTTGGTTCGAATTTCTAGCATTCGCAGTATTTTGCTTTTGTATAAGATTTATTAACTTTGCCTTGAATTTTAATAGTTTCAGTGCAGTTAAGTATAGCTTTAAAACTGCCAAATGTAGTACATTAACATTGAAGCAAACATTCTTCTTGAACAGAGAAGCAAAATATTACGGATGCTGGAATCTAAAATAAAAACAGAAAATACTGGGAACTACTCAGCAGGTCGGGCAGCACGAGAGTGGATCTGTGGATTCTTCTTGAACATCAATGTTTGAAATTCATAATGTTTAAGTTGCAATTTGAATCATTACGAGCATGAACTGTCATTTATTTTGGTACTTGCGCCTCCTTTTCTATCAGACACTTCAACTTAGAGAAGGTTTTTGAGGTTCAGTCTATACCTAGAGATGAACGATGGAGCCGCTTAAAAAGAATTGGTGCTGATCTACCTGAACTTGACATGTAAGAGTTCCTTACGGTATTACTGTATGATATACTGACAATTGAATGTTTTTTCCACTTTTTCATTAACCCTTCAGCTGCCTTGGTCGGAAATTCTGTAATAATTACTTGCCTAAATCCTTCTGCCTCTCTATTTCCTTCCATTAATACCCCCTTAAAACCTAACTCTTTAATCAAGAATGCCCCCCCCAAAGTATTTTTATGTATAGCTGAGCAGCTTTCGTCTGATGCCTCACTGAATAACTAGCCAATAGCTCAAGGGTAGCTCAAATCTGATAGAATTTGAACACAGATTTATTTACACTATTTATGAAGATGTTTTCAGTGCTATAAAATATAGACCCATACAATTCAATATTAAAACTTGGAGCTTGCAGAAAGAGTTTGAGCTTGTTGGAAATATTATTCATAAAGATTTAATTGTGGACGATAGTCTGGCTATCTTAGCTCGGTTTTAGACATACTGATTGGACTAACAATGGAAACTAGCTGTGTCTCTAAATTCTCTTGTTTACAGGTTTTTACAGCATTTTGTTGTGAGCAGTGTGAGCCATGAGCCAGTGAGGAGATCTGATCTGTCCGTATTATTACAGCAGCCAAGGTTGTCCTCAATCAGTGAAGACCAGAACAAGGTAATGAAGCACGTTCTTTCAAGACCAATACTTAAAATGTTATGTACGTACTCTTTCATTAGTAATCAGGAAATTGTAGCTGGAATTGAAAACGTAGATACTTCAATGCCCAGCTAGTGTGTGTGTGTGTGTGTGTGTATATATAATATATATATAATGTTCTTGCTTCTCTGATCCAGTGACTGAGTCAATGGTCAAATTCAGTCTTCACAATAGACCAATTATCTTTATAGAACTCGGCTTTTTGGAGATATGGGTTGTAATCCTTTCGGATCTATTAAAATGATGATACTATTGGGAAAGGACAGATCACAATTTTCTTTGAGTGACAAGGGCATTGGAAATTCTGAAGCAAAACTTTTGTTTAACTTGCATGAGGGTTTGGAAAGCTGTGAAATTAAATATACAAATCTTGACGTAACTTTTGAAATGCACCCTTATCTGAAGGATTAATCCTTGAACGCGTTATCGCCTCCCAACTCTCTGCCCATCTTTCCCGCAATTCCATGTTTGAATCCCTCCAATCCGGTTTCCCCGCCTGTCACAGTACCGAAACGGCTTTCATCAAAGTCACAAATTACATTCTTTGTGGCTGTGATAAAGGCAAACTATCCCTCCTCGTTCTTCTTGACTTGTCTGCAGCCTTTGACACGGTTGACCACTCTATCCTTCTCTAATGCCTCCACCGTTGTTCAGCTGGGTGGGACTGCACTCGCCTGGTTCCATTCTTATCTATCTAATTGTAGCCAGAGAATCACCTGCAACGGCTTTTCTTCCTGCCCCGCATCATTGCCTCTGGTGTCCCCCCAGGATCTACCCTTGGACCCCTCATATTATCGACACGTTGCCCCTTGGCGGCGACATCTGAAAATGCAACTTCAGTTTCCACATGTACGCTGATAACACGCAGCTCTACCTCATTACCACTTCTCTCGACCTCTCCAGGGTCTCTAAATTGTCAGACCGCTTGTCCGACATCCATTTCTGGATGAACATAAATTTTCTCCAGTTTTCTGCCCCTGCCACAAACTCCATTCCCTAGCCAGTGACTCCATCCCTCTCCCCAACTTCTGTCTGTGGCTGAACCAGACTGTTCGCAACCTTGGTGTCATATTTGACCCTAAAATGAGCATTCGCACATAGCCGCAGCATATCTAAGACCGCCTATTTCCACCTCCGTAACATCGCCCGTCTCCGCCCTTGTCTCCGCTCATCCACTGCTGAAACCCTCAACCATGCCTTTGTTACCTCTAGACTTGACTATTCCAACGCACTCCTGGCTCACCCATCACCCTTTTGCTCTCTGACCTACATTGGCATCCGGTTAAGCATGCCTCGATTTCAAAATTCTCATCCTTATTTTCAGATATCTCCATGGGCTCGCCCCTCCCTATCTCTCTAATCTTCTCCAGCCTCGCAATCCCCCAAGATGTCTGCATTCTAATTCTGCCCTCCTGAGCATCCCTGATTATAATCACTCAACCATTGGTGGCCGTGCCTACTGTTGCCTAGGCCCAAAGCTCTGCAACTCCCTGCCTAAACCTCTCCGCCTCTCTACCTCTTTTTCCTCCTTCAAGATGCTCCTTAAAACCTACCTCTTTGACCTGCGCTAATTATGTGGCTCGGTGTCCAGTTTTTTAACTCTCAATACTCCTATGAAGTGTCTTGAGATATTTCACTGTTAAAAGCGCTATATAAATACAAGTTGTTGTTCAGACACTTGTTTTCTTACATCAAGATTGTTGCTTATTAGAGGATGGTAAAAATACAGGTAAGTACCATTATCACTGATTTAAAAGCACAATCAGTTTTCATCTGCAATTTTGACTGTTCTAGAGATTGCATTCCAATCACCAAATAAGTCACATTCTGTTTTTATTACATGAGGTTGCTGAATTTTTAATTGTGGTTGGGCAATCAGATCTATCAATTTCTCATTGAAAACTTGGTTGTCACTGATGTTGATGGTTCATTCCTGGATAGGCTCCAGTAAGGATTTCAGTTTCTGTTTTAATTATCAACCTTTGTGGACCCACCTGAAAATCCATTTCAGTTGCTCATGCAGGGTTGTAAACTTACGGCTGTTGAATGAGAGAAAAAACTAGATATTGTAGTGTATGAATCTTTGAAGGTTCGTGACCAGTACAGTAAGGCTATTGCAAAAACTAAGAGTACTTGGATGTATTGCCAGGTTAATTAAATACTGTCTCCTAATGTTTATTGGACCCGGCCTCAAGATGGTTTAAAAATCAATTCTAGAAAGAAAACAAAGTCTGACTTGGAACTCTTGAGTTAGTGAGTGATTACAGTAATTTTGTTTTTCTTCATTGGATTAACATTCCCCTTTACAGTGCTTTATGGCTTGCTCCAGCATTTTATAGAGGATACGCTTCATTCTTGCCTAAAGTTGTACAAAATAAAACTGTCGTCTTCTCTCTCCCTTTTCCTTCCATTCCTGGAATTGATGGTATGCAACATCTGGCAGAGACTAAATAGATCTCCAAAATGTGGCTAACCACTGCATTGGACCACATTGTTAGACATTTCCACTATTGTAAAAATAAGCAACCTTACCGGAATGTAAAAATTATAAAATGTTGTGCAGTGGGCTCCGTTCTGATCAATGTTAGTTTGTGTTGATTTCCCCAGAGTTTTATTTCATTTTCCTTAGAGAAATGAACAATACTTGTAGCACTATGTCACATAAATGGATTAATTTTGGCATTTGTTTCAGATGGTGATCACTATTATTGCGGGTCTACCTGGTAGTTATAAAGAAGATCTTTGTACCTATATTGTCAATCTGAATCAAGAACATGGAAGGTCAGTAAATTAAATGATTTTGGTGTCAATTTTGTTTGAATTTACAATTTCGGAGTGTCTGGGTATTAAGGAGTGTTTCCTGTTCTTGCATCTTTCCCGTACATGGCTGCCTGCATCAGTCGTCGGGGCAAGATTAAAATTAGGTAATTATGTGCACCTCCACACATTGGTTCCATATGTTATTCCAAGGATAAGATTAAATAAATAGAAAAGCTGTTAATCGTGTAGAAACTGGGAGGCCCAATTTCGTTACGGCCGTTTTTGAGGCAGTGTCACCGCCTGAGTGCTGATTTTAGTAGTGGGAGTTAGGCGCAGCCTCAAAGTCCTAAACTCAGTTTTCACACCCAAAGATGAGTGAGTAGAGCTAAAAAGTGGCAATGCACACTCATCCTCGGGCGGGAGCTCAGGAGGCCGACTGAATTTCACATTGGGAGGCTGCCGCCGTTCTAGAAAAAAACGGTAAGAAAAAAAGAACTAAAGCTTCTCCGATCCCCACACACACTTCTCCACTCTTGAAACTAATGAAAACATGCAGGAATAAATAAAGAGGAAAATTTACTTGCCTTTCGGGGCGATTACGCCCAAGATGCGCTCTTTTACGACCACTTTTTCCAGACTGTGTGGCCGCCTCCTGTTACCGCAGCCATACAAAGCAAATATCATGTCGGAGGCGTTGTGCGCTGGACACCACCATGCGGGTGGCGTTAGCCGGCGTAGCGTTGCCTTTTGGCGCCTCTGCCAAAGAGCCGACTGAATTTAGGACGAGGCGTCGACGCCGCTTACTGTCAAAGATAGGCCTTTGCCGCCAGTTAGCTGCCTAGCACCGGTGCTAACGGGCAGCTTTATAAAGCGTATTTCTGCCCCTGGGTGTATTGCAAGTTTGTTGCAGCCCAAAAGAAATGATTAGGTTATTTTATAAAGCCAAGTATTAAGCTGCTCATTCATGTTCTAGTTTGCTTCCTGGTCAGGTTGTGCTAATTGAGCAATGCATTGCACTTTGAAAATACATTGACACCAAAATGAAGTGTATAATCAGGGTACAATATTGCAATTTGTTACAAGGATGCTGCAAGTAAAATGCACATGGCATTCAATTTTACAACATGAACATGAAGCACTTGTAACAGACAATTCGGTTACAACTTGGCCTTGAGTACACACAGTAAAATTTACTAATCTGACAACTACAAATCTGAACTATTATATTGAATTCGTTCGCAGCTAATTATGACCTCCTTTCATTATAGGTGGTCAGTTTACCGTCAGATGCCAGATAACTGTGAGCCATTCAATGTTGGGCAAATCCAGCGTTATCTTTCAAATGTTCTCGAAGCACAGCGGAATAGGACTGTTCGTCAATCTGTGTATTCACGAAAGAAAATGAGGCTGCTGATTGTTACACCAGGGTGAGTGTAATCAGAGTAACTAGGATGTGCTTTGCATGCAAGTTCCATGCTTTGCAGGGCAGAAGGACGGGTGGAAAGATCAGGATGTGGCATTTGGCGCACCTGCTTGTGGTTGGTTCAAGAGAATCAAGAAATGGAAGAACAGTTTTCCACTTGGCTGTCTGGTCGGGAAATGACATGTTACTTAATGGAACCCAAGAAAGTGGAAAATAATTGGTAAAAGCTAAATTACTTCTGTTTATGAGCTATATCTAATTTCTTGGACCAAACAGTGTAAATGAAATTTCCTCCTTTCCTAAATCTGTTGATGTTTGTGAAGGTTCATTGGGTACTGATAACCTTCTGCTGCATCCATCATTTATGTGAGCTCAGAGAGTCAATATTTAACAGGCTGTAGAACCTGAGAGGGAATTACAGCTCACTTGATCATAGTTTCACCTGAGCTGTCACACCCGCACTTTCCAGCAGGCAACCAGGGAGGCAGCTACAGTTGCAGAGACGAGTTGTAGCATCCCAATTGCTGTCCTAGCTACTGGTCAGCTAACTCATCAGACTTGAAATCAAATCTAGGAACTTGTGTTCTGCTTGTCTCAGTAGTGCTCCGGACAATGAATGCCCGTCAGACCATCCGAGGATTCCTAGAAGAATCCAAACCTCTCAAACTAACTTTTGCAACCCCACTAATGCACCAGGACCTGGGGGTCCTGGTGCATGAATCCCAAAAGGTTAGTTTGCAGGTGCAGCAGGTAATCAGGAAGGCGAATGGAATGTTGGCCTTCATTGCGAGAGGGATGGAGTACAAAAGCAGGGAGGTCCTGCTCAACTGTACAGGGTATTGGTGAGGCCGCACCTGGAGTACTGCGTGCAGTTTTGGTCACATTTAAGGAAGGATATACTAGCTTTGGAGGGGGTACAGAGACGATTCACTAGGCTGATTCCGGAGATGAGGGGGTTACCTTATGATGATAGATTGAGTAGACTGGGTCTTTACTCGTTGGAGTTCAGAAGGATGAGGGGTGATCTTATAGAAACATTTAAAGTAATGAAAGAAATAGACAAGATAGAGGCAGAGAGGTTGTTTCCACTGGTCGGGGAGACTAGAACTAGGGGGCACAGCCTCAAAATACGGGGAGCCAATTTAAAACCGAGTTGAGAAGGAATTTCTTCTCCCAGAGGGTTGTGAATCTGTGAAATTCTCTGCCCAAGGAAGCAGTTGAGGCTAGCTCATTGAATGTATTCAAGTCACAGATAGATAGATTTTTAACCAATAAGGGAATTAAGGGTTACGGGGAGCGTGTGGCTAAGTGCAGCTGAGTCCACGGCCAGATCAGCCATGATCTTGTTGAATGGCGGAGCAGGCTCGAGGGGCTAGTTGGCCTACTCCTGTTCCTAATTCTTATGTTCTTCTGTTATGTTCTTATGTTCTAATGGATTTGAGTTTGTCCACTGCTTGGCTGAGCCATACAAACTAGGAAAGACTCCGGTTCAGTCTGTGCTTAGATAACTGATGTTTGCTGGATGCTCCTATATTATGGAAAGGGAAATCAGTCAGGGTTCCAACTCCCTGCTGGATAGTTAGCAGAGCCTCAGATGACAGCAGGGTTGGATTCGAGCTGCTTTCAACGTAGAGCTTACTGATGCTCATTATTGAGGCTTTATACATGAATGATGATCACTTGGACAAAGTGCTGGAAGATGTGAGTTAATACCACGAGCAATGCAAATGCAGAGCGATGCAAATGTGCTGAGAATAATTGGCAAGAAAAAAGTTTTTTTTAAATCATTATCAGTAGTTGTGTGTTGTGAGTTTGTGTTTTGAAGATTTTAGCTGGATCTCCCAGGCTAGTTTTTCAAAAGGAGGTGGGTTGGGGCGATGGGACTTCTAACCGCTTCCCAACCCTGCCTCGTACCCGGCCCATTTTCCTGAGTCTGGCATTTATAAATGCAGGCCACGATCCCCTCTAAAGAGGGAGCTTGCAATTTCATGGAATGCAAATCTAGTAGTACAAGAACATAAGAAATAGGAGCAGGAGTAGACCATACTTCAAGCCTGCTCCGCCATTCAATAAGATCATGGCCGATCATCGACTTCAGCTCACTTTCCCGCCCAATCTCCATAACCCTCGATTCCCCTTGGCTCCAAAAATCTATCGATCTCAGCCTTGAATATATTCAGAGACTCAGCATCTGGGGCAGAGAATTCGGAAGATTCACAACCCTGAGTGAAGACATTTCTCCTCATCTCTGTCTTAAATGGCCGACTCCTGCAACAGGATACTCACTTCAATGCCAGAGAAGGAGGCGCCACCATTTAGAGGGGCAGGAGCGAAACCTCTCCATCCCTTTCTCCCTGAAGGGTTACCAAGCTTGTGGTCATCTCTCCTAATTTCTCGTTATGTGACTAGGTGTGACGTGCCTTGTGACCTTTTACTACATTAAAGGTGCTATATAAATACAAGTTGTTATTGTAGTGCAGGGAGAAGTTTGTTTTGTTGTGTATGAATATGAATGAGGATTCAGCTGAGAGTTTATAGAAGATAAGGAAACTTAATTCAGTTTAAAAATGAAGAAATGAATGTCGAAAATGGAATAAAAGAACAAAGAAGGAAAATTCCAATAAATATTTCAGAGGACAGTTAATTTTGGGTGATGCTAAGGAATATTTTTGACAAATCTACTTCTTCTGTATTTTGTTTTGTTCTGTTTATGTATAATTTTGAAATCTTCCATCGGGACCTGTACGTGCTTAGCTCAGTTGACTTGATACTTGATTCAGCTGTTCGAAACTGCAAAGGACATTTGAAGGTTTGGTGTACTTCAAACTCATTTTAAAGGGTGATTAAATGGTCTAAGTGCTTAGATTTCTCTTCAGATGAAGTGCTTCAATTAGATGGTATATTTGTTCAAATTAAAAGTTTCTGCTGCACAACCAGTGGTGGGAAATGCATGCGGCTGGTTCAGCCTTTTCTCCGAACCCTTCAACTTGTCACACTGCTAGTGCGTTGTTGATGCAGTTCTTGTAACTCATTTTCAATTCACACATCTACACTTTGTTCTTCTCCCAGATACACAGATGTTGTTGACGTTGTGCAGGCTATCCAGATGCATCCAGACCCTGAGGTTCAGTCGGCGTTCGTCATCGGTGCTGTCACCGCCTGTGTTGACCCACAATGCTCGTCCATGCAACACAGGTACCATCAGAACAAGCTGTTAAAGTGCTTGATATTTTAAAGCTAGCACCTTTTGGAATTTGTCCTCCTGCTGACCTTGTGGTATATGGATACTAACCATTCATTTGAGATGCGTTACATGTTGATCTAAAAGGTTTTTTTTTTACATATACAGGTTTGATATGCTTAAATGTAAGCTTCATTTTAGTTGCAG